>NC_048572.1:16447328-16787328 GCF_013265735.2 Oncorhynchus mykiss
TCCTTCTCAGCTGGGAGTGTTCTCCCAAGAAGTGTATCCTTCAGTGTTGATTGTAGGGGGGGAGAAGAAATTGTAGTTAATTTAGGTACCGATATCTTATCTCATTGGTGCTTTTGTGCATAAAATAGTAGCAGTGAAAAACCACAGCTGAGAGGTTAGCCTTTTTCTAGTTCCACTTTCTACAACACTGTCATGAAAGTGTTCATGAAACTAGAGCTCGTATGGCATTTTTGATTAAACAAAGTCAATCATGTTTTGAATTCAGTGTCATCAAAGTTTGAGTTGACCCCTGGAGGCCAACACTTTCTATCTGTGTCTGTAATAAAAACATCAACAGCAGTAAACGAACAAAATGAGAAATAATAAACCAAGTGCTCATCAGGGTCTATACTTTTTATTTCAGACTGTCACCAATGGCCTAGCCTATTAAAACATCCTTTAGAGGTGTGTTGACTGTGAAGAGTATTATCCACATCTCTCTCTCTCTCTCTCTCTCAATCTCTCTCTCTGCTGAAATAGCATCTAGGTTGTCACGCTCTGACAAGGCTGGCTATGGATTCAGTGGGAACTTAGAACCAATGTCCAATTCTGTTTTTGTTCTATTTTTCATCTCTCTCCAACCTAACTTTCAATATATACAGTGAGGAGAACAAGTATTTGATACACTGCCGATTTTGCAGGTTTTCCTACTTACAAAGCATGTAGAGGTCTGTAATTTTTTTTATCATAGGTACACTTCAACTGTGAGAGACGGAATCTAAAACAAAAAATCCAGAAAATCACATTGTATTATTTTTAAGTAATTAATTTGCATTTTATTGCATGACGTAAGTATTTGATCACCTACCAACCATTTAGAATTCTGGCTCTCACAGACCTGTTAGTTTTTTTAAAGAAGCCCTCCTGTTCTCCACTCATTATCTGTATTAACTGCACCTGTTTGAACTCGTTACCTGTATAAAAGACACCTGTCCACACACTCAATCAACCTCTCCACAATGGCCATGACCAGAGAGCACGCAAGCAATAAATCCAGCGTCTCTTGTTCAATTGTAGAGTACCTTTACTGACATGATTTGAACTTCCGGGACAAGAAACTGACGAACCGATCCACTCCGTCTTCATCTTCCTGCAAGAGAACCGCACCCACCCCCATATTTTAAAACAAATGTCAGATCTTTAACGTTATATGCACTATATACATACATACATACATACATAAGAAAGTAAGCTGGAAAGCACCTCCTACTGGAGAATTGATCTATCTACAGCTCTCCTTTGGTCTCCCATCAAGGGTTTTAACCAAGCCAAGCACAGGTCTGCTTAGCTATGATATTTGTCACTGACTATTACCAATGTGTTATCGTGATACTGGTTGTTGAGAGAGTTCCACTTAAACTAGATAGATTCACTGTTGCAATCGAAGTCATTCCATAGGGTAGGTTTAACAGAGCAAATTAAATGTACCATACTTTATCACTCATATATCATCAATGATGTTACTTAGGCCTACAGTATATAGCATTTGGAAAGTCATCAACAGCTATTGTGTAAATTCAACTCAGAATTTAAAAAAATATAGACAATACATACACCTAGATTTAGTCATATTCTTTAACTTGGATTTTTGGTTGAGCTGGAGTTGTGAATTCAACATATCAATTATTAATTTGTAGACAAACTGGAATTAAGCCAGACTAAGTCAGTGGCACAGATGAAAATATCTAAGCAGATCATTCATTTGGTTGCGTTGACAACTAAACACAATTCATTATCACTTTTGAAACACAATAAAAACCTTAAAATGAGTAACACATCCATGGCCACATTTTTGTTGGTTACTCTAACTATAAAAGTCTTATTACGTAATCATATAAAGCGTGCATGTTCAAGATAGCATGCATAGGTTGTTGCTGGTCTGTGAAGAAAATTACAATTGCTGTAATCTGCGCAGAATCTCAAACAGCGTTGATCACTTGCACCATGTATGTATTTTTAATGTAATCTCAACTCGCTGCAATCCAGGTCATTTGGTTATGTTATTAGATAAAGCAAGGGATAACACATTCATTTGTTGTATAAATCACCAAAATATCGAACATGGGCTGGTCCACCCCCCACACACACTGTTAAAATTAATGTTAAATAATGTTTACGACCGCAAATAACAATAACTGCAACGAGCCTGTGTATGAATGTGGATATCGACATCAACATGCTTTTGTGCCACAGTCGATGACACGCAGGGTGGTTAATGGGCCAGAAGGTTGAGGGTTCGCCGACCACCACGGACGAGCTCGTTCTCCCTGCCTGTTTCATTTACACATTTACACAGCCGCTCAGATTGGAGAGGAGGCAGAACAGAGCGCTTATCCGGGATATTTATGTGATATTTAAAAAGCTGCTAAACCTTTAAATTGAATGACTTAGGAATGAGTGTGTATTTTGACTGTATATAGTTCAATCATTTTGGTGACTACATTATGCCAATCAGATGGTGAACAGTGACACAAGCAAAATACATTGCCATCTGGGTCTCACATCGTGTCATACATTTTGTCCTGTTGGGTCTCAGATGAGCCCACAGTGTAACATAGAGCTTGGAATGAGATCCTCAAGGCCCTATCACCAGGGAATTAACGTTTTCATTTTCATTAGGATGCCTCTCAACTGCTCTTTTGAACTGGAAACTTCCTGTTGCGATCACAGTGATTAGGGTGTCATGCAGACTGAGAATCAATCATGTTTATTTGAAGGGACTGGCTCTTGAATAAAACACATTTCCCATTGACATCTGTAGCCAGTGGTTCTCTGTCTCTGTCCCAAATTACCCTATGTTCCCTATATAGTGCACTACTTTTGACCAGGGCCCATAGGGCCCTCTATATAGGTTACCTCTACAGTATATAGGCACTGGGGTGCCATTTGGGACGTAGTCATGGAAACCTGCTGCACTCCTCTCATAGTTCTCGTAAGGAAAAACCGAAGCAATGGTATGTCTTCCAAATGATTTCACAAGGCAGGCCAACACTCCATCCCACCAAAACAGGCGGAAATTTCAGGCAGCCTTTTCAAACACAGGAAAACCACGTTGTTGGCTACACCAGGTCTTTAACTTCCAAATGTTTTCTGCAGAAATCTGAATATGTGAAAATGCTGAGAAAACCATAAAAGGAAACCATTTGTTGATCTGGTGTATCCATAAATAGCAGCAATACAACCATGGTCTGTTTCTGATTATTCAGCCCCCCTTCCATGTTCAGTTCCTGACAAATTACTGTTTCTCCAATCCTGTGATTAATCAAACATCCCTTTCTCCTAGAACATTGGTTCCCAAACTTTTTATAGTCCCGTACCCCTTCAAACATTCAACCTCCAGCTGCGTACCCCCTCCAGCACCAGGGTTAGCCACTCTCAAATGTTGTTTTTTGCCATCATTGTAAGCCTGCCACGATACATTTATTAAACATAAGAATGAGTGTGAGTTTTGTCACAACCCGGCTCGTGGGAAGTGACAAAGATCTCTTATAGGACCAGGCACAAATAATAATATAATAATAATTAATAATTTTGCTCTTTATTTAACCATCTTACATATAAAACCTTATTTGTTGTGAAAATTGTGAATAACTCACCACAGGTTCATGAGAAGGGTGTGCTTGAAAGGATTCACATAACTCTGCAGTGTTGGGTTGTATTGGGGAGAGACTCAGTCTTAAGTCATTTTCCACACGGTTATAGCTTTGTCCCGCACATTGAATATAGTTTCAGAGAGTCCCTGTAATCCTAGATTCAGATTATTCAGGCGAGAAAAAACATCACCCAGATAGGCCAGTTGTGTGAGAAATTCATTATCATGCAAGCAGTCAGACAAATGAAAATGATGGTCAGAAAAGAAAACTTTAAGCTCGTCTCTCAATTTAAAAAAACGTGTCAATACTTTGCCCCTTGGTAACCAGCGCACTTCTGTATGTTGTAAAAGCGCTACATGGTCGCTGCCCATATCATTGCATGGTGCAGAAAATACACGAGAGTTCAGGGGCCTTGCTTTAACAAAGTTAACCATTTTCACTGTAGTGTCCAAAACGACTTTCAAGCTGCCAGGCATTCCCTTGGCAGCAAGAGCCTTTTGGTGGATGCTGCACTGTACACAAGTGGCATCAGGAGCAAATGCTTGCACGCGCGTGACCACTCCAATATGTCTCCCTGTCATGGCTTTTAGGCCATCAGTACAAAAGCTGTCCAGTACTTTAAAAATATCCTCTCCTGTTGTCCTGGTTTCCAGTGGTTTGCAGAAGAGGATTTCTTCCTTAATTGACCCCCCATAAACGTAACGGACATATACCAGGAGCTGTGCCAGGCCCGCCACCTCTGTTGAATCATCCAGCAGTAATGCATAGAATTCACTGGCTTGTATGCGAAGCAGTAATTGTTTCAAAAATGATCCTGCCATGTCACTGATGCATCGTGAAACAGTGTTGTTTGATGAAGGCATTGTCTGTATTGGGCCTTTTCCCCGAGCATTGTCCCAGCCATATCAGCGGCAGCAGGAAGAATTAAGTCCTTCACAATAGTATGGGGCTTGCATGTCCTAGCCACTCGGTAGCTCACCATATAAGATGCTACTAGCTCCTTCTAATTAATGGTATCTGTAGCTTTTATACATGTCTTACTACTCGAAAGTCGTCTTAATTCTCGCTCAAAAAACTCCCGTGGCTTATTTTTCAAATTGGCATATTTTGTTTCTAAATGTTTGCGTAAGAGTGAAGGTTTCATTGAGTTGTGAGATAGTACTTTTGCACATATAACACAATGTGGCTGAGGAAAGGCACTACTCCCAATATACAGTAAGTGAACCCCAAATCAATGTAGTTCTCATCATATTTGTGCCTCTTCGATGGTCCAACGTCCCTGCCTGTTGGTCGGTGCTTTCTCGGTTGAGGGAGCAGTAGCTCCCTCAACAAATGTAGAACAACAAATGTAGAATTACTGATGCTAGCACATCAGTACTACCAGTAGAGCTGGTATGTGTCTCCATGGATGCGGGCCTTACTCAATGGACTGTTGAAAATGTGAAGATTTTAAAAAAGTCAAATTGGCGTACCCCCGACGGCATTGCGTGTTCCCCTGAAGGAATACCTGCGTTAAATAACTTGAGTATTTTCAAACAATTGTATAAGGATGCAAGTAACCTGCAATATCTCCCATGTCACCTGCCAGTGCATTTCAGATGTATATGTTTGTGTCCGGAAGAATTTCATGGTACAGTGCGATGACATATCATGTATCTTTTATTTGCATGCTGCAGCCTGGCTGCTTTTCTGACGTAATGTTTCGTGGTAGTCATTTATCAATGTGGGCACTCTCCTTAGCCCTCATTCCCTTTTTTGACAAGGTTGTGTTTTATGTTTCAAAATCTGGCAGCAAAGGACATCAATCGTTGAAAATGTATCATGTTTCAACTAGTGAAATATCCCACAGTCTACAACTCAAATGGATTCTGAGCAAAACATTCAGGGTGGTGAAAGTGAAGTACTGGGAAATCAGCATTAGTTTATCCTGCAGTATCCTCTGTAAATGTATATGAAATGCAATAAAGTCATGGTTTCTCAGATGAGTGAGCACATAATGTAAACGGATGATACTGCATTTCCAAACATCTCCACAAGCGTAATTTGTAAACTTTTATTAATGAATTTTCAGTCAGAGTGACAAATGTGGTCATTTCAAGATTCCACGTTGCATTGACAAGTGAATATCACAGATAGATACAGTATACAGTCGGAAGCTTACATACACCTTAGTTAAGTACATTTAAACTCAGTTTATCACAATTCCTGACATTTAATCCTAGTAAAAACGCCTTGTCTTAGGTCCGTTAGGATCACCACTGTCACATTCTGACCTTAGTTCTTTTGTTGTCTTTGTTTTAGTTGGTCAGGGCGTGAGTTGGGTGGGTAGTCTATGTTCCTTTTTCTATGTTGTGGTATTGTGTTTGGCCTGGTATGGTTCTCAATCAGAGGCAGGTGTCGTTCGTTGTCTCTGATTGAGAATCATACTTAGGTAGCCTTTTCCCACCTGTGTGGTGTGGGTGATTGTTTTCTGTTGAGTGTTTGTATCTGCACCAGACAGAACTGTTTCGTTCGTTCGTTCGTTTGTTCGTTCGTTCGTTCGTTCGTTCACTTTGTTGTTTTTGTTCAGTGTTCTATTACTTTATAAAAAATATGGACACTTACCACGCTGCGCATTGGTTCTCACCTTCCTTCACCGCCAACGGCCGTTACAACCACTTTATTTTAAGAATGTGAAATGTCAGAATACTAGTAGAGAGAACGATTTGTTTCAGCTTTTATTTCTTTCATCACATTCCCAGTGGGTCAGACGTTTACATACACTCAAATAGTATTTGGTAGCATTGCCTTTAAATTGTTTAACTTGGGTCAAACGTTTTGGGTAGCCTTCCACAAGCTTCCCACAATAAGTTGGGTGAATTTTGGCCCATTCCTCCTGACAGAGCTGGTGTAACGGAGTCAGGTTTGTAGGCCTCCTTGCTCGTACACGCTTTTTCAGTTCTGACCACAAATATTCTGTGGGATTGAGGTCAGGGCTTTGTGATGGTCACTCCAATACCTTGACTTTGTTGTCCTTAAGTCATTTTGCCACAACTTTGGAAGTATGCTTGGGGTCATTGTCCATTTGTAAGACCCATTTGCGACCAAGCTTTAACTGACTGATGTCTTGAGATGCTGCTTCAATATATCCACATAATTTCCGTTCCTCATGATGCCATCTATTTTGTGAAGTGCACCAGACCCTCCTGCAGCAAAGCACCCCCACAACATGATGCTGCCACCCCGTGCTTCACGGTTGAGATGGTGTTCTTTGGCTTGCAAGCTCCCCCTTTTTCCTCCAAACATAACGAACAGTTCTATTTTTGTTTCATCAGACCAGAGGACATTTCTACAAAAAGTATGATCTTCGTCCCCATGTGCAGTTGCAAACCTTAGTCTGGCTTTTATGGCGGTTTTGGAGCAGTGGCTTCTTCCTTACTGAGCGGCCTTTCAGGTTATGTCGATATAGGACTCGTTTACTGTGGATATAGATACTTTTGTACCTGTTTCCTCCAGCATCTTCACAAGGTGCTTTGCTCTTGTTCTGGGATTTATTTGCACTTTTCGCACCAAAGTACGTTCATCTCTAGGAGACAGAATGCGTCTCCTTCCTGAGCGGTATGACGGCTGTGTGGTCCCATGGTGTTTATACTTGCGTACTATTGTTTGTACAGATGAATGTGGTACCTTCAGGCGTTTGGAAATTGCTCCCAAGGATGAACCAGACTTGTGGAGGTCTACAATTATTTTTTTCTGAGGTCTTGGCTGATTTCTTTTGATTTTCCCATGATGTCAAGCAAAGAGGCACTGAGTTTGAAGGTAGTCCTTGAAATAAATCCCCAGCTACACCTCCAATTGACTCAAATTATGTCAAGTAGCCTATCAGAAGCTTCTAAAGCCATGACATAATTTTCTGGAATTTTCCAAGCTGTTTAAAGGCACAGCCAACTTAGTGTATGTAAACTTCTGACCCACTTGAATTGTGATACAGTGAATTATAAGTGAAATAATCTGTCTGTAAACAATTGTTGGAAAAATTACTTGTGCCATGCACAAAGTAGACGTCCTAACCAACTTGCCAAAACTATAGTTTGTTAACAAGAAATTTGTGGAGTGGTTGAAAAATGAGTTTTAATGACTCTAAGCTAAGTGTATGTAAACTTCCGACTTCAACTGTATATTTTAAACCAAAATTCAACACCACAAAAAGCCAAAATTAAGTTATGTCAGTTGTTTACGCAAATGATCTGCCAATATAAAATTCAGCCATTAATGGTTAGATACAGGAAACCAACAAGTAAAAAGTGTCTTTACTTGTACACGTGGATCAACTGATTAGTTTAAAATGCAATGTTGACAGTATAGGTATGAAGATTCATTGCATTCCTCAATCTATGTCCTTTCTTCTCATGCCAGAAATGTCCCACCAGAAGAAGAGAGTATTGCCATATGACTAACAGCAGCAGTGGAGGTGTGGAGATGTCCCAGGCAGACAGAGGCCTAGTCCCAAATGGCATCCTCTTCGCTATATAGTGCACAGTAATGGCACCCTATTTCCTATATAGTGCACTGCTGTGTACTATAAAGGGAATAGAATGGCATTTGGGACGGATCCAGAGAGTGAACCTGCCTGGGCGCAGTGCCTTAGATCTGAACTGAGGAGCTTATATGGACTCATGGCTATGTGAGCTCCCATCTGTCTCCTCAGCCACCACCAAGCAGGAGAGACACTAGTGACAGCCAGCCAGCACACCTTTTCCTTCCTCGCTCCACATGTCCACAACATACACTACGAGTGGAGGCTGCTGAGGGGAGGACGGCTCATCTAATGGCTGGAATGGAGTTAATGGAATGGCATCTAACCATGGGTTTGATGTATTTGATACTATTCCACCTATTCTGCTCCAGACATTACCATGAGCCCGTCCTTCCCAATTAATGTGCCACCAACCTCCTGTGTACACTATATATACAAAAGTATGTGGACACCCCTTCAAATGAGTGAATTCAGCTATTTCAGCCACACCTGTTGCTACGAGGTGTATACAATCAAGCACACTGCCATGCAATCTCCATAGAGAAACATTGGCAGTAGAATGACTCATACTGAAGAGCTCAGTGACTTTCAACGTGGTACCGTCATAGGATGCCACCTTTCCAACAAGTCAGTTAGTCAAATTTCTGCCCTGCTAGAGCTGCTCCAGTCAACTGCAAGTGCTGTTATTTTGAAGTGGAAACGTCTAGGAGCAACAACGGCTCGGCCACGAAGTGGTATATTAATGCTCATGATTTTGGAATGAGATGTTCGACAAGCAGGTGTCCAAATGCTTTTGGTCATGTAGTGTATCTGTGTACACACCAACCACTTCACTCCACAGAGCTTACCCAACCAACTGCCTTGGAAATGTTGTTGGCATGACAACCACAGAGGATTAAAATGACTGGTTACATGACCCACACAAGGATGAAACACATTAAAGAGCTGTATCTTTTTCACAGTGAAGTGCCGAAAACAAGAGAGCCGAAAACAAGACAACCTTATGTCAGAAATCTGAAATACTTCCAAAATGTTCAAGGCAGCCCATCCTCACTTTTAGGTCGAGAGAGTGATTGCGTTCCAAATGGCACCCTATTTCCTATGTAATAAACTACTTTTGACCACTTATTAACAGTGTCGTAGAGCAGAGGAAGACTGATGCACCAAGGCTCCTTCACCAAAGAACATCAACATCCACTGCATGAACTAGACCCATCTCTGGTGTCATGGCAACCCGATCAATACCAATGAGGTGTTGATGTTCTTCCATCACATACAATGATAGAGAGATTCTGGGAAGACATGGGAGAGGAGCAGTGGTCCCAGCTAGACAGGGACAGGAGCGTTCCTCTTCCAGATTTTACACTTATTATGTTGTCTCAGAAATCCCAGACCAAGGGTGTATGCTGGAACGTTGTTAATGTGAGAGGCAACCTGTCTGCCTACGGTGACTACTCGTCATGAGGAGCGTACAGCATAAAGGCTCAGACCCATGAGCTCGATGTGACAGGATTGATGGTGCAGAAGTGATGAGACTCAGAAATCTATGATTGAAATAAAAAATGTCATATGCGGTAAATGTCACACGGCACATAAAGCCCCCTGTAGCAATCTTGAGGAAATGTCTGAATGGCAGTTTACACTGTCATAAAAGCTTAGTCAAAGACATCTTTGATCTATATGAATAGTGGTATTTAGGATGCAGAAATGACAGCCTGTAAGGTTTGTGGTCCGTATATACACTCTTCCAAAAGAGTTTGATGTCCTGAGCTTCGCCATTCCCAGAGAGAAACAACTCTTGTCTGAGCGTATAATAAACATGAAGTAGAGGTCAGGGTTGGTTCTTCAAACAGGAAGTAGCGGTTAGGGTTGGTTCTTCTGCTCTACGTGGTTTGAATGCTTTCCTTGAAATTAGGTGTCTGGAAAGACAAATTGTGAATACTACTTTTACATTATTCTCAGACTGCATTCTCTTCCCCCTTTGCTGATCTTCTTTTAGCTCAAATCCCTAGGTGATAGCATTGTGTTCGCTTAGCCCTCAGAAAACCAACCCCCAATTTCCTTTCATTTCCCCGATCATTTGTTTTTTAGGGAGGTGTTGCTGCTCTCCCATGATAGCCCATGACCAGGGGACATTTATTAGTGCATGGCATTAAATATTAAACCAGCACCACTACAGGGTGCTCTTTGATGTGGCTAGGGGCAATATAGCAGGGCATTTTAGGTCCAATTTCTTATTATAGCATAATGCCGTAACTCAGACCCACAGTGCTTGATACCGCCTCTGCTCAGAATTACACAAAAGCACAGTGCAATGGCTTTACAATGCCTCTTTCTCTCCAAATCCATTTATGTCCTGTGCACCCCAAGAACCTCCTCCCTTCCAATTCAAACACCCCCACACTCAAAGAGGACTGGAAATTCCCCATAGCCTTGAATCTCAATACTTGCTAATTACAAATATGTCAGAGTCAGAGGGCAATTTCCAACATCTCTCCCTGCCTCTGCAATTTCAAAACATATGTTTCTTCACTCTCTCCCTCAGCATTTTATATCTCTTAGACTTACAGTATACTTTACAGATCACTGAGGGCATTACCTGTTCAATATTTATTTCACATGACTATCATTCCCTTTATGCATTGATTCAAAGTTGGATATTGTTCTAATTCTGCCCATGGCCTTTGAAATTCGTGTCGAGATTGCAAAAGGCTTTGAAAACCATACCAGCTTTGAAAAAAAAGGAAAGAAAAACATTGTTGGACAAATGTAACTTGGTGTTGTCTCTCAAAGTGTGTGATCCTTGGGGATCAGATAAACCAACGTCTCGCCACATGAAATGGCTGCTAACAGAAGAGAGGTGGGGGTCCTAGGCTCAGACAAATGGATCTCTATATTAACACTTAGCCGATACTCCCATGGACAGACGATCGTACAGAAAAAACAGATATCTAGTGTCTGACTGTGGGAGGGCTGAGCTCAGTGTAAACATCCCCCAAACCTTCTAAGACAGTGCTCCTATCGTCACCCCATGGGTGTGTTATTGGGTTACAGAGTAACGAGCCTCAGACAACCAGGTTTCACTCACCGAAGGTGGAAAGCCTGTGACAGAGACTGCAGAGTAACCTGAAACCTGGAGAAAATAGATGTCTTATGTAACATCCCCCAGAATGTCAAGGTGGGAATATTTGTACTTCACCTGCTGTTTTGCATGGAGGACATGGGGATTGGCTCACAGTGTAAGTAAGGTTTGTGTACAGAGTCGGCTGTCTCTGCTGTGGAGACAGAGAAAATTGACCCTATCACACCGTATCTGTCACAGTAACAGCATCAGTCTGAGACAGGCAGCTTTTCCTGAACATCATTAAGAAAAGACACAAAGCCAAATGTGAGTCATAGGTTTTGTGTGCTATCACATTCCAATAAATCTACAGTACCAGTCAAAAGTTTGGACACACCTACTCATTCAAGGGTTTTTATTTATTTTTAGTATTTTCTATATTGCAGAATAATAGTGAAGACATCAACACTATGAAATAACACATATGGAATGATGTGGTAACCAAAAAAGTGTTAAACAAATCAAAATAGATTTTAGATTTTGGATTGTTCAAAGTAGCCACCCTTTGCCTTGATGACAGCTTTGCACACTCTTGGCATTCTCTCAGCCAGCTTCACCTGGAATGCTTTTCCAACAGTCTTGAAGGAGTTCCCACATATGCTGAGCACGTGTTGGCTGCTTTTCCTTCACTCTGAGGTCCAACTCATCCCAAACCATCTCAATTGGTTTGAGGTTGGGTGATTGTGGAGGCCACATTGTGCAGCACTCCATCACTCTCCTTCTTGGTCAAATAGCCCTTACACAACCTGGAGGTGTGTTGGGTCATTTTCTGGTTGAAAAACAAATGATAGTCCCACTAAGCGAAAACCAGATGGGATGGCATATCGCTGCAGAATGCTGTGGTAGCCATGCTAGTTAAGTCTGCCTTGAATTCTAAATAAATCACTGACAGTGTCACCAGCAAAGCACCCCCACACCTTCCCACCTCCTCCCCCATGCTTCATGGTGAGAACCACACATGCAGAGATCATCCGTTCACCTATTCTGAGTCTCACAAAGACACAGCGGTTAGAACCAAAAATCTCAAATTTGGACTCATCAGACCAGAGGACAGATTTCCACCTGTCTAATGTCCACTGCTTGTATGTCTTAGCCCAAGCAAGTCTCTTCTTCTTATTTGGGTCCTTTAGTAGTGGTTTGTTTGCAGCAATTCAACCATGAAGGCCTGATTCATGCAGTCTCCTCTGAACAGTTGATGTTGAGATGTGTCTCTTATTTGAACTCTGTAAAGCATTTATTTGGGCTGCAATTTCTGAGGCTGGTAACTGTAATTAACTTATCCTCTGTCTGCAGCAGAGGTAACTCTGGATCTTCCATTCCTGTGGCGGTCCTCATGAGAGCCAGATTCATCATAGCGCTTGATGGTTTTTGCGACTGCACTTGAAGAAGCTTTCAAAGTTCTTGAAATGTTCGTATTGACTGACCTTCATGTCTTGATAATGTAATGATGGACTGTCATTTCTCTTTGCTTATTTGAGCTGTTCTTGCCATAATATGGACTTGGTCTTTTACCAAATAGGGCAATCTTCTGTATACCACCCCTACCTTGTCACAACACAACCATTTGTCTCAAACGCATTTAGGAAAGAAAAAACACAAATTAACTTTTCAGATGGCACACCTGTTAATTTAAATGCATTCCAGGTGACTACCCCATGAAGCTGGTTGAGAGAATGCCAAGAGTGTGCAAAGCTGTCATCAAGGCAAGGGGTGGCTACTTTGAAGAATCTCAAATATAAAATACATTTTGATTTGTTTAACTCTCTTTTTGGTTACAACATGATTCCATATGTGTTATTTCATAGTTTTTATTTCTTCACTATTATTCTACAATGTAGAAAATAGTAAAATAAAGAAAAACTGTTGAATGAGTAGGTGTGTCCAAACTTTTGACTGGTACTATATGAGTTATGCTTGTTTGCTGTAGCCCTCGGCTCAGAGGCCGGAGTGGAGGAGGAGGAGAAGAAGAGATGGGTATGAGTCTGGTCACTATGGCCTCCTGTCGGAGCCTGTGACTTGCATCCCAAATGGCACCCTAATCCCCATATACTGGCCATAGGGCTCTGGTCAAAAGTAGTGCACTATTAGAGGAAATAGGGTGCGATTTGGGATGCACATTTACAGTGCCTTGCAAAAGTATTGGCGTTTTCCTATTTTGTTGCATTACACCCTGTAATTTAAATGGATTTTTAGTTTGATTTCATGTAATGGACATACACAAAATAGTCCAAATTGGTGAAGTGAAATGAAAAAAATTACTTGTTTCAAAAAATACAATTAAAAAACGGAAAAGTGGTGCGTGCATTTGTATTCACCCCCTTTGCTATGAAGCCCCTAAATAACATCTGGTGCAACCAATTACCTCCAGAATTCACATAATTAGTTAAATAAAGTCCATCTGTGTGCAATCTAAATTTCAAATGATCTCAGTATATATACACCTGTTATGAAAGGCCCCAGTGTCTGCAACACCACTAAGCAAGGGGCACCACTAAGCAAGGGGCACCACTAAGCAAGTGGCACCATGAAGACCAAGGAGCTCTCCAAACAGGTCAGGGACAAAGTTGTGGAGAAGTACAGATGAGGGCTGGGTTCTAAAAAAATATTAGAAACTTTGAACATCCCACAGAACACAATTAAATCCTTTATAAAATAAATTGAAAGAATATGGCACCACAACAAACCTACCAAGAGAGGGCCACCCACCAAAATTCACGGACCAGGCAAGGAGGGCATTATTCAGAGAGGCAACAAAGATATCAAAGACAACCCTGAAGGAGCTGCAAAGCTCCACAGCGGAGATTGGAGTATCTGTCCATAGGACCATTTTATGCCGTACACTCCACAGAGCTGGGCTTTACGGAAGAGTGGCCAGAAAAAAGCCATTGCTTAAAGAAAACAATAAGCGAACACGTATGGTGTTAGCCGAAAGGCATGTGGGAGACTCCCCAAACATATGGAAGAAGGTACTCTGGTTAGATGAGACTAAAATGCAGCTTTTTGGCCGTCAAGGAAAATGCTATGTCTGGCGCAAACCAAACACATCTCATCACCCCGAGAACAGCATCCCAGTGAAGCATTGTGGTGGCAGCATCATGCTGTGGGGATGTTTTTCATCGGCAGGGACTGGGAAACTGGTCAGAATTGAAGGAATGATGGATGGCGTTAAATACAGGGAAATTCTTGAGGGAAACATGTTTGTCTTCCAAAGATTTAAGCTGAGATGAAGGTTCACATTCCAGTAGGACAATGACCCTAAGCATACTGCTAAAGTAACACTTGAGTGTTTTAAGGGGAAACATTTAAATGTCTTAGAATGGCCTAGTCAAAGCCCAGACCTCAATCCAATTGAGAATCTGTGTTATGACTTAAAAATAGCTGTACCTGCAGAACCCATCCAACTTGAAGGAACTGGAGCAATTTTGCCTTGAAGAATGGGCAAAAATCACAGTGGCTAGATGTGCCAAGCTTATAGAGACATACCCCAAGAGACTTGCAGCTGTAATTGTTGCAAAAGGTGGCTCTACAAAGTATTGAATTTGGGGGGTGAATAGTTATGCACGCACAAGTTGTTTTTGTTTTTGTGTTATTTATTGTTTGTTTCACAAAAAAAAATATTTTGCTTCATCAAAGGGGTAGGCATGTCGTGTAAATCAAATGATACAAACCCTGCCCCCCAAAAATCTATTTTAATTCCAGGTTGTAAGGCAACAACATAGGAAAAATACCAAGAGGGGTGAATACTTTCGCGAGCCAATGTATCTCTAAGAATGCTTAACAGTGATAAGATAACTATTACTCTGCTTTTGTAGCATCTCATTCATACCCGCTCTCTTCTTACAGAGCAGTAGACAAGCCCTCTAATTAATGATACATGATATTAATAAATAGATTTTCTAAAACTCAAAGCTACAATACAGGACAGGAAAATAAAAAAGCTGATAAAAAAGTACATTATTGATAAACAGATGCAAGTAATAGGTTGATAATTCAAGACACAAATGAAAGTGGTAGAAGATTAGAAAGATAATTTGAATCCATCGGTATTAGCTTCTGGATTGACGAAGTGATGCCCTGTTATAAGTGTATGTTGTCTTCATGCAGGTGAATTTCTCCACCTGATTTCTGGGCCCTATATGCTATTGTGCCAGGCTATAACGTTTTAAATAATTGAATCCTTTCAAATTGGCTGGTCTTTGACATTAGCACACAGATTAGATATCTCTGCAGAGTCCCATTACAGATCTCATCCCCTTTATTATTCCTGCTCTGGAAGCAGTTCCATTGCAACCCCACTGCAATGAGCTCCAATAATGTCAATTTGAAATGGTGCCTTCTGCCTCCCGGGCGCTGTGTACCTTGGCCCAGGTAGAGCTCAGAGAAGGATTTGGCATTTTGAGACTGAACGTGAATTGGGTTGGATTGGAAACACTCTCCTAGTTGATTAGATGACGGAGGGTCAGCTCCAAGCTGAGCTTAACTCTGAATATAAATGACCTCCTACTCAAATGTGGTGTTGAATGGTAAGACCAATGCAAACAGAGTTGGGACTAATCCAATTAATGTTTTTATCGTGAACCACTTTGCCTACTCTCCATTTATATATTTATAGTTTTAAAATATTTTTTGTATTCTTTTTTTATCCCTTTTTTCTCCCCAATTGGTAGTTACAGTCTTGTCTCATCGCTGCAATTCCCGTACGAACTCGGGAGAGGTGAAGGCCAAGAGCCGTGCGTCCTTCAAAACACAACTCAGCCAAGCTGCACTGCTTCTTGACACAATGCCCACTTAACCCAGAAGCCAGCCACACCAATGTGTTGGAGGAAACACCGTACACCTGGTGACCGTGTCAGCGTGCACTGCGCCCGGGCCGCCACAGGAATCGGTAATGCGGATGGGACAAGGACAGTCGTGCGACAGAGCCTGGACTCGAACCCAGAATCTCTATTGGCACAGCAAGCACTGCGATGTTGTGCCTTAGACCACTGCCCCACTCGGGAGGCTCCCTATTCTCCATTTGACGTCTCCTCTGCATTGCTGTCATAGTGTTTAAAACATTGAGGAAACACACATAAGAGAGCAATGACTATCCCAAGGTCACCTCTGAGAGTGATTTTGCCAGGGCATTGATGCTCCAACTGTTTGATAGCCACCCATAAGGTCTGTATAACCACGTTGTCAACACTCTGAGTAAGGCTCATAAATGAGTTTGGGTTTCCCTCTCGACTGCATTAACAGCCGTTTAATGTGTACCATCACATTTGAACCATCACACCTAATTTTTCACAGAAAAGAGATAGACGTAAAAAACTCTGACTGTAGCTTCTGGCGCTTTCGTCAAGAAACACTTCCAGAGAGAAAGGCTTACCGCTCAGTTTAGAATGAGTGAAATGGAGCTATGGAAAACACCTGCTGCTTCTCTCCACTCTATTTTTATGCAAATACATCAATCAGTCTTTCAGCAAACGCAATATCAAAGTACTTTTTGAAACAAAACAGTCTCAACACGTCTCCCACCAAATCCACTCACTATGCAAAAGAGAGTTGCAAGCAAGCCTTGTTTTCATTGCAGCACCCCACCCTTAGCACAACACACCCCACCCCTATCACAACACACCCCACCCCTATCACAACAACACACCCCACCCCTATCACAACAACACACCCCACCCCTATCACAACACACCACACCCTTATCACAACACACCACACCCCTATCACAACAAACACCACCCCTATCACAACACACCACACCCCTATCACAACACACCACACCCCTATCACAACACACCCCACCCCTATCACAACACACCACACCCTTATCACAACACACCCCACCCCACCCTTATCACAACTCACCCCACCCCTATCACAACACACACCCTACCCCTATCACAACACACCCCACCCCTATAACAACACAGCAACAGCAAAATAATAGCATTTCTGCTATTGAACATGGGGAGCTAATGCATAAAAGTTGAGTAATACGTATTGTACATCTTCCTAAAATCTGCCCTGTGCCATTGCAACACATGGTAGGTAACTTATGCAAGTGTTTTTGAAACTGAATACAGATGCACACATAAACAGTCTTCTATCAATAATTTCTTGCCATGCTTACTGGAGGCAAGTCAACAGGAGCCACTGAACAGATTCCAGTGGTAGTCACACTAGAGATCCCAGTGGTAGTCACACTAGAGATCACAGTGGTAGTCACACTAGAGAGATCACACTGGTCCATATCATCCACCATTACAAACCCATTAGGACAGTTGGAACTCCACATCTCAACCCACAACATGGATTGGCTATAACATTATGCTAATGAGACCTACAAAGGCCACATAGCTATAAAGCTATTTACATAAGCACCCAGACAGCAGCTCTGGGCAAATAGAAAATGAGTAAGCAGGGGAGAGAGGTGAGGCTAGTACTCAATTTTTCATCACATATTACATTCTGTAATATTTGCAGTCATATTGTCCTGTGTCTTCAGGTCCATCCATGTCCATGTTTTTCTGGGACTCATCTCCAGACTAAATGACACTGACAGCGGTGGCACCATGTGAGTTCTGGTAGTTGAACAGTTGGTCTAATCAAGGTCTAATCACGTTAACATGCAAATAGGTTCATTAGGGTTTAATTGCATCTGTAAGAACCATGGCTTTTTTTTATGTTGTTGTTGATGAACATAACAAGAGGTATCAGAGTGATACAATAAACATATGTTTCTGTATGAAGCTAGTTGAGAACGTATAGGTGCCATAGGAGGCAGATGGGATACTATGGCTCATCATGTAAGGAAAGATACAAAATACAAATTGTTCTGGAGGACTTTGGTAGCGTGGGCCTAGATGTTTGTGATCTTGCCTACTCCATTGTCTTTGTAAATGCATGACAATTCCATGAGGAGTTGGCAAGATAGTAGAAAGACTGGAAACCAGGCTAGGACCTGGGCACTGGCAGTCCAGACAGACATGCATCAGAGAGTCAGGGAATGGCATGGGCATCTTGGAGCCTTCGAGGTGGACATGTCGTGACAGGAGCAGAAGGGCCCTGCCAAGCCCACGATGAGCTACTCCTCCTGCCTGGCAAGCTGTGCCAGCCGAGCGGCTGTCCTAGTTATCGTGACACTGCAGTCCTTCTGATGACAATGTTGTAGTGTACAGCAGGGTTTACCAAACTCGGTCTGCTGTGTCGTGCTAGGGTACAAACCAAAACATGCACCCTGCGGGGTCCCCAGGACCCAGTTTGGTAAACCCTGCTGTACACCATGTTCAAAATCAGTCTGACTCATTTTTCACATGGCCAACTCTGAGATGGGTTTATGGGAAGAAAAATCCACTAATAATAGGTTTGAGTCTCCACGCCCCGAGAGTTTGGCATTGAAAGATCCATGCAATTAAATTTCTAATTTCAGGAGGGTAATCGGGTCAGACCAGCCTGACTTCAAGCTAGTGCAAACCGCCCAGTTAAATCAATTCTACAAAGACAGATGCATGATCGTGACGTTAGGGAGAAGAGGGGTTGAGGGGTGCATCTCACTCCCCTAATTATATTTACCATTTTAAACCCATGTCGTGGATGGAGTGTATCAAGTGATACATTATTAGGTTGTTATTGTCAGCATTAGCTACCTGCTTGCTCCTCTCGTGTTTGATCAAAGACATGATTTGGGCTACCTTTTGAGATATAAATGATTGTTTTCATACATGCTGATTTGATTTTGACCAGTGTTTTTGAGTTGGAACACACAAAAACACACACACACACACACACACACACACACACACACACACACACACACACACACACACACACACACACACACACACACACACACACACACACACACACACACACACACACAACACACACACACACACACACACACACACACACACACACACACACACACACACACACACACGTACGTCTCCCAGGGCATTTGGGAGTAGTGTCATCTCAGGGGAATCAAACATCTGATCAGAAAAACAGTACGGTCCCCTATTCTCTCTTAGTCTATACTCCAGGACACAAACACCTCCACATCTGAAATATTATGTATGTTTGTATGTATGTGTGTATGTGTGTGGGCCTCCAGCTGCATGTGAATGAATGCATCTCCGAGGCAGCCAGATACAGGACAAAAGGTGAGCGTGGCTTTGATGGAGATGGAGCAGCTTTCATGTGCTGCCAGAGGGTAAAGTGCCTTGGAAGTACAACTCATCTGTTCCCCTGCTGCAAGAAGTGGTAAGACCCTGAGGCACACAGAGACAGACAGACATCCAAAAAACGGTGGAAGAATAGACCGAAAATATATATACAAACACACGCAGTCAGGCAGACACCTGAAGGAATATTCCTTAAATGGTATTGCATTGTAACTTCAAAATCTCGTATCATCCACACATCAGGAAAATAGTGATAATGAAAAAGCTTTGCTCATTGGTTGAAAATACAGTGGTAAGAAAAAGTATGTGAAACCTTTGGAAATACCTGGATTTCTGCATAAATTGGTCATAACATTTGATCTGATCTGCATCTAGGTCACAACAACAGACAAACACAGTCTGCTTAAACTAATAACACACAAACAATTATACTTTTTCATGTCTTTATTGAACACACTGTGTAAACATTCACAGTGCAGGGTGGGGAAAGTATGTGAACCCTTGGATTTAATAACTGGTTTGGCAGCAATAACCTCAACCAAATGTTTTCCGTAGTTGTGGATCAGACCTGCACAACGGTCAGGAGGAATTTTTGACCATTCCTCTTTACAAAACTGTTTCAGTTCAGCAATATTCTTGGGATGTCTGGTGTGAACTGCTCTATTGAGGTTATGCCACAGCATCTCAATCGGGTTGAGGTCAGGACTCTGACTGGACCACTCCAGAAGGCGTACATTTGTCTTTCTGTGGACTGAAGAACATCAAGGCTTTTAGAGATACTTTTGTTTCCCTTTCCAGCTTTATGCAAGTCAACAATTCTTCATCTTAGGTCTCCTGAGATATATCAGGCAATGCTTCTTGTGAATAGCAAACTCAAAATCTCTAACCAACATCTCCAATCTTGTCTCATTGATTGGCCTCCAGGTTAGCTGACTCCTGACTCCAATTAGCTTTTGGAGAAGTCATTAGCCTAGGGGTTCACATACTTTTTGTGTGAATATGAATGTTTAAACTATGTATTCAATATAGACAAGAAAAATACAATAATTTGTGTGTTATTAGTTTAAGCATACTATATTTGTCTATCGTTGTGACTTAGATGAAGATCAGATCAAATTTGATTACCAATTTATGCAGAAATTCCAAATGGTTCACATACTTTTTCTTACCACTGTACCTTCCCTTTCACATGATGTATTGTTTTAATGGATCCAATCAAACAACAAATGCAGGAGTAAACCAGTCTGTTATGAACTAGGGCAGTCCTTAATTGGGGTATCTGTTCAAATAAAGCAAGTGTTGAAATGTTATTATTCTGTACACACATTGAAGAAAAAACAAAGGAGAGGCATGTTTCCATCATGACATTTCCCAAGCGGTTACCGAGTCTATTCTGGGGTCTGACGATATGGTCATGTGACGTCACGTGGAGGCAGAGTGTGTTTGTTGCACACATACTGTGGAGACATCTTGTCATGGTTATTCATGTTGTCAACCCGATATATCACTGTGTGTCAGAAGAATATCTCAGAGGAATAGCTCTCTCTTGCTACTAAACAATACCTTTGAAATACTCCCTAGTGCATTCCTTCACTTCACTGCTGGGAGAGAAAAGATAGAAAGGAAGGGTCAGGTGGTTGTTTCCCATCTGATTACCGCCATCCCAAATACAAATAAACAGCTAGGAAAAACATAGTCAGTTGCTGCCGTAGTTAAAACACCAATTCCTCTGTTGTTGATCAATAGATTAGTTAGGAGACCTTTAAAAAAAGGGAATAAATAAATTAAATTCACCATTATGTATTTTTTCTTTAATAAGAACCACTGAAATGAAAGATAAGGCACTACATGGGGATATCTAACAGGATCTATGAGTTATTCAATCCAATATGTTTTAGTTAAGAGGGCCTGTAAGAGGCTGATAATCAAATGGTCACAGATAAGAGGGGTTTTTCAAATGTCTGTGTCTGAGGGGGAGGAAGGGGGCGGGCTGTAGCCATGAAGGGCCTCGCTCTGCAAGCCACATAGATACACTGCTACACTGGCCCGGCCCACCTCCGCTGTATGGTATGGCCCAGTTGGGTGTCTTTGGAGCAGTACGGGGCATGAGCTCTGTGTCTGGGTCATGGTGGTGTTTCCGGTTCTGTCTGTGGGCCCCCAGGGCACAGCGGTCCAGAAACTCAGAGGTTTTCTTTTGTGACAGGATGCTGGATGCTGTTACACAGAGCTGGAAGAGAAGAGACACACATACAGGAAGTTAGCTCAGACGTGATGATGGACCCTTCCTGGGCTTGGTCCACCTCTAATGCAGGCTGTTTCTGCAGTCACATGAAAAAACGACAATAAATCCAGGCCATGTTCACTTCATAGTGGAGGTAGTATTAAACCCTTTGACCTGCACTGTTGCAGCTGTACCTTGCATTTACATCTAAAACCCTGTGCATGTGACTAATAAACTCTCAAAATCTCTAAACCTTTTCCTTACCTCAGGGCACAAGTGTACTCCACCAACTAAACTACACTATAACTCCTCAAATTCCATTAAAGAAGTTTCAGTAACATAAAAATACATATTTTTTAAATGTTTGGACTCCCTTGACATTTGCAGCTATAAGGTTGGCAGATTTCAAGCATTAAACATAGATTTGGGAAACCGAGAAGATAAAAAGCCTTGAAGCGTAGAAGAAAGAGGACATTGTTCTATTGACTTGAATATGATTTGTGTGTGGCTGGTTTGAGTTTTGGTAGCCGTTTTTTAGTTCAATCAGTGGACATTTCTACAATTAAATAAAAACACAATAATCTCACACACACACACACACACACACACACCATGAGTAATGCAAAAAAAACTGGCATTAAAGTAAGAAGGCATGTGTGAAATATAGATGAACTAAGCCATTAATCTAATAGGCCCAGTGATTGTCTTATTGCAGACAGAGATAAAGAGACTAGATATTAATACAGATTGCTCCAAGGCTGGCCATGGCAGGCAGGTACTCTCACCCAGCTGTGAGCCAAATAGCCGACTACTTACAACAACACTGAACAAAAATATAAACGCAACATGTTGGTCCCATGTTTCATGAGCTGAAATGAATTCCAGAAATTCTCCATGCGCACACATTTCGTGCACAAATTTGTTTACATCCCTGTTGGTGAAAATGTCTCCTTTGCCAATATAATCCATCCATCTGACAGGTGTGGCATATGAAGAAACTGATTAAACAGCATGGTCATTAAACAGGTGCACCTTGTGCTGGGGACAATAAAAGGCCACTTCAAAATGTGCAGTTTTGTCACACAACACAATGCCAAGTTTTAAAAGGAGTTTGTAATTAGAATGCTGACTTGCAGGAATGTCCACCAGAGCGGTTGCCAGAGAATTTAATGTTCATTTTTCTACCATAAGCTGCCTCCAATGTCATTTTAGAGAATTTGGCAGTACGTCCAACTGTGTAACCACGCCAGCTCAGGATCTCCACACCCGGCGATCATCTGAGGGGGTGGGGGGGGGGGGGGGGGGGGGGGGGGGGGGACTCATTCTGGCTGGACCTGGCTCTCAAGTACAGTTGAAGTCAGAAGTTTACATACACTTAGGTTGGAGTCATTAAAACTCGTTTTTCAACCACTCCACACATTTCTTGTTAACAAACTATAGTATTGGCGAGTTGGTTAGGACATCTACCTTGTGCATGACACAAGTAATTCTTCCAACAATTGTTTACAGACAGATTATTTCACTTATAATTCACTGTATCACAATTCCAGTGGGTCAGAAGTTTACATACACTAAATTGACTGTGTCTTTAAACAGCTTGGAAAATTCCAGAAAATGATGTCATGGCTTTAGAAGCTTCTGATTGACTCAAACGATGTCAATTAGCCTATTGGAGGTGTACACGTGGATGTATTTCAAGGCCTACCTTTTAACTCAGTGCCTCTTTGCTTGACATCATGGGAAAATCAAAAGAAATCAGCCAAGGCCACAGAAAAACAATTGTAGACCTCCACTAGTCTGGTTCATTATTGGGAGCAAATTCCAAACGCCTGAAGGTACCACGTTCATCTGTACAAACAATAGTACGCAGGTATAAACACCATGGGACCACGCAGCCGTCATACCGCTCAGGAAGAAGATGCATTCTGTCTCTTAGAGATGAACGCACTTTGGTGCGAAAAGTGCAAATCAATCCCAGAACAACAGCAAAAGACCTTGTGAAGATGCTGGAGGAAACAGGTACAAAAGTATCTATATCTACATAACCTGAAAGGCCGCTCAGCAAGGATGAAGCCACTGCTCCAAAACCGCCATAAAAAAGCCAGACTATGGTTTGCAACTTTTTGGAGAAATGTCCTCTGCTCTGATGAAACAAAAATAGAACTGTTTGGCCATAATGACCATTGTTATGTTTGGAGGAACACGGGGGAGGCTTGCAAGCCGAAGAACACCATCCCAACCGTGAAACATGGGGTGGCAGCATCATGTTGTGGGGGTGCTTTGCTGCAGGAGGGTCTGGTGCACTTCACAATATAGATGGCATAATGAGGGAGGAAAATTATGTGGATATATTGTAGCAACATCTCAAGACATCAGTCAGGAAGTTAAAATTTGGTCGCAAATTTCTTCCAAATGGACAATGACCCCAAGCATAATTTTGCTAAGGTGTATGTAAACTTCCAACTTCAACTGTAGGTGTACCTATGCCCTCCCAAGCCCACCCATGGCTGCACCCCTGCCCAGTCATGTGAAATCCATAGATTAGGGCCTAATTCATTAATGTCAATTGACTGATTTCCTTATATGAATTTAAACTCAGTAAAATCTTTTTTGTGTTTATATTTTTGTTCATTATGTGGCTAGCTACTTAATTGACTTCAAATTGGGGAGAATCAATTGATTTGATTTTGAATGGCCCAAAAAATTGGGAAAACACTGCTCACTCACTGTGTTGTAGGAGTTGGGGAAGCTCTTGTCCACCCTGTGTCACATGAACACCCAGGTGTCGTTGTTAAAGGACCACTCAATTATCTTGTTGTCGTACTGCTTCAGCTCCTTCGAGGACTAGAGAATGAGAAAAAAGTCAAAGTGGTTGGTTTAGAATGTCAACATTTACTGGATATTATATACAGTATATTATACTGTCTACAATCATTCTGGTCCTCCAATCGCAATACTGGGACTTACATTATACAGCAATAACTGTTTGACAATTGAATTAAGAATGTACTGTACACTTTGAATTATGAGTCAGGGAAGACATTTCTGTATCTGTTGCCCATTTGTCATGAGCTTGATTTGCCTAGCCTTACCCTAGCTGCTGTTCTCAAACACTTGTGCTCTAAAGTAGCTGGATTTCATCACACCAAAGACACAGACACATTCTACTGAATGCAAACAGTTGATGGTAATATAGGAACACTTTACTAAGAAGCTCATCATCAACTTGCTCTTTAGCTTCACTGATATTGACTGTTCTGTTCAACGAATCATGAATCATTGAGTATGTATCTACATGGGTGAGGGGGTGCTAAAGGAGATAGAGAGAGGGGAGCAGAGCTGCAATGGACCTCCAGGGCTCAGAGGACTGGCGAGGGCCCACTGCCAGGCTGCCCCTGAGCAGATGAAGGCCAGGCAGACACCAGGGAGTGGGCGGCTCTGCCAGGAACACACCACCGTGCCTGGCAAGAGGACCGAGCGCTCCGTAAAAACCTGTCTGCTCCTGGAGAGAAGGGCATCTGGGTACTCAAGTGGGGAGGGTGTGGATGAAAGAGTGTGGATGACTGTGTGTGAAGAGAGGGAGGCGTCATGCTCAGAACACATCACACCACACCACAGTTTGCATGACCATGAGAAAAGTGGGATGAACCCACAATTTGTTGTCACACTACCCTCATCACCAGTGTCTGTACCAACTGCCGGAGAGGATGGCTGGCGTTTTACTCGCTCCTAATCAACGGTGCTATTAAGGGCTTGTAAGTAAGCATTTCACAGTAAGGTTTACACTCGGTAAGGTCTATTCGGCACATGTGAAAAATAAAGTTTGATTTTAAGTGACAACACTGTGCTATTAAAATGAATGAAAACAAGCACACAATTAGCTGTCAAGATCTGTTGATTCAGTTCCATTTCCAAACCAAACTATTATTTCAGACCTTCCGAATAACAGCTGAGAGACAAAACTCTGGAGAAGAGACAGAATGGGTGATGCTCAGTTTAACACAAAGCCAAGAGAGCTGCCAAATAACAATGCAGGAGGCAACTTTTTGGCAGGCAGGGATGAGTCTGTCCTGTGTGCTGTGGTGTTTTCTGGGATCCTGTCCATAGGGTGTGTGTGTGTGTGTGAGACATGCTGGCTGCCATGTCTCCCCTCCCACCGCTTGGTGTTTAATCCATCCCAATCCACTTAATTATGGTCTCACACCTGCAGCCCGCTAGTAGGTGACTCTGGCGAAGGACCCCCCCCCCCCATCTATTATTATGTGTAATGCTGGTGTATTCAACCTCAAATCATAGTAATAACTACGCCAATCTTTCCTCCATACCCCTCTATTCCAATCATGGCATTTGGGACCAGAAACTAGGCTATTTGGGAAAAATAATATTGTGCTTCATCATACCATTATGCCAAGCGGTTGCCTCCGGTGAGCTTGTGATTAGTTTTCAGAACACAAAAATTATTCGAGAAATATCAAGTTAGACTGATCTTAAAATAAATAAAAATCGTATGCTCATCCAAAGTACCCTACAGCTCACTGTGTTTGATTCTAACAGACAGGTGTCAGTAGTCTAGACTTAGTAGTTTCTACCAGTAGTGCACTACATAGGAAATAGGGTGCCATATAGGATGCATCTAGTGTCTGTCTGTATGCCCACAACTTTCCTCCCGTTGGCGTTCTGAGGGCATACTGATTACAAGCAGAGAGGACAAGTAGAGCCTACTGCTTTATGAGCTGGAGGGGATTTTATGACAAAGCTCCCTGGTCGCTGCGACGTTGTGAAGACTTGTTGTATTACTGAGCCTTTACAAGTCAGATGTTGACAGAGGAAGGCATTCTATTACACGGCCAGGATATTTCTCATTCCCCTCCATCTGGGCGGATCTTTCTTTCACTCTGGACTTAATCAAAGCTGGCCCGGAGTTCTGGGACTCTGTGGTGGCACTTGGGTCCCTTTTAATAACAAAGCAGTGTTCTGTATAGACGGAGGACTGTTATATGATGCAAGGGACGCTGACGCAGGATCTCTGAGACTGTGTAGGTGTCGATAGACAACAATGAAAATTCAAGGTTAACACAGTCCTTTGATATCGACACATAAATAAAAGTCTGCTCTTAGCTATTGACATGATATGAGACTGATAGCCCCTAGCGACCTTTGTGTTGCTATGATGATGTGAGGGTTAGGCGCAGGAAGGACTGTGCCATTAATTTCAGCCTCCCAACCAAACCCATCCCATCTGTAGGGATGTCAACATCATGACTCATTAACGCCTCTACACATCCACCTCATGCGCTATTGAGTAGTCTTATTCTACTAGATGCTTTGTAATTACACAGAATTACTGATAACCCCAGGAACTGTAATAGCCGTGTAGAGGCTGAAACGGTTTTAAATGGGAACAACGTTAACCGTTTCGCACTGTGCCATTACTTGACGTCAATGTCTGGCTACTGGAGGGTCACACCAATCGTTACCCAGTTCTCTCAAAGACAGATAATAATGTATTTGAAATGAGAGGAAGCGGCGTGAGTACACACTAATTGGTAGACTAAAGCAGAAAGCTAAGTTGAGAATTCTGAGGAAAGGTGTGACTGATCAGCTAAAGACAAAGCATCCAAACAAAACTACACTAACAACAAGTCAACACAGACAGAACACAAAAGATACCAATTTGTTTGGTTTGGGAGATAAGACTGTGAAGGGTATATTGAGTTCTGTCTCCATTAAAGAAAGTCAATTATATACTGGAAAATATCCAGGGCCTTAAAAGAACAAACTGGCATCTCCTAAGAGGCGGATTCTGCACTTGACAAAAAATAACTATTGCAATTACCAAACAATTAAAGCATATCAAATTAAAGTGTGTTTGGCAAATTATTCTTCCTGAAATTACTGAGGAGTTGAGTCAGAAATTACCCAAACAATCTCATACAGAAAATGTATCCCATTAACTCAGATATAAGCGTTCAACAGTGAAACCGAGATACGAGAACCCCCCCCCCCCCCCCCCCCCCCCCCCCCGTAAATGCATCGATGAATAAAAAAGATGGATCGCTCTCTGGGAAGGTGACGAACACATTTGCACACTCCCACACTGCCTGCCATCAAAGGGTCCTCTGGTTTCCCTGCTACCGGCTGCTTTCACCAGAAACGGTAATGTCTGACTTCAACAGATCTGTCATGGATGGTGCAGCGGCCTATGTATGATTAATGAGTTAGCTCCTCTTCCACAGGCCTCATATGGCTCTGCTCTGTATAGGGAGCCTAGTACTCTACCAGACCCAGAGACTCTCTACGAATAAAGTTAAATGAGACATAAGTGGGCATTAACTTGAACAGGCTTTTAACGAATTTCATACAGAGAGCTTGTGTGGGGGAGAAAAATCCATGATTGGCTACACAGTAGAGTGCATTGGAAGGAATATCTGTGAAAATCTTTAACTTTAAACAATCTAGAACCTTTTCATGTCTCAAGAAAGTTTGAGTATCCAACTTTGGGTTTATCGATGATGTTTGCATGAGTTGGGTACTGGTGTGTTGGATGCAGACTGTATGTATGACATTTCTGTGGCATATTATATCATTCCTAAATCTTTACCATGGAGTCTTCGTTGTAAATCCCTGTTAAAAACAAAGGCTCACTTGGTGTTGTTAGGCAAACATTGTAAGGGCTTGGGCTTACAGCATTTCCTTTGTGTGTGTAGGTGAGGTTGAATTTAGCAACACATCCAGCTCCTTGTCTCATCGTCTTTGCAAAGGGCATGTCATAGCTGCGGACGTAGAGCAATCTGGGGGAGTCTGGAAGACAAAACATCTTCATTAACACCTCCAGACTCCCTGAGGTCACACCCTAAGCACCAAGCCCCACACAGACAGCATCACCTGCTCCTTAATAAGAGAGGGAACAACGTTTCTCAGAGAGTTAGCTTACTACAACACACCGCTGTTTACCAGCTAGAGACAGCATGCCCTTGTGTTCTTATGTTGACTGTGTGGTGCCAGGACAACAACCTCTCCCTAAACGTGATCAAGACAAAGTAGGTGATTGTGGACTACAGGAAAAAGAGGACCCGAGCACGCCCCCATTCTCATCGACGGGGCTGCAGTAAAGCAGGTTGAGAGCTTTAAGTTCCTTGTCCACAATCACCATGTCCACATCACCAACAAACTAACATGGTCCAAGCACACCAAGACAGTCGTGAAGCGGGCACGACAAAACCTATCCCCCTCAGGAGACTGAAAAGATTTGGCATGGGTCCTCAGATCCTCAAAAGGTTCTACAGCTGCACCATTGAGAACATCCTGGTTGCATCACTGCTCGGCAAGCAGTACCGGAGCACCAAGTCTAGGTCCAAGAGGCATCTAAACAGTCTCTACCCCCAAGCCATAAGACTTCTGAACATCTAGTCAAATGGCCACCCAGACAATTAATTGTGACTTCTGATTGCCAGCTGTGAGCACTCAGCAGTTAATGCACCGTAATGTGGCGTAGAATCAGGGTTTTTGCTGTGTGTGTGTGTGTGTGTGAAGCTTGGTGTGTATGTGAGGCCCCAAACAAGCCCCCCCCCCCATCCGGTGACCATGTGCTTTTCCGTCTCATCCCAGGGTTCACGCCCCACAGCTGGCCTTAATGACACACTGACACACCCCCTGCCTGGCTACTCATGGTTATTTCAGGACGCATTGTCTGCTTTTGTTACGCACCCAAACCCTCCTCCCTAGACCTAAACACTGTCACTGATGATACCGCCAGTGGCTTCCTGTTCCTCGCTCTCCCTACAGCCTCACTTAAATAGTGAGAAGCACAGGCGGAAATGAGGGGGTTCTCTGGGCTGATTTGATGTTCAAACCGCAGTGGCAGGGTCCTACACTAACTTTAAAAAATAGTGTCACTTGTGCTACCAACTTTTTCAGATGGCACAAACACATGACTTGGTCGCACCAATTTATTTAATAAAAAATTATATTGATAATGACCTGACCGGTGTCCCATAACGTGCCTGTATTCCATACAAAATCAGGCTAATAATGACTAGCCATCTTTTACATTAGCATGCCCTTGTGTTCTTATGTTGATTTGGAAAGATTTATTGTAACAGCAAATTAAACAGACTTCAGATTTCAGAGTGCCATGTGTTCTTTTCTGCGAAATCCTCTAGAGGGCAACATTTGAAAAAACAATACTTAATACCAAAACGATACCACGGCAAACAAAAAGAAAGCGAGAAGAAAGACCGATTTCCCCCATTTTTGTTGAAAGGTTTTCGCTCTCAAAATCACACTTTTTTAATAGAAAAACAACTATGCTTAAAACACATGAGGGACCAGTTTTGAGGTCTGTAGATGCCAGACAGTTGTGTTTGGCCAGACACTTGTGATTGATGCAAATAATTCTGATTCTTCCATGTAGCCTTTTAATTGCCTTTCCATCTACCCAAAGAAGGTTAGGCTATCATTAGCACACAGGGCTCGACACAGGGTCGGCCCTAGCCTTAGGGGAAGCTAAGCGAGATTTGGTTGGGGGGCTCCCCTCTTGACAGTAGATAAAAAATCATTCTAAATTGCACCAGATGTATTATACTATTCTAATAGTAATTTGAGACACAGATTGAATTGCGCATCGCAAATACTCAACCAAGACACTGAACTTTCTAAATACATGGTTTGCATACCAATTCTTGCCTTATAATTTACTGACTGCTAGAGATCATAACTTGGAACATCTTTCCTATACAGTTGAAGTCGGAAGTTTACATACACCTTCGCTAAATACATTTAAACTCTATTTTTCACAATTCCTGACATTTAATCCTAGTAAAAAAAAACCTGCTTGAGGTCAGTTAGGATCACCACTTTATTTTATGAATGTGAAATGTCAGAATAATAGTAGAGAGAATTATTTATTTCAGCTTTTATTTCTTTCATCACATTCCCAGTGGGTCAGAAGTTTACATACACTCAATTAGCATTTGGTAGCATTGCCTTTATATTGTTTAACTTGGGTCAAACGTTTCGGGTAGCCTTCCACAAGCTTCCCACAATAAGTTGGGTGAATTTTGGCCCATTCCTCCTGACAGAGCAGATGTAACTGAGTCAGGTTTGTAGGCCTCTGTCACGAGTCCGACCGAGGGTGGCTCCCCTTCCCGGTCGGGTGGCGCTCGTCGTCGCCGGACTATTAGCTGCCACTGATTGTCTTTCCTCCCCCTCCTTGTATGTTTATTGTCAGCACCTGTTAGTGAGTCATTAGTTGGGCTTTATTAGACAGCTGGCCCGCCTGTTTCTTTGTGCGGGATTAATTATTGTGACCTTCGGTTATGTAGTAGAGGAACGTGTTTGTTCCTGGTCGTGTATTCTGCTGTACTGTTTTCGTCCCCCGTGTTTGGGGCATTTGGTTTTGAGCACCCAGTGTTGCGTGAGTGCATTAAAGAGTACAGTATTGCACTCTCTGTTTCCTGCGTCTGACTCCACACCCACGACACCCGGAGCGTTACAGTCTCCTTGCTCGTACACGCTTTTTCAGTTCTGACTACAAATATTTTGTGGGATTGAGGTCAGGGCTTTGTGATGGCCACTCCAATACCTTGACTTTGTTGTCCTTAAGCCATTTTGCCACAACTTTGGAAGTATGCTTGGGGTCATTGTCCATTTGGAAGACCCATTTGCGACCAAGCTTTAATTTCCTGACTGATGTCTTGAGATGTTGCTTCAATATACAGTGCCTTGCGAAAGTATTCGGCCCCCTTGAACTTTGCGACCTTTTGCCACATTTCAGGCTTCAAACATAAAGATATAAAACTGTATTTTTTTGTGAAGAATCAACAACAAGTGGGACACAATCATGAAGTGGAACGACATTTATTGGATATTTCAAACTTTTTTAACAAATCAAAAACTGAAAAATTGGGCGTGCAAAATTATTCAGCCCCCTTAAGTTAATACTTTGTAGCGCCACCTTTTGTTGCGATTACAGCTGGAAGTCGCTTGGGGTATGTCTCTATCAGTTTTGCACATCGAGAGACTGAAATCTTTTCCCATTCCTCCTTGCAAAACAGCTCGAGCTCAGTGAGGTTGGATGGAGAGCATTTGTGAACAGCAGTTTTCAGTTCTTTCCACAGATTCTCGATTGGATTCAGGTCTGGACTTTGACTTGGCCATTCTAACACCTGGATATGTTTATTATTGAACCATTCCATTGTAGATGTTGCTTTATGTTTTGGATCATTGTCTTGTTGGAAGATAAATCTCCGTCCCAGTCTCAGGTCTTTTGCAGACTCCATCATGTTTTCTTCCAGAATGGTCCTGTATTTGGCACCATCCATCTTCCCATCAATTTTAACCATCTTCCCTGTCCCTGCTGAAGAAAAGCAGGCCCAAACCATGATGCTGCCACCACCATGTTTGACAGTGAGGATGGTGTGTTCAGCTGTGTTGCTTTTACGCCAAACATAACATTTTGCATTGTTGCCAAAAAGTTCAATTTTGGTTTCATCTGACCAGAGCACCTTCTTCCACATGTTTGGTGTGTCTCCCAGGTGGCTTGTGGCAAACTTTAAACGACACTTTTTATGGATATCTTTAAGAAATGGCTTTCTTCTTGCCACTCTTCCATAAAGGCCAGATTTGTGCAATATACAACTGATTGTTGTCCTATGGACAGAGTCTCCCACCTCAGCTGTAGATCTCTGCAGTTCATCCAGAGTGATCATGGGCCTCTTGGCTGCATCTCTGATCAGTCTTCTCCTTGTATGAGCTGAAAGTTTAGAGGGACGGCCAGGTCTTGGTAGATTTGCAGTGGTCTGATACTCCTTCCATTTCAATATTATCGCTTGCACAGTGCTCCTTGGGATGTTTAAAGCTTGGGAAATCTTTTTGTATCCAAATCCGGCTTTAAACTTCTTCACAACAGTATCTCGGACCTGCCTGGTGTGTTCCTTGTTCTTCATGATGCTCTCTGCGCTTTTAACGGACCTCTGAGACTATCACAGTGCAGGTGCATTTATACGGAGACTTGATTACACACAGGTGGATTGTATTTATCATCATTAGTCATTTAGGTCAACATTGGATCATTCAGAGATCCTCACTGAACTTCTGGAGAGAGTTTGCTGCACTGAAAGTAAAGGGGCTGAATAATTTTGCACGCCCAATTTTTCAGTTTTTGATTTGTTAAAAAAGTATGAAATATCCAATAAATGTCGTTCCACTTCATGATTGTGTCCCACTTGTTGTTGATTCTACACAAAAAAAATACAGTTTTATATCTTTATGTTTGAAGCCTGAAATGTGGCAAAAGGTCGCAAAGTTCAAGGGGCCGAATACTTTCGCAAGGCACTGTATCCACATACATTTTCCATTCCTCATGAAGCCATCTATTTTGTGAAGTGCACCAGACCCTCCTGCAGCAAAGCACCCCACAACATGATAATGCCACCCTGTGCTTCATATATCTTATGTACATATTATTTATCCCTTTACACTTGTGTGTATAAGGTAGTAGTTTTGGAATTGTTAGCTAGATTACTCGTTGGTTATTACTGCATTGTCGGAACTAGAACCACAAGCATTTCGCTACACTTGCATTAACATCTGCTAACCCTGTGTATGTGACAAATAAAATTTGATTTGATTTGCTTCACGGTTGGGATGGTGTTCTTCGGCTTGCAAGCATCCCCCTTTTTCCTCCAAACATAACTATGGTCATTATGGCCAAACAGTTCTATTTTTGTTTCATCAGACCAGAGGACCAAAAAGTACGATCTTTGTCCCCATGTGCAGTTGCAAACTGTAGTCTGGCTTTTTTATGGTGGTTTTGGAGCAGTGGCTTCTTCCTTGCTGAGCGGCCTTTCAGGTTATGTTGATATAGGACTTGTTTTACTGTGGATATAGATACTTTTGTACCAGTTTCCTCCAGCATCTTCACAAGGTCCTTTGCTGTTGTTCTGGGATTGATTTGCACTTTTCGCACCAAAGTACGTTCATCTCTAGGAGACAGAACGCGTCTCCTTCCTGAGCAGTATGACGGCTGCGTGGTCCCATGGTGTTTATACTTGTGTACTATTGTTTGTACAGGTGAACGTGGTACCTTCAGGTGTTTGTAAATTGCTCCTAAGGATGAACCAGACTTGTGGAGGTCTACTATTACAAGCAAGGAAGCTACAAGCAAGGAAGCACTGAGTTTGAAGGTAGGCTTTGAAATACATCTACAGGTACACCTCCAATTGACTCAAATGATATCAGAAGCTTCTAAAGCCAAGACATAATTCTCTGGATTTTTCTAAGCTGTTTAAAGGCACAGTCAACTTAGTGTATATAAACTTCTGACCCACTGGAATTGTGATACAGTGAATTATAAGTGAAATAATCTGTCTGTAAACAATTGTTGGAAAAATTACTTGTGTCATGAACAATGTAGATGTCCTAACCGACTTGCCAAAACTATAGTTTGTTAACAAGAAATTTGTGGAGTAGTTGAAAAACGAGTTTTAATGACTCCAACCTAAGTGTATGTAAACTTCCGACTTCAACTGTACCTACCCCACCCACTGTCGAGCTGCTCCATGCAACAACCAGTTGTTTAAGAGCTGCGCGCTCTCTGACCGACAGATTATCTATAGGCTATAAGTGTGGAGCTCACGTGATAAATAATTGACATAATGAACAAAAAAGCTTCGTAAATCCATGTTTTTTAAATTAATTACATAGCCTATATTAAAAATAGGATTCTTACAATATTATGTTCACTGACGATTTGTGACTCCCGGCAGAGGATTTCCTGCCGGGAATCACACACAGACGGGGGCATTTCTGTGTCATTGTTGCCTCTTCAGAAATGTGGTTTACTTTTTGTCAGTTGCACATTACTGTTTGAATAAATCATGATAATAACAACAAAAAAAAGCTAATTGTGAACCAAAAACTAACGTAACCAGGTAAAAAAAAACAATAAAAATGGTGTCGTACTGGTGGCAAACGTTTTGGTTGCAGTATCGAACCCTGAGTGGATAGATTTCATCTCACCCACCATGTTGGGTCACCCTGTTGGAGGCCGCCTTTATGGTATGAAGTGGTTTTGGTGAGCAAAGCACTAATTAGTGGGGGGCTGCCTCTCCACTCCCTCTTCCTCTGTAATGACGGTGAGGAGAGGGGAGGCAGGAAGCAGCCGTCAACACCACCATGGAGCCCTCCGGCCATCCATGAACTGAGGCAAACAACTGCAGAGCAAGCCTGAGAGTTCACAACATAACCTTTCACTTCACACCCGCCCGCACTCACACACTTTACCCATCCTCTGTCTGACATCAAACATTCCTAAAATAGCCTACTTTGCCCTCGTTAACTGTATGGGATGTGTATTTACCAAGACCTCTGGTCACTGACAAAAAAGTAAAACCCTGACAAAAAGTTAAATTGTATTGACATGGTGATCCAAAAATAACCTGGATGTTGTCAATTTTTTGTTTGATCAAAGTCATTGAGGCAGATTGCAAGACTGATGTTGTGAAATGATGGACTGCCTGTGGCCTATTGTTTGTCATTTCAATTTCTGAATCTACATTGATGTTCCACTGCAATCTGAATGTGTTACTCTGTGTTATTAAGCATTTCACGCTGCATTTGATGATTGATTCATTGATTTGAATCAGTCCCAGGCAAAAAACGACCTACAATCCACTGAGTAAAGGTGATAATAATGTGCTGATTACATTTATGGCCTACATTACTTAAATCTAATGAAACACATTGGGAACGGGACTTTGTATGAACCCCAAATCACAGAGTGCAATAGTCAACAGGTCAGCTCTTCTATATTCAAATGGCATTTGTCCAACAAGCTCCAAATGGACTGGGGCTGAGCTGTCAGCAAGGGTTGTGGGCCACATGGCCATTCCCGATAACTTGTTATACATGCAGAACAGCCATTTCTCAGAGTGAAAACAGTCCAAATTAACATGTTTTGCCCTGCACATCTCCTTCTGAGTGCTGAGGGTGTTGGAACCAGATGAACCTCTGACTACGTCCCAAATGGCACCCTATTCCCTATACAGTGCACTTCTTTTGACCAGGACCCATAGGGGTCTGGTCAAAAGTAGTGAACTACATAGGGAATAGGGTGCTATTGAAGACTCAGACTCTGTCTCTTCTCAATGCAGCTGGCTGAGAGGCCGGACCGGGTCTGTAAAGCCTCTAACCCATGCCCGCCGACTCTAAGCTGCAAGGCCACCAAGCCCAGCCTATTCTCACTGGGGTCCTGCTCAGCAGCTGGTAAAAGTGGAACATTGAGATTCTACTTTTATCAGCTTGTTTGTGCGATAATTGGAATTTCACTTCAGATGGAATTAATTTTTACACAAGAACAAATTCCTCAAAGCTTTAATCCTGGGAAAAAATCCACAAAGAAGTTTGAGAGACATTGTTTCCCCATGACGTAGAAAATGGTTTGCATTCTCTCCCTACATCGTCTATGTACGTTTTTGACTTGTGACTTCTGATGTCCAGCTGTGAGCACACAGCAGTATTGTGGTGTCGAATCAAATACGTCTGGTCCTTGTGAAGCAGGTCCAGTCCATCTTTACGCCCTGGCTGCCGGTCTTCATATTCTCACAGGTCTTATTCATTTAATGACCAACGATTGGTTGAATTTACAATGGCATATGTAGAAACAGTTTTAATGGACTAATTCGAGGTAGCCAATGTCTCTCCATAATTCAAGTTGCTACGGTAAAAACCTATGTGCTTCTTCCATGCCCCACCTGGGAAAACTCCCTTAATCATTTGCTGTCTCTTTCCCTCACTATCTTGTTCTCTCGCACTCTGTCTTCTTCCTCTCTATCCTCAAACTATCCATCCTTTTCTCTCAGCTTCTCAACCTGTTTTTCAGTCGAGGTGATGAAAGTGGTGAGACTGTAAGCTGCTTCCTCTCTGAAGCACAGAGAGCAGAGAAACGCCGAGGGATGGAGTGCGTGGGCAGATAAAAACAAGCACTTGTTCCTTCTCCGTCTCCTCTAACAAAGACAAAGACAGACTTTATGACCCGGACCACTACCATTGGGCTCTGAGGAGGAGCAGTACACTGCCAGCTAACAGCTCTTTCAGAACTACATCAGAACATTCTCAAACAGGATGGAACAATGATCACTTGTGCTCTCAAAAGTAGAGACCGAGACGGAGACCTGGCAACACTGGCATGCCAGAGTCTGGTGTAGCAGTCTAAGCTCCTTACACACACTACCGTTCAAAAGTTTGGGGTCACGTAAAAATGTACATGTTTTCGAAAGAAAAGCACATTTTTTGTCCATTAAAATAACATAAAATTGATCAGAAATACAGTGGTGTAGACATTGTTAATGTTGTAAATGCCTATTGTAGCTGGAAACAGCTGATTGTTTATGGAATATCTACATAGGCGTACAGAGGCCCCTTATCAGCAACCATCACTCGAGTTTCAGAAGAAAGTTCTTTGTTTCTGGCCATTTTGAGCCTGTAATCGAACCCCAAAAAATGCTGATACTCCAAATCCTCAACTAGTCTAAATAAGGCCCGTTTTATTGCTTCTTTAAATGAGGACAACAGTTTTCAGCTGTGCTAACAGCAAAAGTTTTTTTTAAGCCCCCTCCGAAACACAACCCAACCAAGCAGCACTGCTTCTTAACACAGCGTGCATCCAACCCGGAAGCCAGCTGCACTAATGTGTCGGAGGAAACACCGCGCACCTGGCAACCTTGGTTGGCACGCACTGCGCCCGGACAGCCACAGGAGTCACTGGTGTGCGATGAGACAAGGATATCCCTACCGGCCAAACCCTCTCTAACCCGGACAATGCTAGGCCAATTGTGCGTCGCCCCACGGACCTCCCAGTCGCGGCCGGCTGCGACTGGGATTAGCTAACTTGGATTAGCTAACACAACGTGCCATTGGAACACAGGAGTGATGGTTGCTGATAATGGGCCTCTGTACGCCTATGTAGATATTCCATAAACAATCAGCTGTTTCCAGCTACAATAGTCATTTACAACATGAACAATGTCTACACTGTGTTTCTGATCAATTTGATGTTATTTTAAAATGCTTTGTTTCAAAAACAAGGACATTTCTAAGTGACCCCAAACTTTTGAACGGTAGTGTATATGCCCCCCTGGCGACAGGGTTTGAGCCCCTCTGTGTTCATCTCCCTCTCTAACGTCCTACTGTACTGTCAAATATAAATAAATATGTAAGGTGGTCAGAATTCTGTTTGCATTAACAAAATCACAGAGTGGCTGTGCTCAGATCCTCTTAGTCAGTTGTACGCAACAGTGTATGGTTGGCTGATTGTGAGAATGCTGGGGCGGTTGGTCACAGGGTTCAGCTGCCTCTCAGAGGGCAGGGGCTACATGTACTGTCAGCACCGAGATACTGATCTGTTTACTATCACAGCAGCGAGTCTTACTCAGAGTACCAACTTAGAAACACCTCACCTACAGCAACACACAGCATAAACGTGCCTGGGAAGGTTTTATTCAAAAAATATAAATAAATATTTAACTAGTCAAATCAGTTAAGAACAAATGATTATTTACAAGGATGACCTACCCCAGCCAAACCCATACAACACTGGGCGCATTGTGCACCGCCCAATGGCACTCCCAATCATGGCCGGATGTGATACAGCGTGGATTCAAACCAGGTACTGCAGTGACACCTCTTGCACTGAGATGCAGTGTCTTAGACCACTGTGCCACTCGGGTACAGAAGGCTTGATTAGCAAGCATGCATTTTTTCTCAAATATACTCCCAACATTTTTTATTTAGCATGTTTGATGTATTAGCTGTGCTTACAGCACAGTAAAGCACAGAATAGCAGAGCAGTCCCTGGGTAGATATAGTTGAAGTCGGAAGTTTACATACACCTTAGCCAAATACATCTAAACTCTTTTTTTCACAATTCCTGACATTTAATCCTAGTAAAAATTCCCTGTGTTAGGTCAGTTAGGATCACCACTTTATTTTAAGAATGTGAAATGTCAGAATAATAGTACAGAGAATTATTTATTTCAGGTTTTATTTCTTTCATCACATTCCCAGTGGGTCAGAAGTTTACATACACTCAATTAGTATTTGTTAGCATTGCCTTTAAATTGTTTAACTTGGGTCAAATGTTTCGCGTAGACCCATTTGCGACCAAGCTTTAACTTCCTGATTGATGTCTTGAGATGTTGCTTCAATATATAATTTTCCTCCTCATGATGCCATCTAGTTTGTGAAGTGCACCAGTCCCTCCTGCACCAAAGCACTGCCACAACATGATGCTGCCACCCCCGAGCTTCAAAGTTGGGATGGTGTTCTTCTGCTTGCAAGCGTCCCACTTTTTCCTCTAAACATAACGATGGTCATTATGGCCAAACAGTTCTATTTTTGTTTCATCAAACCAGAGGACATTTCTCAAAAAGTACGATCTTTGTCCCCATGTGCAGTTGCAAACCGTAGTCTGTCTTTTTTATGGCGGTTTTGGAGCAGTGGCTTCTTCCTTGCTGAGCGGCCTTTCAGGTTATGTCAATATAGGACTCGTTTACTGTGGATATAGATATTTTTGTACCAGTTTCCTCCAGCATCTTCACAAGGTCCTTTGCTGTTGTTCTGGGAATGATTTGCACTTTTCGCACCAAAGTACGTTCATCTCTAGGAGATAGAACGCGTCTCCTTCCTGAGCGGTATGACGGCTGCGTGGTCTCATGGTGTTTATACTTGTGTACTATTGTTTGTACAGATGAACGTGGCACCTTCAGACGTTTGGAAATTACTCCCAAGGATGAACCAGACTTGTGAAGGTCTACAATTTTTGGCTAATTTCTTTTGATTTTCCCATGATGTCAAGCAAAGAGGCACTGAGTTTGAAGGTTGGCCTTGAAATACATCCACAGGTACACCTCCAATTGACTCAAATTATGTCAATTAGCCTATCAGAAGCTTCAAAAGCCATGACATAATTTCTGGATTTTTCTAAGCTGTTTAAAGGCACAGTCAACTTAGTGTATGTAAACTTCTGACCCACTGGAATTGTGATACAGTGAATTATAAGTGAAATAATCTCTCTGTAAACAATTGTTGGAAAAATTACTTTTGTCATGGACAAAACTATAGTTTGTTTACAAGACATTTGTGGAGTGGTTGAAAAACAAGTTTTAATGACTCCAACCTAAGTGTATGTAAACTTCAGACTTCAACTGTAGGTAGTAAGTACAGAGGAATTGAGAATGGTACTACCATTTCTTTAGCATGTTTGTAAGATGAGATGTGAATTTGTTGATAATAAATATGGTGTTTTCTAATCTAATACACAGGTCCAGATGAAGAAAGTAAAAGAGAGCTAGAGGAAAAGTGCCTATCAGAGGGAAAACAACCGATTCATCTGTGGAGTGCAAAATGAATAAATAGATCCAATTTAGTTTTTCAGGTAATAACGAGAACAACCATACCGTTATTGAACATAAAACCTTCCTGAGGCTACAATTAAAGTCTGCAGTTTAGGTAATATCCTGACTCATGTATTCCTTCAATATCTGAAAAGTGGCAATAAAAGACAAATGTGTCTGGGACATATATTGCAGTTGAATTCAATAAGGCCCTATGGCAAAGCATAATATCAGTGATTCAAGGTATAGCTCATTTGGAAGAAATGCTTACTATATAAGAATGATGCACAAATCTCTAAAAGTTACAGAACCAATGATTTATATATACACTAGATGACTGTAGTGGACGCTGTGTTGAAGCCATCTTGTCACTCACCCACCATTTAAAAAAAAACATTTTGGAAGCTACAGAAATTAATGTCTACATTTGTTATTGCTACATTTATTCTATTACAGACACCGTAATGCATACTTTAAAATGACATAATTTGAGCTAAACATACATATATATATACATATATGTATATATAGTCACAGTCAAAAGTTTAGACACACTTACTCATTTTTTTTTTTTAATCTATTTTCTACATTGTAGAATAATAGTGAAGACATCAATATTATGAAATAACACACATGGAATCATGTAGTAACCAAAAAAGTGTTAAACAAATCCAAATATATTTTATATTTCAATTATTAGGTGTGCCTTGTTAAAAGTGGAATTCGTGAAATTTCTTTCCTTCTTAATGTGTTTGATCCACTCAGTTGTGCTGTGACAAGGTAGGGGTGGTATACAGAATATAGCCCTATTTGGTAAAAGACCAAGTCCATATTATGGCAAGAACAGCTTAAATAAGCAAAAAGAAATGTCCATCATTACTTTAAGACATGAAGGTCAGTCAATCTGGAAAATAGTCGCAAAAACCATCAAGAGCTATGATGAAACTGGCTCTCATGAGGACCACCACAGGAAAGACCCAGAGTTACCTCTGCTGCAAAGGATAAGTTCAATAGAGTTAACTGCACCTCAAATTGCAGCCCTAATAAATGCTTCAGAGTTCAAGTAACAGACACATCTCAACATCAACTGTTCAGAGGAGACTGCGTGAATCAGGCCTGTGGGAACTCCTTCAAGACTGTTGGAAAAGCATTCCAAGTGAAGCTGGTTGAGAGAATGCCAAGTGTGTGCAAAGCTGTCATCAAGGCAAAGGGTGGCTACTTTGAAGAATCTAAAAATCTAAATTAGATTTTTATTTGTTTAACACTTTTTTGGTTACTACATGATTCCATATGTATTATTTATAGTTTTTTTTTACACCTCACACATATAATCCACATAGGAACACAGCAGGAAATAAACAACAGTAGAAAGTGAAAGATAAATAGTACACCGCTGTCCCACACCTGCACATAAGAGGAAGTTACATGGCATGCCAGTGTGTCAGATCCTTCATTCCAGACACAAAGCACGCTGGCATGCACTCAGACAGTTTTTTAGAACATGACCCAGTCCTGAAACGACAGGCTCATAATGTTTCTGTTACCTTGGTTTGACGACCCTTCAAATGTAAAACTCTGCGCCAGTGAGTTGCTGGGGCACGCTCCGTACACTTTAACAAGCTTATTTCAACCTAATGTCACCTTGGGGATTAATAAAGTACAATGGATCTCATCTCATTGATTTCTCAATCCATAAACATAACGAATAACACATACAGTGTATCTATATTCACACTCTTGAGATAAATTGACTGAAAGTTAAGGTATTTTACACTGCTCTCTTCAGAAAATCAACACGTTTTTCAAAAGGCAGCCAATATGTCTGAAGGTAAGCTCCATTCGTAATCGATTTGGAGAGCAGAAAATAACATATTGTTCAGGGAATGGCTCCAAACCGTGAACATTGACTTTGTTCCACTGAGTTTAGAGGAAAAACGGTAGTCAGGTTATATTGTCTGTAACTTAGCAACCTGCAGTACAGACAAAATACATTATGTTCATAACAGGGATTTTTAAACATTTGTCACATGCAATACAGTGAAATTCTTAACTTGCAAGCCCTTCACAACAATGCAGCATTTAGAAAAAAAATCTATATAAAATCTACATATAGAAGAGAAAGAAAACATTAGCATGTCCAATTGTTGTGCTATCTGAGGTATGACAATGGGGTGGTTGGTGATAGAGATGGTGGCACTATGATGCCAGTGTGTCTGAGTGGTCTTTAGCTCATCTCTGAGGATCGCTTGTAGGGCACTACTCTTTAGGAATCCTGCCTGTTCCCACACCAGAGGTGGTTGGTGGGAGGAGATTTCAGAGGAAGAGCTCAATGTAATGGCTTGAATGGAATGAATGATACGGTATTAAACACATGGAAACCATGTGTTTGATACCTTTCCATTTATTGTCTTCAGCCATAAAAGCCTGTATCTCCTCCCACCAGCCACCACTGCCCACACAGTCCCTGGGAGCATAGTTCTGTTACTGGGCAACCTGATATTTACACCATTGACTCATCTGTTCCAATCCCGCCTCCACTTTACTCTATGGCTTTACATTGTAAATACCACATTCCCACCCTTTAGTCTACAACTAGTTGCATACGAGTTATCTTAAATCCCAGGTATTGTATGTACAGTGCCGTGAAAAAGTATTAGCCCCCTTTCTGATCTTCTCTATTTTGACATATTTTTGATACTGAATGTATCAGATCTTCAACCAAAACCTCATATTAGATGAAGGGAACCTGAGTTTACAAATAACACAAAAAGGCCTGTACTGACTGAGGGACAAGAGTCACGTAGGAGTGACGCCACCTGTCGGAAGCCATCTCAACTACACGGAAGACAATAGATTTCCTGGAAGAATGTATAGTACAATTCCTCAAATTCCAAGAAACCAATTCCTCTGACTTGGGAAAGGATGGAGCAAGGAATTTGGCAAGAATTGAAAGGAGAAGTAGAGGAATATATGATTACAGACAGAAACAAAAATGACAAAACCCATTTCACCATTGAACAAAGAAACTGTCAAAAGGACAAACTCTCAGATCAAAACCTTACATTGCTTTGGATCTGAAATAAATATACCACCCACAGACTGAGTAGAGCAAACCCTATCTATCTATAGACTCATCTCCAACTCATTCCAGCAGAGTCCCGGAGTCCCTTCACACAATACCTGCTTATACACAGCAGCACACCTGAAGCCTGTTGTCTAGGTATGACAGACGGCTCTCCTATAGTCAGATAAGATCAAGGTCTGTGCTCTGACATCTTCGTCTGAGACCCTCTCTCCCAGGGGCTGTTGATTCATTCAGGGTCACGGCCACTTCGATTTGCTGCCTGGGAGGAACAATGTTACGGTTTCCTCCACCTGTACGCTGCCTGTTTCATCCACCTGTACACTGGGCCCTCTCAGGGGAATGTGTGGCTGGAGACCAGTCACAGGAAGACAGGCATCGACCACTGAGCTCTGCTGACTGGATGGAGGATCTCTGGATAGCAACACAGGCTTGCAGAGCAAGATTAAGCAGCCAATCAATATGTAGGAGGTTCAAATGTAAATTATTTAAAAAATTGTTACAAGAAACGTGTCAGCTTCCTAGCATTTCTCATTCTTCAAGTTAGAGTAAAACTAAGAGCTTGAAGTTTCTTGGAGCTAAAGTGGCAATCGATCAATGAGATCCAGCCCACACACTTTTCTGCCGATGCCCCCATCGGTAATTAAATGATCTTATTGATAGCGTAGGTCAGTGAGGTGAACTTTTTTTCAATTTTCTGTTCACTTGAGTGAAAGCCTCACTTTGTGTCATTCAGTCCAAAGAGAGTAGAGCAGAGCACAGTGTCTCCTTTTCCTGTATCCCTGATGTAGCGCTGCATGTAGGTGGAGGCCTTCACCAACCTTCACAATGGCCATTCAGCAGAGGCTGCCAGACAGGGCACTGCGCTCTTCAGGACATCCACGTCGCAAACATATTTTCTTCTGAAAAGGTGGGAGTGGAGGGAACATTCTTCAATAAAGGCAGTTATGTGGTACGGTGGATAAAAAGGTTTAAGGTACAAGCACAAAACAACTCTCAGCAAGATGAATTATTCTGTCTGAAAACTCGGTTCAGTCGTCAGTTGGAGCAAAGTAAAAGCCGATACCTATTATACAAGGCTCTGCAATTCAATTGGAGGGTACATAGTTGACCAAATTGCACATCAACAACTGTGAAACATTTTAGTAATGTTTTTTGTCCCCAAACTTTAGCACTTTAACACTATGCAGTTGCAACTGGACAAAAACATTTGACTACACTACATAAATACAAACGAAGTGGCGACAGCTTGCCTGTGACGTTCTTGACTGCACATCAAGTCACAACCACTTGCATAATACATATGTGACAAAAATGACCCTAAATTGCTCTGCAGAGATCTGTAATATAGACTTCCTACAGTACAGCACCGGAGAACCATCGACGAATTTACAAACAAAGATAAGAAATGAGAACAAACTCCCTTATCAATACACTGAGTGCCAGTCGGGTTGTGCCATCACGCCAACTTCTTGTGTCACTTATTGTCATGACAAACATGTTTTAGGACAACTGACGTAATATTGGACAAACTTGAGCTGTGTCCTGTACAAAGACAGAAACGATAACAACAGGAACAGAAGAAACGCTGGACACAGATAATGAGAAGATCACACACACACTGGATGGGTAAAGGGTTAAATCAATCAATTTCAGGCCTGAGGGAAGGAATTATGCTGTCCTCAATGCAACCATGGCAACTAACTTACCCCTTAAAACTAGACTCGGATAACCTTCGAGTTGATTCTCTGATTGAAAAGTACTTATTTTCATTACTGTTGTTTTGCATGTCAAAAAGCAAGGACAGATACAAAACAATGTCTGAGTTTCTACATTATTAAAGTGCAAAACAGAACCTTCAACTTGAATTCAGGCAAATACTGCTAGCAATTTAATTTCTATGTGATTGCATATGAATTGCCAACTGTCACTGCCAATGAATTCAGTGTCTACCATAGTAAGGCAGACAACGTGAGGGAGTTGCCAGTGGAAAGGTACCACAGAGTGGGTATACTCCATCCTGTTTCTGGCCGGTTCTCTATGCCATCTGGACATACTGAGGAGTAGCACCAGTGAGGCCTACTATACTGCTGTTAGCCTGCTGAGACGTAAAGATCACTCTCCATACTGCCAGTAAAGATCACTCTCCACATATAACTGCCAGGATGACGGAACAGTTAGGGACATCATCAGAGGCCGTTGATGATGTTTCACTCAGGAATGAGGTTTTCCTGGTAGAGTTCTGCTACTCGACCCAAGCCTGAAGGGCCCCGACATTATACATTGGGTTAGGGCCGGGTAGGACCTGTTTTTACATCAATAACTAGGGTACGGGCAGGGGATAACTAAATTGATAGCTAACACTTTGAAGCCAAGTCATTTGCATATCTGACTAAGATAATAACATGGTGTCAGAAGTGCTTCAACTTTGTCAAATATAAGACAGGAAAGACTATTTCACAGAAAATAAATGCTCCTTGAGTTTAGTTTGACGAAAAGTATCTAACAGGTAACTGCTCTCTCATGTCTCTTCAATAAGCAGAACAGCCCAAGCGAAGCTGTTGCTATGGATACTCACAGACTCAGAGCGCCATGAGCAGAGCGAGCTGCGTGCGAAGGAGCGAGTGACAGAGAGGATTTCCCATTTCGGGCAGGGCCTTAAATTTGGCATAAGCAATCGTGCCAGGGTAGGGTAGAGCCTGAACATTGCGGACATGGGTAGGGCTTGGGTTTAGAATGAATGCCCGTGCAGAGCTCTAGTTCCTGGTGCCCATAGAGAACACATGGTAACCATAGAGAACACATGGTAACCATAGAGAACACATGGTGCCCAGTGCCATTTGAGACACCTACACAGTAAACCCCTTTCAGGATTATAATGTGATGAACAGAAACATAGATTATAGTATAATATCAGAATACTGCTCTCTATCATCTGACACAAGTGCAGTAATGGCAAGGCTGAATTGTGAAATAGATTGTGTATTTTCTTGAAGATCTGTCAAATGATGATCCTATGGCTTGGAGATCACTCCACTCCCATCACAGTAATACTCAAAAAGAGTGGTCTCATTTGAACAGCTTTTTGATTGCTCCAGGCTTTGTCAGAGTGTTGCTGAGGATTAAAGACAAAAGGAGGGACCACTCCACTAAATCCCATCCCCTGAGAGGAGCCGTCTCGGTCAACGCTCACACGTGCACACAAACAAGCAGGGCCTAGGGAAACTACATTGCAGCATAAATCATGCAACAAACACCCCGCAGAGATGTGCACACACCCACCCTTCAAAGATACTGAAGTTTACACAGCACAGCGTATGATTTATAAACCACAGAGCTGAAAGGTAAAATGAAAACGATCCATCTAAATTGATGACATCAATTATCTCAGGGACAATTTACCCAAAATGAGAAGAATGTATTAATAGGAAGTGAGGGTTAAAGGAGGCAGTCATTTATAAAACCAAATTAATCTGATATTTACTAAGATCATATTGAAGTAACAATATTTCAGGATAATCACTCCAATCTACCACAGCCCTCCCACCCCGGGACCAGATAAGAAGTCCCTCCAATCTACCACAGCCCTCCCACCCCGGGACCAGATAAGAAGTACCTCCAATCTACCACAGCCCTCCCACCCCGGGACCAGATAAGAAGTCCCTCCAATCTACCACAGCCCTCCCACCCCGGGACCAGATAAGAAGTCCCTCCAATCTACCACAGCCCTCCCACCCCGGGACCAGATAAGAAGTCCCTCCAATCTACCACAGCCCTCCCACCCCGGGACCAGATAAGAAGTCCCTCCAATCTACCACAGCCCTCCCACCCCGGGACCAGATAAGAAGTCCCTCCAATCTACCACAGCCCTCCCACCCCGGGACCAGATAAGAAGTCCCTCCAATCTACCACAGCCCTCCCACCCCGGGACCAGATAAGAAGTCCCTGCAATCTACCACAGCCCTCCCATCCCGGGACCAGATAAGAAGTCCCTGCAATCTACCACAGCCCTCCCACCCCGGGACCAGATAAGAAGTCCCTCCAATCTACCACAGCCCTCCCACCCCGGGACCAGATAAGAAGTCCCTCCAATCTACCACAGCCCTCCCACCCCGGGACCAGATAAGAAGTCCCTGCAATCTACCACAGCCCTCCCATCCCGGGACCAGATAAGAAGTCCCTCCAATCTACCACAGCCCTCCCACCCCGGGACCAGATAAGAAGTACCTCCAATCTACCACAGCCCTCCCACCCCGGGACCAGATAAGAAGTCCCTCCAATCTACCACAGCCCTCCCACCCCGGGACCAGATAAGAAGTCCCTCCAATCTACCACAGCCCTCCCACCCCGGGACCAGATAAGAAGTCCCTCCAATCTACCACAGCCCTCCCACCCCGGGACCAGATAAGAAGTCCCTCCAATCTACCACAGCCCTCCCACCCCGGGACCAGATAAGAAGTCCCTCCAATCTACCACAGCCCTCCCACCCCGGGACCAGATAAGAAGTCCCTCCAATCTACCACAGCCCTGCCACCCTGGGACCAGATAAGAAGTCCCTCCGTGATATTTTGTCTTATTTTTCTTCTTCTTCCTTTAGAAATTAAGCCTTGTTTGAAATGAACACAGTGTGTGGAGCGAAGGGGAGTTGGTGCGGGTTTTAGTACATGCGACAACTCCCCTTCGCTCCATGCACCGTACAAAGATCACCATCTGGAGCGTTGGCCCATTTGCTATTCAGCCATCTGTGGCAATGACACTCTTCTGTTATTACTAATGCTCAATTTCTGTTTTTTTCCTTCTTAGCCCCCCACACAAAGAAACATTTTCCAAGGACGCAATGTGTTGGGCAAGATAACAACCAAAGTGCAGTGATGAAGAACCACTGTGGTGGTTGTGTACCCTGTTTATATTACTGCACGGACATCTGAGCAGTCAGATTCAAGCACTAGCATTAATACCCTGTTAAACTCCACCATGTCTGTGTCCCAAATGCAGGGTCCATAAGGCTCTGGTCAAAGGAAGTGCACCATTTAGTGAATGGGGTGCCACCCAGTTCACTTTAAAACTAGGAGAATATACTGTGGTACTGACAGAAGTTCAGGTGAGAAAAGAAACATCACATTCTTTAAAATGTTTTAAATATTTCTTCATGTCATAAATCCTAACTCAGTCTTTCACATTCCACCCTCCTGCAGAATCGACAAAGCACTGGGCCTAAAGATCAAAAGCCATGTCTTGTCTGTGATAGGCTATTCCTTCTTGCCACCATGGCATGTCTGTGTTCATTGGGTGTAGTATCGACGTTTGGGGTCAGGAGAGAGATGTGTGTGAGCGGCTCTGTTCTGCTGGGCAGAGGTAATACTGCGTGACATTTGTTTGTTTGGAGGGGTTCACCACTCGGGCCACTAATGTCCAGCTTATCATTCTGATGGATTACTCCTATGTGGCTCCCACAGTCAAAGGTGGTATCCCTCTATGCAGATAAAATATATTGAATAAAAATATAAACGCAACATGTAAAGAGGTGGTCCCATTTTTCATGAGCTGAAATAAAAGTTCCCAGAAATGTTCCATACGCACAAAATGCTTATTTCTCTCAAATGTTGTGTACCAATTTGCTTACATTCCTGTTAGTGAGATGTTCTCCTTTGCAAAGATAATCCATCCACCTGACAGGTGTGGCATATCAAGAAGCTGATTAAACAGCAGGATCATTACACAGGTGCACCTTGCGCGGGGGGCAATAAAAGGCCACTCTAAAATGTGCAGTTCTGTCACACAACACAATGCCACAGATGTCTCAAGTTTAAAAAGAGCTTGAAATTGGCATTCTGTCCATTAGAACTGTCCATTAGAGCTGTTGCCAGATAATTGAATGTTAATTTTGCTACCATAAGCCACCTCTAACGTCGTTTTATAGTATTTGGCAGTACGTCCAACCAGGCCTCACAACCACAGATCACGTGTAACCACACCAGCCCAGGACCTCCACATCCGGCTTCAGCCACCCGGACAGCTGATAAACTGAGGAGTATTTCTGTCTGTAATAAAGCCTTTTTTGGGGAAAATATTATTTCTGATTGGCTGGGCCTAGCTTTCCAGTGGGTGGGCCTATGCCCTTCCAGGCCAACCCATGGCTGCTCCCCTGCACAGTCATGTGAAATCCATAGATTAGGGCATAATGAATGTATTTCAATTGACTAATTTCCTTATATGAACTGTAACTTGTTGAAATTGTTTCATGTTGCGTTTACATTTTTGACTTCTGCTCGCTTTAGTATAAGCTAATGGAAAAATCCCACACCTAGGGTTAATCTTCTAACATTAGTTGGTCTTTTTAGGATACTAAATTGTTTGCCATGAAGCAAATTAAAGCAGTTAAACAAAACAAGTACTTTTTAGCTTATTCCAATGCAGTAGCACCTCCAGAGAACTGGATGTTGGACAGGCTGCATGTCATGAGGAGAATGTGCTTTCACACGGACCACTACGTCAAGACACCAGCTAGCTCGAAGACATCACACATGATAAAACACACATCAACGCTATAACCTTACTCACACGATAACCAGTACATTTGAGAAATTGTAAAGAGACTGTTTGTCAATCTACGCTTCATCAAGTTATGGGAGAGAAAAGTATTTGTAAAATGAGAGAGATGTAGCTTCACTATATAGAATCCATCCATCTATACCCATCTCTGAAATGGCATATATCAATAAGGAGGTCAGGCATGATTGTACTTCTTGGAAAGCTCCATTTAATGAATAGCCTGGTCAGACAGGGACAGGCCTAAAAATAGAAGGAATACAATCACAATCCCCCATTTACACAATGGATGGATGGACACATCCTTGCTGGTGGCGACACAGATAAGAGGGAGAGAATAACAGGGGTTCTGGCTTTCCCTGTCACCAGTGCAGAGAGGAGACTATTGATGCACACCCACTGAGGGAGCTGATGGTTCAGCTGGAGGGCAAATAGTGGTGATAGGATAAACAGAGGAGCTCCATGGTTGAACACACCGTGGCTGCATGCCAAATGGCACCCTATTCCTTTTATAGAACACTACTTTTGACCAGGGCCCAAAGGATAGTACACTATATAGGGAACAGGGTGCCATTTGGGACACACACCCTGCGCCCTCCCTGGGCATGTGGCCAGCTCTCTGCAATACATATAACACCTATCTCTCGGCAGGACATATAACATCTCTCTGCAGGACATATAACATCTCTCTGCAGGACATATAACATCTCTCTGAAGGACATATAACATCTCTCTGCAGGACATATAACATCTCTCTGCAGGACATATAACATCTCTCTGCAGGACATATAACATCTCTCTGCTGGAAATGCAAATGGTATCAAGAACATACATATCATTGCTTCAGGTCCTGAACTACAGGCAGTTAGATTTGGTATGTCATTTTAGGCGAAAATTTAAAAAAAGGGTCCAATCCTTAAGCTCTCACTGCAGGACATTTAACACATCTCTCTCTGCAGGACATTTAACACATCTCTCTCTGCAGGACATTTAACACATCTCTCTCTGCAGGACATTTCACACGCATCTCACGGTGAGCAGAGAGGCCTTGATGTAGTAACACATGAAATATGTATAAGCCTCCTGGTGACATAAGTCTGAATTAGAAAAGTAATTTATTTCATGCAGCGATGTGATATAAGTAAAATGTTCAATTTAACTGTGAGAATGAAGTACATTGGCCTACAGAAATGTAGAGACCTGCTTACAAGATGGATGGTATGGACAGCTGTCTGTCTGTTGTCCTGTACTTGTCTTAAACATTTTCACACTGCCCACAGCTTCAAAGCACACTGACAGTTCAATTCACACATGATGAAAAGCAATCACGGCAGGCTGTTCACTGAAGGCTTATCAACACAAACTATGAAGAGTACTTCTTTAATGGAATGTTTGAATGTGAACTTCACTGTTGGTTTGAGCAGGGAAGAAGGTCATTCAGTCTCATTATGCAGGCAACTCGGCCAGGTTGGGTCGCACATCAGACCACCACATAGGCATCCAAACCTCGGAAAAGGCCAGTGTGTATCCAATCCTCCTCTCATTCAGTGCTGAGAACCAGGTACCCTGAAAATATTAATGAGACTCTCAATAGAACTGGACTTTAGTCATAGAGGGCACTCTGACCCTCTGCTAGGCTGCATCAATTGACTATGCAGACGGAGGCTTATTGTGGGGGAGCCAGGCAGGGCTAGGCTATTTCTACAAATGAAAATTCAAATGAAGGCTGACAAACATATTCATTGTGGAACATGTTGTGCCCAAGGGCTAGTGCTGAGTGATTAGTACTTTTTGAAGTTGGCTCAGTAAGATTATAGAAAAAAGAAATAACGGAGTCACAGAATAAAACAACGAATAATAGTCCCATGATGGTAGTGACGGTCCATTGCGGCTTATCACTTATCAACCACCATTTATTCACATGACTTTACTTTAATCAAATATTTCAGTTGTTGTGTACATCACATTTGTTTTATTTGATGACTATCATTTCATTCCAAGTCACCATCTCATCTCTATAGAGCTGCTTCCTATGCTGTCTGACAAAATCACTATTTAGTAGTTCTTCAAAGTAAATAAGGCTTACTTTTATGACTGCTGAATACCAACTATCATTCACTTAGATCATGTACTTTCAGGTAGAGATACCTCATGAAGCAACAGCTGCTCTCTATATCCCCTCCAGATTGTGCATTCTTCTGCCTCTTCCTTAGCAGTCTTAAATAAACAGACCGGACAAGTATTATGCAATAGATTATGGTCATTGTAGTTAATTACCACATTTTATGCGCTAAACTATGTAGAATATTGGCCTTTTGGTAACTACAACACTAACTACATTGCACAGTTCAGTCTGGATCTGATTTATCTCTAGAGAAACTGTGCAATGTGCACATTGAGCTCACAGAAAAAACCCTGAACAAAATGGAATTCAAATAATCAAACCAACGTTGGTCAAGTAGTTGTTCTCTCAACAGTATGTACATATGTCATCTGAATCCAACAAACTCAACAATTCACTTATTTTTTTCTAAATATGTCTATAAATTATCATCACGATGTGCATGTAAGTGCCAAAATAAAGGAAACACCAACATAAAGTGTCTCTATATGGCGTTGGGCCACCACAAAACAGAATAGCTTCAATGCACCTTGGCATAGATTCTATAAGTGTCTGGAACTCTAGTGGAGGGATGCGACACCATTCTTCCATGAGAAATTCCATCATTTGGTGTTTTGTTGATGGTGGTGGAAAACGCCGTCTCAGGCACAACTCCAGAAATTCTCATAAGTATTCAACTGGGTTGGGATCTGGTGACTGAGACAGACACATGCACACCAGGGTTCTAGACTAACTTTTCACCTGGTGGCACTGGTGCTACCAAACTTGATCAGTTGATGGCACCAGCACATGATTTGGTTGCATCATTCTTTGCCGCTGTGGGGAGATAATGGCCTGACCTGTGTCCCATAACGTGCCTGTATTCCATACAGAACCAGGCTAATAATGACTAGCCATCTTTTACATTAGCATGCCCTTGCAGAGCTTGATAATTCAGGTGAATTTGTGCTACTGGCCCGGATGAAAAGAATACTGGGCCGGGAAAGCGGATGACGCAAACATCAATTAAATGTTATCTTTAATTTGTGGCTTCAGCAAGTAGCCTACCTACCCTCCATACACAAATAATTACATTTTAACTTGACAATATCAGATTTACACTGATTGTTTGTAGGAAAAATGTAACCTTTACACAATCTCAAAAGGGTGTTATTGTTAGCGATTTTGTCTAAGTTGTAGAGCCCTATAAAATCAGTTTTGTCTTTTGGTTTAAAAAAATTCCCAGTTTAGTTTTTCCAGGTTTCCCCTATATTTTCCAGGTTTCCCCTATATTTTTCAGGTTTTCACTCTCAAAATCACACTATTTTTATTGAAGACTACAAATAGATGATGTTCTAAGTCCACCGCTTATTAAACCACATCAGGAGACCACTTATTAAACCACATCAGGAGACCACTTATTAAACCACATCAGGAGACCACTTATTAAACCACATCCGGAGACCACTTATTAAACCACATCAGGAGACCACTTATTAAACCACATCCGGAGACCACTTATTAAACCACATCAGGAGACCACTTATTAAACCACATCCGGAGACCACTTATTAAACCACATCAGGAGACCACTTATTAAACCACATCAGGAGACCACTTATTAAACCACATCAGGAGACCACTTATTAAACCACATCAGGAGACCACTTATTAAACCACATCAGGAGACCACTTATTAAACCACATCAGGAGACCACTTATTAAACCACATATAGGAGACCACTTATTAAACCACATCAGGAGACCACTTATTAAACCACATCAGGAGACCACTTATTAAACCACATCCGGAGACCACTTATTAAACCACATCAGGAGACCACTTATTAAACCACATCAGGAGACCACTTATTAAACCACATCAGGAGACCACTTATTAAACCACATCAAGAGACCACTTATTAAACCACATATAGGAGACCACTTATTAAACCACATCAGGAGACCACTTATTAAACCACATCAGGAGACCACTTATTAAACCACATCAGGAGACCACTTATTAAACCACATCAGGAGACCACTTATTAAACCACATCAGGAGACCACTTATTAAACCACATCAGGAGACCACTTATTAAACCACATATAGGAGTCACTTATTAAACCACATCTGGAGACCACTTATTAAACCACATCAGGAGACCACTTTTGAAGTCTGGGAACAATCCCCCGAAAATGTTGGGGAAGCTGTAGTTGCCCTATAATTCAACTGTGCACCTAGCAAGAGACTGTTATGTTTGGCTGTACAATGTACAGTCTACAAGCAGGGCTTGACATTAACTTTTTCATCCACTCATCTTACGGACAAGTAGGACTAATGTCTTACTTCTCCCCCCCACAAAAAAATGTGCTAAGACCATGGGCCAAAAAGGTGACTGAAAAATGTGTTGCATGATACAAGGAACCATTTCACAAAATAACCTAACGTTATTATCACTGGTATTGACAATGGACGGCTGCTGGTCTCTGATCCCATGTATTATATGTCTGGCCATTGTGCCCTTGAGCAAGACACTTAAGCCCCCACAAAGTAAAATACTGCACCAGGCTACTGTATGAAACACATGTGGTCCATCAACCCTCCATCTGGAGAGCTACTGAGCTACAGGCTTTTGATACAACCCTGCTCAAACACAGTTTATCAAGGTCCTGTTGAGTAACTGATTTTAAAAAAATATATATATTTTTAAATGTGGTATGTTCGTGCAGGGCTGGAGCAAAAGCCTGAACACCCAGTATCTCTCCTGGACTCTCCTGGAGGATTCCAGGAATGGCTGGCCACCCTGCAACATTACAATTACAACCAAATACTTTTGTCTTTAAAAAAAAATCCCTTATTCAATGAGCCAGGGATCAAATGGCTAAGGAGGGCGAGGTAGCGAACTAAGATGTTTATCTATTTCTAAGGTTAAAATATTCAGTGTTCAGGGGTGACCTTGACAGCATAGGAGTTACTTGACAATTGGGTACTCTAAGAATATTTCTTTACTTTCTCAGAATTACATGGCCAGTATTGAATAGAGGAGAATTCTAGCCAATTTTGAGCACTTAAGAGATAGTTTTAAAACTGGAGTATGCAGCATTAGTTTCATCAATTGTGCACCCAATCAAATGCGTGTTTGCCATTTGCAGTAACGCACGAGTGGCGGTGGAAAGATATTTTAGTACATGACAATGAAATGAATGCATGCTAATAGCTAAATAGTTAACTAGCGAGATGGCAAATAAAAATAGGTGTAGTTTGGATGGATCTAGTTAGTCTGCCTCTCTTTGTTTTCTTTTCAACATGTATTTAACTAGGCAAGTCAGTTAAGAACAAATTCTTATTTACAATGACGGCCTACCGGGGAACAATGTTCAGGGGCAGAATGACAGATTTTTACATTGTCAGCTTGGGGATTCGATCCAGCAACCTTTCGGTTACTGGCCCAATGCTCTAACCATTTGGCTACCTGCCTTCATTTTGGCAAATACCTGTACAGTCTTCCTGGCTTTAAAGCAACAGCAAAAATATGATCACCGAAAATGGAATGGAATCAGTATTTTCCACACAGCCCTCCTTTACTCCTAAAGTGGAGCTTACGCTCCAAAGCCAACCACAAAATGGCTTTGAGAAAACTGAAAGATTCCCAAGCCGGAACTGTCAAAAAATAGGGAACACACGAGGGGGCAGGACCAAAGCGGAAATAAGGCAAACACGGTGGTTGTGTCACAAGTTGCACTCTATTATTCACCATATAGTGCACTACTTTTGACCAGAGCCCTATGGACTCTGGTCAAAAGTAGTGCACTATAAAGGAAATAGGGTGCCATTTTGGAGCACCCACTGTGACCGGCTATAATGGGAGAACAGGAAATTACCTCTGTGATAATAACGTAAATGACACATCAATTAGTTCCCCTGAAAGAGATGCCTGTTCACATCAGAGAGCCAGCAAATCTGCATTTGTGTTCCGGTGCAGTGTGGGGCTGCTGCCACCCCTCCAAACCTCTAGTTTGCAGCCTAATCTCATTCCCAGCCCAGCACACCCAGGAGACTGCCTCCCACTAACTGATAGGTACTGAGATTTTCATATCCTCCATTATAAAATCTGAAATGAAAGAGCGATGCAAAACCAAAACGGTTTTACAGAGAGGAGGATTCAGACAGAGCGTGCTGTAAAGGCTGGGGGAAAGCTGAATGAATCCCAGGTGGGTGATCTCAGACTGCTGCTGCTTTCAGACAAAATGGACCGACTTAAAAATGGCTGACGCTGTTATCTTGTGGCCAAACTTGATTCCTTGATGCACGGTCACTTGAGTGGCAATCTAATCTGACAACTTGGATAATAAGACAATGCCATGGCCATTGTTTTGCCCATAGGGAAGTGTTTCATCAGGCTTAAACTGGACTGTATGACAACATGATTTGAAAAGCTGCTCTTCTAGCAGGTGCAGGGCTGGACTAGCTCTCCCTCCGGCACAAATATTTCTCTATTATCCATTTACCACATTTCACCTGTGATTGTGTGACAATTGATTAAAGGCACATTCAGCTCAAGGGATATTGGCAAACAGGTTTGATTTTTAGCTTGAGTCCAAATCTACCCTCATTTCCTTGTTTGGGAGAGGTTCTATATAATTTCCTAGTTGGGAATAGGTTCTATATAATTTTGTAGTTGGGGATTTTACATCCCTTCTATACTGAACAAAAATATAAACGTGATACAAACATGATACAATTTCAAAGATTTTACTGAGTTACAGTTCATAGAAGGAAATCAGTCAATTTAAATAAATAAATTAGGCCATAATCTATGGATTTCACATGACTGAGCAGGGGTGCAGCCATGGGTGGGCCTGGGTGGGCAAAGGCCCACCCACTTGGGAGCCAGGCCCCCCCGCCCCCCTTTTGTGGCATTGTATTGTGTGACAAAACTGCACATTTTAGAGTGGCATTTTATTGTCCACAGCACAACACGCACCTTTGTAATGATCATGCTGTTTAATGTAAGTGACTATCAATGACATTGCTGTTGCTACCCTATGATTTGCAGCTGGACGAGGGATATCAATATTGTAACACACCGTCATAAAGAAGACAAGGCTCCCGATAGCAAATAAATGAGAACCCCGAGAGAAGAGAACATAAACTTTCCTGAGGTCAGAGAAAAATAGCACCCAACACCAGAGAGGAGGTAGTCAAATACATAGACACGGTTTGATAGTTTGTTTGACACCTACCGTAGCAGCTGACTAAAGAACAGACTGAGTGGAGTATATTTTTTATGAAAATGATGTCGAACACCTGTGGCACAAACTAGAGAATTCCTGAAGGTAGTACTTCATCAGGATTTGGAAGAGATGGGGTTGACACACAATGTGCATCATCAGAGATAAGATGCTGAGTCAGCAATTTATATGTAAAATACTCTGCCTCCATGCGCCCCATTATTCTGAGTGCCTGCAGGTGTGCACGGCTGCACGCCACCTCTACTTATCGCCATCACGTCTTTCTCTGAATTCCATCACTTCCATTACGCTGTGAAGACACCATCTGTTATGTGCCTGAGGTGATGATGTTGTGCTAATTAATTTACTATGTACAGAGCCATGTTGTATTCCATTTCCATTTGAGTCATTTAGCACAGAGTTTCCCAACTCGGTCATGGGGCCCCCCTGGGTGTTGGTTTTTACCCTACACAGCTGATTTAAATAACCAACTCATCATCAAGCTTTGATTATTTGAAAATCAACAGTGTAGTGCTACGGCAAAAAATAAATGTGCACCCAGGGGGGCCCCAGGACCGAGTTTGGCAAACCCTGGTTTAGCAGAGACTCTTATCCAGAGAAACTTAAAGGAGCAATTAGGCTTAAGTGCCTTGCTCAAGGGCACATTGACATAATTTTCACTTAGTCGGCTCAGCGATTCGAACCAGCAACCTTTCGGTTACTGGCCCAAAACTCCAAGCCGCTAGCCTACCTGCCACAAACACATCCTCTTCAAACAATCCAAATAGGGGATACAGTGTCTCTTTGAGGGAGGGAGATGATCGAAGACCAGGATTATTGCCCCAGATAATAACATCATCATAACATCGTTACAGTGGTGCCAGGCAGAGATGGATATTTCCCTCCAACACAAAGCAGAGATGGTTTATCTATCTTCCACCTTTTATTGTGTAGACAGTGGCTGTTCCACACAGATACTGGACCTGTTGACTGTCAGAGTGCAGGTTTGGGCATCCCTCCCTTCCTTCACAATGACAGGAGGACACGGAGAGGTGACTTTGACACAGAGTGCGCCTGACAAATACATTTCTCCAGAGACCTGAGGGCCGAGTCCTACCCCGCTGTCTTATTATTAGAGGGAGGTCGTTAAAAAGTTGGTGCTGCGGTGCAATCAGCCTGTAGAGACAGGCCAGTGACTCTGACACAAATAACAGTGTTTAAGACAGACTCACCCCGCAAGGCTGAAAGATAAGGTCGTTGACTTCATGGCTGACATGAAGCGGCTTTCCAGGAGCTGAAAAAAACACAACAGGAGATTTCATCAGCAACAGGACAGATACTGTAACACTGTACAGCAAGGAATGAAAATAAGTCTGGGGAATAGAATGACATCTATAGCCTCCTATAAGAACACACAGAAACCCATAGTCTACGTCCCAAATTGCACCCTATTCCCTTTATAGTGCACTAGTTTTGACCAGAGCCCTATAGGCCATAGTAAGGCTTGGGTTAAAAGTAGTGCACTATGTAGGGTAGTGTTGCACAGTATACCGAAACTTTGGTACTTTTTCGATACTAGTACAATCATTTTTGTTACTTTAGATACTTCTGTCAAATGTGTCTCACGCCATACAGATTGAGAGGATCGAGACTGTCTAGTAATTTGTCTGAATATTTTTAAGGAGGCAGTAGTAAGCTAGTCAAGCTACAGCGCAAGACACTTTTGGGGAGCAAGCACAGAGGAGAGAGAGAATGCCAACAGCATAGCTTATAACGAAAATATCTCTACACCCACAGCTTGACAAAACTGGCTCCAGAAGCAAACTATGGGAATAATTTGCTATCAGAGCACATGAGGGCCAGCTCACTGAAACAACTATGCAAAAGGTGTTACAATGCAGTGCAGTGCAAGGGAGGTTTAGTAGAAAAACTAAAAAAAAAACTATTTTACACATGACATCAGGGCTGCCAAATTTTGAAGAATGCATGGAGTGAGATTTGCTATGTGAATTTCATTACCCCCTGGCACAACCTTTGATGGGGCATTGGGGTCCTCCCACAGGAAAATGTTTACTTTTAAAGCTAATTTCCTGTAATTATATGTATTTTGGAATGGCTTAGACATAGATCCAGAGTAAAAAAAAGAAAGAAAATAAACAGGTCAGGTGTATTCAGGATGCTTAGAAAATTAAATGAACTCAAAATTTGACAACTTTATTACCTTAAGAGATTTGGGGGATGAAACTGAGAGTATGCTAATATTTTGGTGAACATATATTTTTTTAGGTGGTTTGACACTTTATTCAGACCGTAATGACATGAAATAGTGATGAGGCAGGCAAATGGTAGAAACAGTGGGAAGGTTGGAAGAAGGGACTGATCCCTGTTGTCAGGTGGAAACGTGTATGTGACACGTGCCAGGAGTGTTACCACTACACCAAGGCTCTGCACAGGACATGTTCATATTAATGGTTGGATGACAGAAGGCAACCAAATCATAGATTGCAGTCTCCTTGTCCATAGGCTGCTTTCAAGGTAAGGACAAACATTTTGTAATTTGGGTGAATTGTCTCTTTAAAACAGGGCTGGAAGAAAATCCTGATCTATGTTTCCCAAGAGCCGGGTGTTTGAAAATGTTCATTTCTCTAAATCACCCAACCTTCAAGACAAATAGAATGAATATCAATATTCAGGTAGTTTATGCCTACTAGTTGAAGATCCTTGACATCATCTTACTCTACATAGACAAAATATGTGTTTATGAGATGCGAGTCCCCCCTACCATCTCTGCCTAGCATGTGCACAATCCTAAAATGTCAAAAACTATATTTGATTCCTGGAGCATTTAATATCCCATGCTTATTTGTATGACTCATTCAACACTGTCCATGAATGGCAGCAAAAATACAAAGCCTCATATAATTAATTTTCAAAGTAGGTATATCAGATTTCAAATATGTGATTACACTGGGAAAATGGGAAGTGGTTCACTGATCAGACTAAATAAAGAAAATAGATCAAATATCCTGAAGACTAGATTACATACGTCTGCCCCTACACCCTAGCCACATTATTAGTCTATTTATTATCCCCCCTCTAGAATCAAATTCACACTTGTGGGTTTGGTATTTTTTGGCATTTATTAGGATCCCCATCAGCTGTTGCAAATCAGCAGCTACTCTTCCTGGGGTCCACACAGAACATGAAACATAATACAGAATTACATAATACAGAACATCAATAGACAAGAACAGCTCAATGACAATACATACATTTTTAAAAAGGCACACGTAGCTTACATATCAATGCATACACACAAACTATGTAGGTCGAATAGGGGAGAGGCGTTGTGCCGTGAGGCGTTGTTTGATCTGTTTTTTTAAAATCAGGTGTCACGTTCTGACCTTTATTTCCTTTGTTTTGTATTTATTTAGTATGGTCAGGGCGTGAGTTGGGTGGGAAGTCTATGTTTGTTTTTCTATGTTTTGAGGTATTTCTATGTTTCGGCCTAGTATGGTTCTCAATCAGAGGCAGGTGTCATTAGTTGTCTCTGATTGAGAATCATACTTAGGTAGCCTGGGTTTCACTGTGTGTTTGTGGGTGATTGTTCCTGTCTTTGTGTTTGCACCAGATAGGGCTGTTTTGAGTTCTCACGTTTATTGTTTTCGTTAGTTTATTCATGTATAGCGTCTTCATTAAAAAAAACATGAATAACCACCACGCTGCGTTTTGGTCCGCCTCTCCTTCACCACAAGAGAATCGTTACATCAGGTTTGCTGTTTATTTGAGCAATATGAGATGGAAGGAAGTTCCATGCAATAAGGGCTCTATATAATACTGTATGCTTTCTTAAATTTGTTCTGGATTTGGGGACTGTGAAAAGACCCCTGGTGGCATGTCTGGTGGGATAAGTGTGTGTGTCAGAGCTGTGTGTAACTTGACTATTCAAACAATTTGGGATTTTCAACACATTAATGTTTCTTATAAAAAGAAGTGATGCAGTCAGACTCTCCTCAACTCTTAGTCAAGAAAGACTGGCATGCATAGTATTTATATCAGTCCTCTGATTACAATGAAGAGCAAAACGTGCCACTCTGTTCTGGGCCAGCTGCAGCTCAACTAGGTCTTTCCTTGCAGCACTGGACCACACAACTGGACAATAATCAAGATTAGACAAAACTAGAGCCTGCAGAACTTGCTTTTTGGAGTGTGGTGTCAAAAAAGCAGAGCATCTCTTTATGGCCAGACCACTCCCCATCTTTACAACCATTGAATCTATATGTTTTGACCATGACCGTTTACAATCTAAGGTAACACCAAGTAATTTAGTCTCAACTTGATCAACAGCCACACCATTCATTACCAGATTCAGATGATGTCTAGAACTTAAGGAATGGTTTGTACCAAATACAATACTCTTAGTTTTAGAGATGTTCAGGCCAAAACAGACTGCAACTCTTTGTTAAGGGTTTCAATGACTTCATTAGCTGTGGTTGCTGATGCGTATATGGTTAAATCATCAGCATACATGGACACACATGCTTTGCTTAATGCCAGTGGCAGGTCACTGATAAAAATAGTAGAGGGCCTAGAGAGCTGCCCTGCAGTACAGCACACTTTACATGTTTGACATTAGAGAAGCTTCCATTAAAGAAAACCCTTAACTTCATATTACATAGATAGCTCTGAATCCACGATATGGCAGAGGTTGAGAAGCCTTAACACATTTGTTTCTTCAATAGGTTATGATAAATAATATCACAGGCTGCGCTGAAATCTAACAGTACAGCTCCCACAATCTTACTATCAAATTATTTCAACCAATCATCAGCCATTTGTGTCAGTGCAGTTCATGTTGAGTGCCCTTCTCTATAGGCCTGAGGACAAAGACATTCCTCTAGGCTCAGATTAAAAATATGACAGGAGTGGCTATAGAGTCAGCTACCATCCTCAGTAGCTTTCCATCTAAGTTTTCAATGCCAGTAGGTTTGTCATTATTGATCAATAACAACAAAAAAATCCAACTCTCCCACACAAACTTTATAAAATTCAAACTTGCAATGCTTTTCTTTCATTATTTGTTTTTTTATGCATGAATAGAATTGCTCACTGTTTGTTGTTGGCATTTCCTGTCTACGTTTGCCCACTTTGCCAATGAAATAATCATTAAAATAATTTGCAACATCAAAGGGTTTTGTGATGAATAAGCCATCTGATTCGATGAAAGATGGAGTTGAATCTGTCTTCCTGCCCATAATTTCATTTTTAGTAAGCCAGTCAGATGTGCAGCCAGACATATTAGCCACTCCTTTTGCCCCATCTCTTTCAACCACCGAGTTTTTCAATTCCTCATCCATCCATGGAGCCTTAACAGTTCCAAACAGTCAGTTTCTTAACAGGTATATGTTTATCGATAATTGGAAGAAGCAACTTCATAAATTCATCAAGTGCAACATCTGGATGCTCCTCATTAATCACATCAGACAAACAAATATTTGTAACATCATCCACATAAGAGTCACAGCAAAATATTTTGTATGATCTCTTATACACTGTTTTAGGCCCAGCTGTTGAAACTTTGGCTTTCCAACTTCAGGGATACCTTCTTGAGCACAAACTTATTTTTGAACTACAATCTGGCTTCAGAACAGCTCATTCCACTGATACTTGCCTTATCCACCTTTTTGACCACATTAAGCAGGAAAGTGAGAAGGGGAACTATACAGGTATGGTCATGGTAGACTTGCTTTTGAAACTGTAGACCATGATGTTCTCCTAATGAAACTGACATGCATGGGTCTAAATTATGTAGAAGTGTATTGGTTTAGGTCTTATCTGACCAACAGAACACAAGTATATAATGTTGGTGATGTTCTGTCAGAGGCCAAAGAAATATCCTGTGGAGTACCGCAGGGATCAATTTTAGGGCCTCTCTTATTTCTTATATATATGTTAATGATATGCCAGATACAGTAAAGTGCAAACTCTTGCTTTAAGCTGATTCAGCCATACTGGTATCTGGGAAGGATACAGTTTACATACAGTGCCTTGCGAAAGTATTCGGCCCCCTTGAACTTTGCAACCTTTTGCCACATTTCAGGCTTCAAACATAAAGATATAAAACTGTATTTTTTTGTGAAGAATCAACAACAAGTGGGACGCAATCATGAAGTGGAACGACATTTATTGGATATTTCAAACTTTTTTAACAAATCAAAAACTGAAAAATTGGGCGTGCAAAATTATTCAGCCCCTTTACTTTCAGTGCAGCAAACTCTCTCCAGAAGTTCAGTGAGGATCTCTGAATGATCCAATGTTGACCTAAATGACTAATGATGATAAATACAACCCACCTGTGTGTAATCAAGTCTCTGTATAAATGCACCTGCACTGTGATAGTCTCAGAGGTCCGTTAAAAGCGCAGAGAGCATCATGAAGAACAAGGAACACACCAGGCAGGTCCGAGATACTGTTGTGAAGAAGTTTAAAGCCGGATTTGGATACAAAAAGATTTCCCAAGCTTTAAACATCCCAAGGAGCACTGTGCAAGTGATAATATTGAAATGGAAGGAGTATCAGACCACTGCAAATCTACCAAGACCTGGCCGTCCCTCTAAACGTTCAGCTCATACAAGGAGAAGACTGATCAGAGATGCAGCCAAGAGGCCCATGATCACTCTGGATGAACTGCAGAGATCTACAGCTGAGGTGGGAGACTCTGTCCACAGGACAACAATCAGTCAAATATTGCACAAATCTGGCCTTTATGGAAGAGTGGCAAGAAGAAAGCCATTTTTTAAAGATATCCATAAAAAGTGTCGTTTAAAGTTTGCCACAAGCCACCTGGGAGACACACCAAACATGTGGAAGAAGGTGCTCTGGTCAGATGAAACCAAAATTGAACTTTTTGGCAACAATGCAAAACGTTATGTTTGGCGTAAAAGCAACACAGCTGAACACACCATCCCCACTGTCAAACATGGTGGTGGCAGCATCATGGTTTGGGCCTGCTTTTCTTCAGCAGGGACAGGGAAGATGGTTAAAATTGATGGGAAGATGGATGGAGCCAAATACAGGACCATTCTGGAAGAAAACCTGATGGAGTGCAAAAGACCTGAGACTGGGACAGAGATTTGTCTTCCAACAAGACAATGATCCAAAACATAAAGCAAAATCTACAATGGAATGGTTCAAAAATAAACATATCCAGGTGTTAGAATGGCCAAGTCAAAGTCCAGACCTGAATCCAATCGAGAATCTGTGGAAAGAACTGAAAACTGCTGTTCACAAATGCTCTCCATCCAACCTCACTGAGCTCGAGCTGTTTTGCAAGGAGGAATGGGAAAAAATGTCAGTCTCTCGATGTGCAAAACTGATAGAGACATACCCCAAGCGACTTACAGCTGTAATCGCAGCAAAAGGTGGCGCTACAAAGTATTAACTTAAGGGGGCTGAATAATTTTGCACGCCCAATTTTTCAGTTTTTGATTTGTTAAAAAAGTTTGAAATATCCAATAAATGTCGTTCCACTTCATGATTGTGTCCCACTTGTTGTTGATTCTTCACAAATAAATACAGTTTTATATCTTTATGTTTGAAGCCTGAAATGTGGCAAAAGGTCGCAAAGTTCAAGGGGGCCGAATACTTTCGCAAGGCACTGTAGAGGAGACCCTGAGTAAGGAGTTGCATTTTGTTAGAGATTGGTTGTCTGACAACAAATTGTCACTACATTTGGGAAAAACTGAATCAATTTTGGTTTAAACAAAATGTAGATTGCTTAGGGCTGACAAAATAACAGTAAACTATGCAGACAAGGAGATTGAATCTAAAACAAGTATCTTATCTTGGTGTGAACCTAAATCAATCCCTTTCTGGAGGCCTGATTGCTGCAAAAACTATTACTAAAATGGCAAACAAATTGAATTATTTATATCGTAACACTAGATAGTTTATCATTAAAAGTTAAGAAACTGCTTGTCTCAACCTTGATTCAGTGTCATTTTGATTATGCCTGCTCTGCTTGGTATAGTGGGCTATCAAAAAAGCTGAAAAAGAGAATGCAGGTCATGCAAAATAATGTTATCGGGTATATGCTGAATGTCCCCCCTAGGACCCACATAGGGGTACAGGAGTTCTGGGATGTGGGCTTGTTGCCTTTGGAGTCCAGAGTGGACCAACTGTTGCCCAAAGTAAATAAAAATACAAAATCCTGGATATAGCCACTATATTGTGATCACTGCATCCAATGCAATACAAATGTGATCGATATATGTGGATGATCTTGTTCCTGTAGTGTTTTTAAACACCCCGGTAGGTTGATTAATAACCTGAACCAGACTACAGGCACTGGTTAAAGTAGGAAGCTTCCTCTTGAGCAGACAGCTTGATGAAAACCAGCCAATATTCAGGTCCCCAAGAAAGTAGACCTCTCTGTTTACATCACATACACTTGAAAAAGAAAAGGAGAGCCGCACACTCAACGAACTCAGATGCAATACTTCAATAACCTAATATCCAACATTTCGACAGACAAGCTGTCTTCATCAGGATATAATAAGCCAGCACCTCGCCTAAACAGGTGTTCATTTCTTTCGCCTCCAGATACATCACATACACTATCAAACATTTCACACGTATTATTTAGATACTGATTGTTGGCACTTGATGGCCTATAGCAACACCCCAATAGAACAACAATGAGCCTGTCATAAGGAGGGTGGATAATGAGTCTGTCATAGCAAATGTAAGCAATGTCTCTACGCGCTCTGGCAGCTTTCATGGTTGGGATCAGTGCTTTCCTCTTCTGGCGCACAGCTTCAGGATAGTCCTCGTTGAGGAAGATATACGTGGTGGGTTTTCCAGTCCTGTGGGCGCGCTCCACCTCAATCTTCCTGTGGTCCATCTTCAATTTCTCAGAGATCATTTCCCTCACTTTGTCCTCAGACTCCGTCCAGGTCTCATGTGGAGATTCTGCAATTCCATCCACAACCACGTTGTTCCGCCTTGATTGTCCCTCGAGATAGTCTGATTTATCTGTCATTGTTATCATGGATTCACACACAGAGCTGATGTCCTCTCTCAATGACTTACAGATTCCTGTCATCTTGCTGTTCTCCTATTTCAACTTATCGAGCTGACCCTGGGAGAACTGCAAACTGTTCTTCAGGTCCTGGACCTCTCTGGTCAGGTCGTCCATTCTTTTATTAGTAGAATCCAAGTATTTGGACAAAACACTTCAAGCTATTTTCTTGTTGTAACAACTGCTTGTAGGTCTCTTTTTGTTTGCTTAAAAGATCCTTCATGTTTGATAGAGAGACACCAGTGTCAACGGTACTACCACCGGCTTTGGTCTTTGTCATGGTAGCTAGCAACGTAGGTTACGCTGTTACTCCTCGCAGTTCCAGACAGGGCAGGTCACAGAGAAGATTGAAAACAACAAACAGCAGGGATCTAGACAGCCACAAACCCGGGACAATCCGCCGTCCCAGCCACAATGGCTAACCGCGTCGCGGGCAGCATTCAGGTCACCACCGCAAGTTTGTTTTTTACCCTTTCTCTCCAATTTTGTGGTATCTAATTAGTAGTTACAGTCTTGTCTCATTGCTGCAACTCCCATACGGACTTTGGAGAGGCGAAGGTCGAGAGACGTGCGTCCCACGAAACACAACCCAACCAAGCCGCACTGCTTCTTGACACAATGTCCACTTAACCCGGAAGCCAGCCGCACCAATATGTCGGAAGAAACACCATACACCTGGCGACCGTGTCAGTGTGCACTGTGCCAGGCCCGCCACAGGAGTCGCTAGCACGTGAAGGGACAAGGACATCCCTGCCGGCCAATCAGGACGACGCTGGGCCAATTGTGTGCCGCCCCATGGGTCTCCCGGTCGCAGCCGGTTGCGACAGAGCCTGGACTCAAACCTATAATCTCTAGTGGCACAACTAGCACTGCGATGCAGTGCCTTAGACCACCGCGCCACTCGGGAGGCCAAACCCCGCTAGCTTGATATATAGCAAGTCCCTCCTAAACATTTTATAGGTCTGTCTGTTACACACTGTATTTGGGGAGCTTCACCCATTCTTCTCTGCAGATCCTCTCAAGCTCCGTAAGGTTGGATGTGGAGCTTCGCTGCATAGCTATTTTCAGGTCTCTCCAGAGATGTTCGATCAGGTTCAAGTCCGGGCTCCGGCCGGGCCACTCAAGGACATTCAGAGACCTGTCCCGATGCCACTCCTGCGTTGTCTTGGCTGTGTGCTTAGGGTTGTTGTCCTGTTGGAAGGTGAACCTTCACCCCAGTCTGAGGTCCCAAACACTCTGGAGCAGGTTTTCATCAAGGATCTCTCTGTACTTTGTTCTGTTCATCTATTCAATCGATCCTGACTAGTCCCTGCCTCTGAAAAACAATCCCACAGCATGATGCTGCCACCACCATGCTTCACCGTAGGGATAGAGCCAGGTTTCCACCAGACGTGACAATTGGCATTCAGGCCAAAGAGTTCAATCCTGGTTTCATCAAACCAGAGAATCTTGTTTCCCATGGTCTTTGGGTGCCTTTTGACAAACTCCAAGCAGGAGTTTGCCTTTTAATGTCATGTGCCTTTTACTGAGGAGTGGCTTCCATCTGGCCACTCTACCACAAAGGCCTGAAAAAGTGCTGCAGAGATGTTTGTCGTTCTGGAAGGTTTTCCCATCTGCACAGAGGAACTCTGGAGCTCTGTCACAGTGACCATCGGGTTCTTGGTCACCTCCATGAACAAGGCCCTTCTCCCCTGATTGCTCAGTTTGGGTGGGCGACCAGCTCAAGGAAAAGTCTTGGTGGTTCCAAACTTCTTCCATTTAAGAATGATGGAGTCCACTGTGTCCTTGGGGACCTTCAATGCTGCAGAAATGTTTTGGTACCCTTCCCCAGATCTGTGCCAACACAATCCTGTCTCGGAGCTCTACGGACAATTCCTTTGACCTCGTGGCTTGGTTTTTGCTCTGACATGCACTGTCAACTGTGGGACCTTATATAGACAGGTGTGTGCCTTTCCAAATCATGTCCAATCAATTCAATTTACCACAGGTGGACTCCAATCAACTTGTAAAAACATCTCAAGGATGGTCAATGGAAACAGCATGCCGCAATTTCGTGTCTCATAGCAAAGGGTGTATGTATGTATTTCTGTTTTTCTTTTTAAATCTAAAAACCTGTTTTTGTTTTGTCATTATGGGGTATTGTGTGTGGGTTGATGAGGATTTTTAAAAATGTAATCCATTTTAGAATAAGGCTGTAATGTAACAAAATGTGGAAAAAGGGGTCTGAATACTTTCTGAATGCACAGTAGCTGTAATGAATCATAGGAATGAAAGGTCGCTGGTTCAAATCCCAGAGCAGATTAGGTGAAAATTCTGTCAATGTGCCCTTGAGCAAGGCACTTAACCCTAATTGCTCTTGTTAAGTGGCTCTGGATAAGAGTGTCTGCTAAACCTGGGTTTGCCAAACTCGGTCCTGGGGCCCCCCTGGGTGCACATGTATTTTTTGCCGTAGCACTACACTGTTGATTTTCAAATAATCAAAGCTTGATGATGAGTTGGTTACTAACATGTAATGTAAATTGACACAATATTATGGCCATAGTTGAGCCAATTAACCCTGATATGTTTCTAATTACATTTTAAAACAGTTGTAATAGATGTAATTGTAAAATAATTTTGTATGCTCCGAGTTTCATATGGGTTTTCATAAGGAACATTTAAGACATTATTCTGTTATTTAATATGGTGTTTTATTTTTGAAAGAAATTGTTGTTTCAACATCAACATATTGTTCAATGTTCAAAAGAATTAAGCCCAGTAGTTATTCTGTGACTTTAGCTAATACGCTTTTTTTTTGTTGCCGTGATATCGTTTCGGGTTGCAAAACTTTTGGAAGACTCCGGAATTCCTGATTATTCCCACCCGATTCCGGGAATCCTCCAACCGGGAAAACAAGGTAATTTATTGAAAGTTCCTGGAATTTTGAAACACTAATCGTCTTACTTTATCAGTTTCAAGCACTAATCACAGTAATTGATAATGCATCAATCAAGTTGCAAACATCAATGCCCAGTTGCACACAATTTTACAGTTTATGCTTAGGTCAAAGACCAAAACAACAAATCATTAGGTACATGGAGGGAGCAGAGAAGTTTGCCCAGAGCCATGTATAGAATGTATTAATATATGACTCTGGGTTTGCCTAACTACTTGATTAACAATGACTGTACGACAGATGTTCAGAGAAAGAATTTACAGTACCATATTGGTGGAGGCAAAGCCAAGAGAGGAGGCAGAGACAGGCTTCCGTAGAAACTCAATTACTCTGAGCTCTAATATTACAATCGGCTAGCTGATCTGAATGAAAATGGTCTTAAAAAAACAAGAGCAGTCAAGAGCAGTACAATCTGAGGCTAATGGAAAAGCTCAGGGCCAGAGAGTTTAGTTTAAGATTATGGTCACTGCAGAATTTGCTTGGCAGCGTTGAAAATCTTTAGTACCTATGTTCACCCAGGAACGAATAGGACTAAAGCTTCGAACACACCGACAGCGTTATTGCGCTAATTAGTACGCAGCATCATCTGGATACGTATGCAACAAAAGTTCAACATTTACCTTCTACTACCATTTCTGTCAAGCCGTCTATGCATACAGTTTGACGCATACGTTCGATAAATCCAACGTATGCACCAAATCCAACGCACTGCAACTGCCTCTGCAACGCAATGCTGCAAGGCAAAAGCAGAGTTTCATTGGAAATTAACGTAATTCTGGTGTACCAAAATACAATGACGCTGTCGGTGTGTTCAAAGAATTTGTAAGAAAGAATTTGCAAAGCACATTCATGACTTAAAGTACTAATATGAACAAGGCGTTAGAGCATAAGAATATAATGTTGTGTTCTGTTCCACTGCGGCAGTGCAGTGAGGAAACAGCACAGATATTCTCAGGCTTTGCGTGTTGATAGAGAGCCACACAATGAGAAGCACCAAGTCAAGGTTGAATCGAACACTGTGAGGATGAAGTACATTAGTGACACTGGCTGACAACAAAGCCCAAGCCTGCACAATGCTGCTAAGTCTCAAGGCAGAAAACTGTGATAACATTTGTAGACCAATTTGTGACCAACCAAAGGTTATCGGAGTATATAAACAAAACATTTTACTTTTAGTTTGTGCGACTTTCTGAGAAATTGGTTATGACTAAGTCTTCTTTATTTTGTCAAGCCTATTTTGTCCTGTGTTATTGAACCAGAACCAACTGGGTGCCAGTCATACATAATACAACATGACTCATTTCTGTTTTCTGGACCGCACCAATACACCTCAGCTAGGCTTAACATTAAAAAGGACAATTTCTCATTATGTTTCACTGTGTGGCTGAATATGAAAGAGTTGAACTGGAGCAGCCTGTGGCTATGAGCAGACTTGCGGTATTATTATTAGTAAATGCTGGCCCTGATGCGAGGAGGTAGCAGCTAGAAGGGGCCCTTCAGGCAGTCTGGGCCCCTTTGGTAAAAAGCCTAGATGATAGAATCTATATCAGGCAGTGTGGAAGTAAGGCCTGGAAAATCCAACTACTCAAGCCATAGTCTTTTCTCTCTGCTTCCGCACGGCAAGCGGTACCGGTGCATCAAGTCTGGTACCAACAGGCTCTTGAACAGCTTCTATCTCCAAGCAATAACACTGATAAATAGCGAACCTTCTATCTTTATTGAACTTTTATTTGCAAACTATTTTTGTCTCTATGCACACTCACAGGGCCCTACACACTCACTCACATATAATATGCACATACATTTACACTGACTCTACACACCCACACACCCACTCACATACAAGCTGCTGCTACTCTGTTTATCTTTTATCCTGTTGCCTATTCACCTTACCCCTATACATATCTGCCTCAATCACTCCAGAATCCTTTGTAAATATGGTATTGGATCTGACTTTTTAAATATTTCCTGTATATATTATGCTTGCCTACTTTGTTTATTTCATATTCTTATTTATATTTCTGTTTTTTCTAGTATTACATTGTTATTGATTACTGCATTGTTGGGTTTTGAGTTTGGAAGAAAGGCATTTCACTGCACTTGTGCATGTGACATCGAAACTTGAAACTCCATAAAGCAGACAAGTTTGGTAGACTGCCAGTCATGTTTAAACAAACTGGCTGTTGAGCCTTGTGAGGCTTGTAGGCACCCTAGAGCAAAATAGCCTACATGTAAGTGCTTGTAAGATACACACATTTCCATAGAGGGTTCATATTATGACTGCCAGCCAGCCAGCCAGCCAGCCAGAGTAGCTTGCATACAAAAGCTACCACTGTATTAAACTAGATTTAATGACTCCAACCTAAGTGTACGTAAACTTCCAACTTCAACTGTATATCCATCCTGCCCTGCCTTTCCAAAGTCTTCGAAAGCCAAGTTAACAAACAGATCACTGACCATTTAGAATCCCACCGTACCTTCTCTGCTGTGCAATCCGGTTTCCGATCTGGTCACGGGTGCACCTCAGCCACGCTCAAGGTACTAAACAATATCATAACCGCTGTCGATAAAAGACAGTACTGTGTAGCCGTCTTCATCGACCTGGCCAAGGCTTTCGACTCCGTCAAACACCATATTCTTATCAGCAGACTCAACAGCCTTGGTTTCTCAAATGACTGCCTCGCCTGGTTCACCAACTACTTCTCAGATAGAGTTCAGTGTGTCAAATCGGAGGGCCTGTTGTCCGGACCTCTGGCAGTCTTTATGGGGATTTCACAGGGTTTAATTCTCTGGCCAACTCTTTTTTCTGTATATATCAACGATGTCGCACTTGCTGCGGGTGATTCCCTGCTCCACCTCTACGCAGACGATACCATTCTGTATACATCTGGCCCTGATTTGGACACTGTGTTAACAAACCTCCAAACGAGCTTCAATGCCATACAACACTACTTACATGGCCTCCAACTGCTCTTAAACGCTAGTAAAACTAAATGCATGCTTTTCAACCGCCTGAAGGCAAGTATAAACACCATGGGACCACGGAACGTCATACCGTTCAAGAAGGAGACGCGTTCTGTCTCCTAGAGATGAATGTATTTTGATGCGAAATGTGCAAATCAATCCCAGAACAACAGCAAAAGACCTTGTGAAGATGTTGTAGGAAACAGGTACAAAAGTATCTATATCCACAGTAAAACAAGTCCTATATCGACATAACCTGAAAGGCAGCTCAGCAAGGAAAAAGCCACTGCTCCAAACTGCCATAAAAAAGCCAGACTACGGTTTGCAACTGCACATGGTGACAAAGATCGTACTTTTTGAGAAATGTCCTCTGGTCTGATGAAACAAAAATAGAACTGTTTGGCCATAATGACCATCGTTATGTTTGTAGGAAAAAGGGGGATGCTTACAAGCCGAAGAACACCATCTCAACCGTGAAGCACGGGGGTGGCATTATCATGTTGTGGGGTTGCTTTGTTGCAGGAGGGACTGGTGCACTTCACAAAATAGATGGCATCATGAGGAATGGAAATTATGTGGATATATTGAAGCAACATCTCAAGACATCAGTCAGGAAGTTTAAAGCTTGGTCGCAAATGGGTCTTACAAATGGACAATGACCCCAAGCATACTTCTAAAGTTGTGGCAAAATGGCTTAAGGACAACAAAGTGAAGGTATTTGAGTGGCCATCACAAAGCCCTGACCTCAATCCTATAGATAATTTGTGGGCAGAACTGAAAAAGCGTGTGCGAGCAAGGAGGCCTACAAACCTGACTCAGTTACACCATCTCTGTCAGGAGGAATGGGCAAAAATTCACCCAACTTATTGTGGGAAGCTTGTGGAAGGCTACCCGAAACATTTGACACAAGTTAAACAATTTAAAGGCAATGCTACCAAATACTAATTGAGTGTATGTAAACTTCTGACCCACTGGGAATGTGATGAAATAAATTAAAGCTGAAATAAATCCTTCTCTCTACTATTATTTTGACATTTCACATTCTTAAAATAAAGTGGTGATCCTAACTGACCTAAAACGGGGAATTGTTACTAGGATTAAATGTCAGGAATTGTGAAAACTGAGTTTAAATATAGTTGGCTAAGGTGTATGTAAACTTCCGACTTCAACTGTAGGTTTTAAATAGTTTGGGTCTGGAGTGTCTCCCCCTTTGAAGAAGGGGATGACCGCGGCAGCTTTCCAATCTTTAGGAATGTCGAACGGTAGGAAAAAGAGGTTGAACAGACTAGTAATAGGGGTTGCAACAATGGCGGTGGATAATTTTAGAAAGAGAGGGTCCAAATTGTCTAGCCCAGCTGATTTGTACGGGTCCAGGTTTTGCAGCTCTTTCAGAACATCTGCTATCTGGATTTGGGTGAAGGAGGAGCTGGGGAGGCTTGGGCAAGTAGCTGCAGGGGTGCGGAGCTGTTGGCCGGGGTTGGGGTAGCCAGGAGGAAAGCATGGCCAGCCATAGAGAAATGATTATTGAAATTCTCGATTATTGTGGATTTATCGCTGAGGAACCATGAGCTGTACAACAAAGGAAGACCACAGAGTCATTTTTGCCCATCTTTCTCATCCATGGTTTTACAATCTCTTCAATGGTTTTCAAAAAATTACCCAGGAGGGATGTTTCTACCTGAGCCATAAGTGCTGTAACATGAATGGTAAATGGGTTAACGTGCAGGAAATGGCATTGCTCCTCTATAATTACAGTCCTGCATTAGCCACAAAGCAGGGTCAGGTATCATATGCACTAAGAGAGAGGAGACTAAGCTGAAACACAAGCAGCAACGCACAACAAGGTAGAAACAACAATCACATTCATACAGCACTATCATCACCACTTATAGCATCATACCAGCTGAGTGACTGGAGTTCAGTGACACTTCTAACAAAAGTCATCATTTGCTAATCGTGGAGAACGAAGACACTCTCTGTGTCGTCAGAATCTGTAATTTCACTTAGAGGATTTGGCTGTGTCACTAGTACTAGAGCCTGTAGCTAAGAGACAGGGGTGCTTCAGCAATCTGAAGTTGTGGGGGGGAGGGTAGAGGAGAGATTCGGAACCTGTCAACAAGCTGCCTCAGCCAACACTCAGGAACTGTGAGGTATCATCTGCCCGCTGATTACATAGAAACAACGCTTCATCACAATGGAGCTCAACACACAACAGACTTGCAGAAGCCAGATTTAATTATTGTGACGGCATGCAATTGATTTGGGAATTCATTCTTTAATGTCAAACACTGCATGCACAGACTGAGTCAGGGGGAAATAATGAAATGAGCCCCCAAACAGAATGGCTGCTTGGTGGCTAAGTGGAAAAGATCTACCAGCTGCCAAGGTGGAAAATTTGATAAAGTAGTGGTAATGGTTCCTTCAGCTGGCAGTAGATAACCTCCTGAGACAGTACTTGACAGTGACTATTGCCACTAGGGCTGTCCTCGACTAAATAAAATACTGGTCGACCGAAATCGATTGGTCAAAATGTTTTTGTTTATTTTTCCATGTATAGACACACCCCATGTGTTATAATAAAATCAACTATATGCATTGAGCTTGTCAGATGCTTTAAGCTTACGCTTTGATGAAATACGACAAATGCCTCAAGAGGGCGCCAGAGATCTAGATAACCAGAAGAGAAACCGTAACCTGACCCAACTATTCTCCCCCCGCTCCTGCTGGCTTTCGCAGATTCTGCCACTACTCTCCTGAAGTTGCAAACATTTCTCACATGAAATGCCAATTTATCTTACCATTTATACAGATCTGCGTGCCAGTTATGGTTTCATTTGCAAATGTTCATTAAACAGTTTCATTTAATTTATAATAACATCTTCATATCGCAAAATCAATGTCATGTGGTTAATCTGAATTCTATTAAAATCTAAGTCAAAATTATCAACTTAAAAAACGAACTTCTAATGCCATTACCAACTATGTAAAAATAGCCCAAAAATATCCTTTAAATAACATTGACTAGACATGGCCTGTCTGTAACGAACTTGAAACATTGTATCAACTATTTAACTTGGGTCCAGCCCAAAGCTTTCATGAGCAAACTTTCAACATTGTATAAAATATTCTGCGCCGTCAGAGTTTCCAGCACTAGTGAGTTTGGGACAGACACCCCTGTAGGTTATTTGTGCAAGGGATAAAAAGCAGTGCTTGACTTGGGCAGGAGCTCACTGGAGCGGAGTATCGGCACCTCAAGTTTTCTTGAGGTGCCGGTACCCCAGAGTGGAGCCCTGTGCCTGTAATCGAACCCAGAAATGCTGATGCTCCAGATACTCAACGAGTCTAAAGAAGGCCAGTTTTATTGCTTCTTTAATCAGAACAATAGTTTTCAGCTGTGCTAACATAATTGCAAAAGGGTTTTCTAATTATCAATCAGCCTTTTAAAATTATAAACTTGGATTAGCTAACACAACGTGCCATTGGAACACAGGAGTGACGGTTGCTGATAATGGGCCTCTGTACGCCTATGTAGATATTCCATAAACAATCAGCCGTTTCCAGCTACAATAGTCATTTACAACATTAACAATGTCTACACTGTATTTCTGATCAATTTGATGTTATTTTAAAAGGACAAAAAAAAAATGCATTTCTTTCAAAAACAAGGACATTTCTAAATGACCTCAAACTTTTCAACGGTAGTGTATATTTGTTACTGCTCGACTAAAACAATGACGGTCGACCAACAGCCTAACGACCAAACAATCGACTAATTGGAGTCAGCCTTAATTGGCACTAAAGAGAAGCGCCAGGGCAACCTGGAATGGAATAGGAGTGAGTCATTCCGGTTCCATACTGAAGCTTAACTTTCATATGAAGTTCTGCTTCTAGAAGTGTTTCTGATACAACTGTATGTACGTCTATCTGGAGTTCCCTTTCGGTTCTTTGACACCATAGTAAACCCACCATCCCCACTGCATCTCAGAGCCCTTTCTCCCACACACACACACACACACACACAGCGAGAGCGAAAATAACCAGAGGCGGAGGAAAGGTGAGCTGACGGTGACTTCCCCCATTTCCCCCCCGGAGCTATGGTTGCTTGGAGGTTTCAGAGGGCAGTGCGCCCTGGCTTTCAAGGTAAACCTTTTAAGACAGGATTCACCCACCTTCGCCTGGTAGGCCTGTGGAGGAGATGAAACCACACATCCCTATTAGGAGATCCATCAGGCTTCCACAGGAGACGTCAGGGTGAAGGTGGGAATCGCTACTGTACCGGATGACTAGTGTTGCACTCAGCTTTCTAATGAGAGAATATTTTCATGCCAAGGTGATGGAATGGAAGTCAGTGCATTTTTCTGCCCTACTGTCGAGCGTCCAGGCTCATTTCACATAGTGGCACCGTGATGAGTCATAGTTGGGTCAGAGATGGGCTGAGTAACATTAAAGGGACAATGAGCATGCCATCCTCCCAGCCTTCTTTCTCCTCCATCTATCCCTCCCGGCAATCTGCCTTCCACAGTTCTGACAGCAGCGCACGCCTTGGCAACAAGTCACAACTGAAAAACACTTACCATCAACCATCCTGCTGGGGTCGTTTTATATCGATGTGCAAACAAAGGAGTTTAATGATATTTATGGTAAAGCAGGAATACTGTACACTATTTGAATTAACAAATGTCCCAATTAAGCCTTTATGGAATACAATGGTGGGTTGAGAACATCATGGAAGGTGCTTGCTGTTTTGTGGGATTTACAAATGCCCAACACACCCGTTCTCCATAAAAATAAACACTGCCACTGCAACCTCCACGCTTTATTGAACCGTCCCTGAGACACGCAAGTGCTTGGTTAACATCCACCCTGAACTCGTACAATCTACCAAATATAATACAAGCATGTTTTACAAGGGCTATGATGGAAACAATCATAAGGAACGAGCACTTTCCACTACTCATGCCTGTTTCTATTACGTGGGTAATAGCTGGGAATGGTGCTAGAACGACTGCTAGAGGATCACAACCATAAGAGATAAAACAAGGGCACCCTATTCCGTAGGTAGTGCACTACTTTTGACCAGGGCCCATAGAACTCTGGTCAAAAGAAGTGCTCTCTATAAAAGAGGGCTGTTAATTGCCAGGGACCTCACGATATGATATCACAATACTTAGTGATTTCAGAAAGTATTCACAGAATTTTCCCCACTTTTTGTTGTGTTACAAAGAGGGATTAAAATTGATTTAATTGTCATTTTCTTTCAACGATCTATACAAAATACTCTAAAGTAAAAAAAAGAAATAGAAAAAATGATCTCTAATATATATATATTTATTTTCCATTGAGATGTGTGTATATATATATATATATATATATATATATATATATATATATATATATATATATATATATATATATACACACACATCTCAATGGAAAATAAATCACTAACGCATTTTGATTAGGTACGTATTCAACCCAGAGTCAATATAATCACCTTTGGCAGCAATTACAGCTGTGAGTCTTTCTGGGAAAGTCTCTAAGAGCTTTGGCAAAGATGGATTGTACAATATTTGCCCAATATTAATTTTTTAATAATTCAAGCTCTGTCAAGTTGGTTGTTGAATATTGCTGGACAGCCATTTTCAAGTCTTGCCATCGATTTTCAAGCTGATTTACAGTACCAGTCAAAAGTTGCCACACAAGGTATAATTGCTCATTGAAATTGATTTCAGGTGACTACCTCATGAAGCTGGTTGAGAGAATGACAAGAGTGTGCAAAGCGGTCATCAAGGCAAAGGGTGGCTACTTTGAAGAATCTAAAATCTAAAATCTACTTTGATTTGTTTAACACTTCATTTGTTACTACAGTTGAAGTTGGAAGTTTACATACACTTAGGTTGGAGTCATTAAAAGTCGTTTTTCAACCACTCCACAAATTTCTTGTTAACAAACTATAGTTTTGGCAAGTCGGTAAGGACATCTACTTTGTGCATGACAAGTCATTTTTCCAACAATTGTTTACAGATTATTCCACTTATAATTCACTGTATCACAATTCCAGTGGGCCAGAAGTTTACATACACTAAATTGACTGTGTCTTTAAACAGTTTAGAAAATCCCAGAAAATTATGTCATGGCTTTAGAAGCTTCTGATTGACTCAAATGATGTCAATTAGCCTATTGGAGGTGTACCTGTGGATGTATTTCAAGGCCTACCTTCAAACTCAGTACCTCTTTGCTTGACATCATGGGAAAATCAAAGGAAATCAGCCAAGGCTTCAGAAAAAAATTAGCAGACCTCCAAAAGTATGTGTCATCCTTGGGAGCAATTTCCAAACGCCTGAAGGTACCACGTTGATCTGTACAAACAATAGTACTCACGTATAAACACCATGGGACCACGGAGCCGTCATACCGCTCAGGAAGGAGACACGTTCTGTCTCCTAGAGATGAACGTACTTTGGTGTGAAAAGTGCAAATCAATCCCAGAACAACAGCAAAGGACCTTGTGAAGATGTTGGATGAAACAGGTGCAAAACTATCTATATCCACAGTAAAACGAGTTCTAAATTGACATAACCTGAAAGGTCGCTCAGCAAAGGAAGAAACCACGGGGTTGCAATTGCACATGGGGACAAAGATCTAACTTTTTGGAGAAATGTCCTCTGGTCTGATGAAACAAAAATAGAACTGTTCGGCCATAATGACCATCGTTATGTTTGGAGGAAAAAAGGGGAGGCTTGCAAGCCGAAGAACACCATCCCAACCGTGAAGAACGGGGGTGGCAGCATCATGTTGTGGGAGTGCTTTGCTGCAGGAGGGACTGGTGCACTTCACAATAGATGGCATCATGAGGCAGGAAAATTATGCAGATATATTGAAGGAACATCTCAAGACATCAGTCAGGAAGTTAAAGCTTGGTCGCAAATGTGTCTTCCAAATGGACAATGACTCTAAGCATACTTCCAAAGTTGTGGCAAAATGGCTTAAGGACAACAAAGTCAAGGTATTGGAGTGGCCATCACAAAGCCCTGACCTCAATCCTATAGACAATTTATGGGCAGAACTGAAAAAGCGTGTACGAGCAAGGAGGCCTACAAACCTGACTCAGTTACACCAGCTCTGTCAGGAGGAATGGGCCAAAATTCACCCAACTTATTGTAGGAAGCTTGTGGAAGGCTACTCATAATGTTTGACCCAAGTTAAACAATTTAAAGGCAATGCTTCCAAATACTAATTGAGTGTTGTAAACTTCTGACCCTCTGGGAATGTGAAGAAATAAAAGCTGAAATAAATGTATTTTCTATTATTCTGACATTTCACATTCTTAAAATAAAGTGGTGATCCTAACGGACCTAAAACAGGGAATTTTTTATAAATGGAATAAATGTCAGGAATTGTGAAAAACTGAGATTAAATATATTTGGCTAAGGTGTATGTAAACTTCTGACTTCAACTCTACATAACTCCATATGTGTCATTTGATAGATTTGATGTCTTTACTAATATTCTACAATATAGAAAGAAAAACCCTTGAATGAGTAGTTGTGGTACTGTAAGTCAAAACTGTAACTAGGCCACTCAGGAACATTCATGTCATTTTGGTAATTAACTCCAGTGTATATTTGGCCTAGCGTTTCAGGCTATTGTCCTGCTGAAACGTGGATTTGTCTCCCAGTGTCTGTTGGAAAGCAGACAACAGACCCTAGTCTATAAAATATGAAGAGCGGTACTCAGTAATGTGTCGTGTTTGTCCCAAACATAATGCGTTGTATTCAAGACAAAAAAATGAATTCCTTTGACATATTTTTGGCAGTATTACTTTAGTGCCTTGTTGTAAACAGGATGCATGTTTTGGAATATTCTGTATTCTGTACAGGCTTCCTTTTCACTCTCATTTAGGTTAGTATTGTGGAGTAACAACAATGTTTTGATCCATCCTCAGTGTTGTCCTCTCACACTCAATTAACTCTAACTGGTTTAAAATCACAGTTTCCTTCCTCTTCGTAAACTGAGTTAGGAAGGACGCCGGTATCTTTGTAGTGACTGGGTGTATTGATACACCATCGAAAGTGTAATTAATAACTTTACCATGCTCAAAGGGATATTCAAATTCTGCTTTTTTTTATTACCCATATACCAATAGGTGCCCTTCTTTGTGAGGCATTGGAAAACCTCCCTGGTCTTTGCTCTTGAGTCTGTGCTTGAAATTCACTGCTCGACTGAGGGACCTTTGTATGTGTGGGGTACAGAGATGGGGGTAGTCATTCAAAAATTTTAAACACCATTATTGCACACAGTTAGTCCAAGCAACTTATTTGACTTATTAAGCAAGTCATAACAAAGACGTTGAATACTTATTGACTCAATATATTCTCTTCATTTTAAAATGATTTTTATATTTCTAAAAACCAAATTCCACTTTGACCTTATGGGGTATTTTGTGTAGATCAGTGACACAATCAACATTTAATTTGATGTTCTGAACATTTTGCTCACATAGTGTTCTAATATTGAGTTACATCCCCCTTTTACCTTCAGAACAGCCTCAATTCGTTGGGACATGGACTCTACAAGGTGTCGAAAGTGTTCCACATGGATGCTGGCCCATGTCAACTTCAATGCATCCCACAGTTGTGTCAAGTTGGCTGGATGTCCTTTGGGTAGTGGACCTTTCTTGATACACATGTGAAACTGTTGAGCGTGAAAAAAAACAGCAGCATTGCAGTTCTTAACCCAACGGAACGCACAAAAGACCACATCCCTCTTCCTAGCAGCCAGCTGCCCCGCCCCTCCCGGTCATCTCTCAGAGACAACAGCATATCAGGAGGCAGCCATTGCCTGAACTGAGAAGTGGGAGTGTTGGAGGATATTGACATTTAACACATTCAATAAATAATGTATAATTAACAAAAGGCTCTTAATTAATTTCACAACCACAGCTGTTGTTTTTCCTCACACATGAGCAATGGGCGTGTCTAGGAGATATCATCACCGAGCACTAATCAGTAGCTTAGGTATGGAAACAGACCGCTCCGCCAACCATGGCCCCGTGACCAAGCCTTGGGTACCGCATAGAATACTCACAGAATAGTGCCACCTTACTCTCTGAAAAAAGACTCAATCTCCTCTGAAGCTTTTGAAGGCAGCTCCAACGGATGCTCCCCGAGCACTGCACTGGCTCCATCAGATTAGGGGGCAGTGTTATTATCCAGAGAGAGAGACAAATGAGACACAGAAGATAAGCTTTACTTGTCCAAAAATATAAATACATTCTGTAAGTGGTTGTAGTTCAGTGGCACAGCACCCCTGCGAGACTGAGATTCCCACTAATCAGGCTTCTAAGGCAAGATACATAAGCATTGTAGAATACATTCTCAAACACCATGCATGAACCCATTTTCCATTCAAGTTATGTACAATACAGTTTCTCTAAAGAACGCTATTAAATAGTTTACTTTTTCTGTTGTGTTGCAATTGTATTCATGGAGAATGACATTCTACCCATCCATACACCATCTGTGAAGAGAGAAAAATGATGATCAGTAACAATAAATCACATTAAGCGTTAAAAAGCCATCAAAACGTATTTAATTATGTTGTATATTTACTTTATATGCTTATCTTTTATTATTTGTCATTGTTGTTGCATTGTCAAGACGAAACATGCAAATAAGCATTGCGTTGGACAGTGTATACCATTGTGTATCCCGTGCATACGACTAATAAAACTTGACAACTGTGTACAAACCATCAGGGCTTTCACAGAATCCCAGCACGTAAAGCTTGAGTGATTCAGGAACAGAATTCATAACACTGGCACTTTATTTCTTCCATACCTGCAATTTCCCCTCCATACACTTGAGTGAAATTAAGCATTTCCCTTCCCAGGCACTGTCAGTCCAAAATGGCACCCTATTCCCTATGTAGAGCACTACTTCTTACCAGGGTCCTGGTCAAAAGCAGTGCACTAAATAGGGAATAGGTTGTCATTTTGGATGTACACTTATTTCTCCACCTCCACCGGCCTGCTCGCTGCACCTCATCACTCTGAGAGCTTCAGGTGCGGAGGGATATAATGAAAGGAGGAAGAGGATAGATTGATATTCTAGTCAGTCTACAGGGCTGTTGCCGGAGGCTGCTTTCATGTCTAATGCGACGACTGGCCCTCTGTAGCAGGCTTCAACCTCCCTGTTAAATATACAAGCCAACATCAGAGAGAGAGTGAGTGAGAGAGAGAGAGAGCATGGCAGGACTACGTAACTAGTCTACTGCCTGCCGGCCGAGAGTCAAACAAGGTTACCGTCTGAAGAAACTGAAGCGGAAGACGTTTGGGGGTTTGGCATTGACGGATGGATTTAATAAAACCATAACTTAGCAAAGACATTCATGAGCAGGGAAAACGTGAAGATTAATAGACACTCCCACACTGGATTTGGTCAGTTGAGTGTTGCGATCACTGAAGGTGATAATATGCCACTGTGTGTATCCCAAACTCACTGATCTCAGGTGACTGTCCAAGACTGTTTGAGATGGCCACGTACTGTATGGCTACAGTCTTGCGAGCTCTGATCCAACGTTGCTATTTTGTGATTGTTTTGGCGTTTATGTAACTTTTTTTTTGTTGTTGCACAAAATGTATTATTTATTGTGTTTTTGTTCAACTTGACTTTTTATTTCATATTGTATAGTACTACTGATATTGATTATACTCTCTGGTCTTGTTACCATTTGATCTGAACGAACTGTGCCTCAAGTATGTTGGCAGAATCAAGCCTCTAGATGTTCATGTTAATTATCCTACATTATATTTGTTGAACATGACTGGTGTTGAGTCTATATTTAAGTAACTAAAAGTCTCAATGTTTGGCTACATTTCCTGCAGCCTCTCTCAGTCAATATGCATATGACCTACACTTTGACATGCAGGATTTAAAAAAATGTATGTACATGAAAAATAAATATTATTCAAACGTTGGCCTCTCTGATCCAATTCTGATTGAAGTAATTGTATGATATTGTGATTTTTCTTACTTGTTCATATAGACAACTTAAATCTCTCTCTATATTTTTTTTTTTTTTTTTTTACTAGTCCCCGGACAAGCGTACAAGGGTTAATGTCGAGCCATGAGAGTGATTATTTTCTATAGCAAATCCAATTGAGGATGGTGTTAGTGGCACATCCACTTACTGCAGCCATTATGAGTGCAGGGAGGCAGCCAATCCCTCCCTCTAACATAAGAGCAGAGTCCATTTCTATTATGCCTCTGTGAACACATTCCCCAGTGGTGCATGCTGCCCTGCCTCCTGAACTCTCTAGTACTGTGATACATATGACCTCTTTTTGTAGTATTGTTGCTTGGATCCCGTGTGGCTCAGTAAATAGAGCATGGCGGTTGCGAGTTCAATTCCCTGGAGAACCAGTATGAAAATGTATGCACTCAGCAAAGTACAGCGGGGCAAAAAAGTATTTAGTCAGCCACCAATTGTGCAAGTTCTCCCACTTAAAAAGATGAGAGACCTGTAATTTTCATCATAGGTACACTTCAACTATGACATACAAAATGAGGGAAAAAAATCCAGAAAATCACATTGTAGGATTTTTAATGAATTTATTTGCAAATTATGGTGGAAAATAAGTATCAAACAGTCGCACTCCAAACTCCACTATGGCCAAGACCAAAGAGCTGTCAAAGGACACCAGAAACAAAATTGTAGACCTGCACCAGGCTGGGAAGACTGAATCTGCAATAGGTAAGCAGCTTGGTTTGAAGAAATCAACTGTGGGAGCAATTATTAGGAAATGGAAGACATACAAGACCACTGATAATCTCCCTCGATCTGGGGCTCCACGCAAGCTCTCACCCCGTGGGGTCAAAATGATCACAAGAACTGTGAGCAAAAATCCCAGAACCACACGGGGGACCTAGTGAATGACCTGCAGAGAGCTGGGACCAAAGTAACAAAGCCTACCATCAGTAACACACTACGCCGCCAGGGACTCAAATCCTGCAGTGCCAGACGTGTCCCCCTGCTTAAGCCAGTACATGTCCAGGCCCGTCTGAAGTTTGCTAGAGAGCATTTGGATGATCCAGAAGAAGATTGGGAGAATTTCATATGGTCAGATGAAACCAAAATATAACTTTTTGGTAAAAACTCAACTCGTCGTGTTTGGAGGACAAAGAATGCTGAGTTGCATCCAAAGAACACCATACCTACTGTGAAGCATGGGGGTGGAAACATCATGCTTTGGGGCTGTTTTTCTGCAAAGGGACCAGGACAACTGATCCGTGTAAAGGAAAGAATGAATGGGGCCATGTATCGTGAGATTTTGAGTGAAAACCTCCTTCCATCAGCAAGAGCATTGAAGATGAAACGTGGCTGGGTCTTTCAGCATGACAATAATCCCACACACACCGCCCGGGCAACGAAGGAAGCATTTCAAGGTCCTGGAGTGGCCTAGCCAGTCTCCAGATCTCAACCCCATAGAAAATCTTTGGAGGGAGTTGAAAGTCCGTGTTGCCCAGCAACAGCCCCAAAACATCACTGCTCTAGAGGAGATCTGCATGGAGGAATGGGCCAAAATACCAGCAACAGTGTGTGAAAACCTTGTGAAGACTTACAGAAAACATTTGACCTCTGTCATTGCCAACAAAGGGTATATAACAAAGTATTGAGATAAACTTTTGTTATTGACCAAATACTTATTTTACACCATAATTTGCAAATAAATTCATTAAAAATCCTACAATGTGATTTACTGGATTTTGTTCTCATTTTGTCTGTCATAATTGAAGTGTACCTATGATGAAAATTACAGGCCTCTCTCATCTTTTTAAGTGGGAGAATTTGCACAATTGGTGGCTGACTAAATACTTTTTTGCCACACTCTAACTTGCTCTGGATAAGAGTGTCTGCTAAATTACTAAAACGTAAATGGATGGAAGCTTGATGACTGAATTTCACCCAACTGAAAAGTGATCTGGGATGCGACGGGAGCCCGAGGTGCCAATCAAAGATTTCGCTCTGTCTGGAGTAATTGAGCACCAAATGAGCACTTCTGGTTGAATGCACACAAGTTATGGATTGCTGAGGTGTATCTTATACTTGTGTTCATCTTCCATTTGATGAAGGTAATGATGGGGATAATGATGTTTATTGCATAATCTCCCAGAAAGTGCCCTGTCACTGAGGTCCTTACATATGACTGTCTGATAGAGCTTACAGAGACGACAGAAAGAGCCTGTCCTTCTCAAAGAGCTTTAATGTCAATATAAGAGTCCCACAAGGCATATCTGTCCAAAAGCATGGCAGAACACATACAGTGCCTTCCCATAGTATTCACACCCCTCAACTTTTCCCACATTTTGTTGTGTTAAAGTTACATTTAGATATCTTTGTCATTGGCCTACACACAATATCACCATAATGTCAAAGTGGAATTATGTTTTTCAAAATGTTTACAAATTAATAAAAAATGTGAATCTGAAATGTCTTGAGTAAATAAGTATTCAACCCCTTTGTTATGGCAAGCCTAAATTAATACAGGAGTAAACATTAGCTTCACAAGTCATAAGTCGCATGGACACACTGTGTACAAAAAGAGTGTTTAACATGATTTTTGAATGACTACCTCATCTCTGTACCCCACACAAACAATTATCTGTAAGGTCCCTCAGTTGAACAGTCAATATCAAACAGATTCAACCAGAAAGACCAGGGAGGTTTTCCAATGTCTCGCGAACGGCAACTATTGGTAGATGGGTAAAACTAAAAAAGCAGACATTGAATATCCCTTTGAGCATGGTGAAGTTAATTACAGTTCAGATGGTGTATCAATACACTACAAAGATACAGACGCCTTTCCTACCTCAGTTGCCGGGGGGAAGGAAACCGCTCATGGATTTCACTATGAGGCCAATGGTGACTTTAAAACAGTTACAGGGTTAAAAGGCTGTGATAGGAGAAAATTATGGAATGATCAACAACATTGTAGTTACTCCACAATACTAACCTAATTGAATGAGTGAAAAGGAAGCCTGTACAGAATATATTATTCCAAACCAATATAATATTCCAAACCATGCATCCTGTTTGCAACATGGCACTAAAGATATACTGGAAAAAAATGTGCCAAAGCAATTCACTTTTTGTCCTGAATACAAAGTATTATGTGTTGCATTGGATTTGCCCCAAACATAACTGTTAGCACTCTCCATATTTTCAAGCATAGTGGTGGCTGCATCATGTTATGATTGTAATAGTTAAGGACAGGGGAGTTTTTCCAGGACAAAAAGGAAACGGAATGGGGCAAAACATAGAAAAAAATGTAGCCCACTTTGTAACAGCAAAATGTGGCAAAAATCTGAAGGCACTGTATGCGCATATTTTTTTAGACAAGGGTGAACCAACTGTGTTCTGAGTGCTAGGCACACAGTGGGCAGATCACTGGGGGATCTTGGGCTGGGAGTGAAAGCAGCATCTGCATCCCAAAGGGTAAACTATGCCCTATAAAGTGCACTACTATGGGCCCTTGTCAAAAGTAGTGTACTTTAAAGAGAATAGGGTGCCTTTTGGAATGCAGCCAGGAGGAGAGGAGGGCGTTATGAGTCATCCACTGAGGGTGGCAGAGCGGAGGCCTGACTGACGAGGTGGTGTCTGACTGCAATATTGGAGATAGCTCTGAATCCCACCGAGAGGCAGGCTTTCTGAGCACATCTGAAGATTGACGGACACCCGCAGACTTCATTGAGAGAGCTCAGGGTTCTTTCCAACTGTAGTGTAAAGCTCTCTCTCGCACTAAGCCTGGAGGGCATGTACATGTTTTAAATTAAAAAAAAAAAAAAAAAGCAAAACTAAAGACAGAAAATGCACTGTTTAAATATATTGATATTGCAATCACATACCCTCAGCCCTCTAAATAATTAATAATTGACTACATTAAAGGGGCAATCCTTAGCTAAAACAATAAAGCGGGCAATCCACTTCTGTTTTGGTAAAAAGCTGAGGGATTTGCCCGGAGAAATGTAAGCGCTCTCAAATTCAGACAGAGCTATTGATGCAAGGACTAAACGTCCAAGATATAAAAACTATAGTTTAAAGGGGTTAGAATATGTTGAGATGAACAGTAATTTTGTCACCTTACATTGTAATAAACAGCAATTCTTACATTGCAGAATAGACAGAATTGTCATGCATAGGTGTAATAGGTGGCAGGGAAGTCAGGCGCAGGAGAGTCAAATGGAGTGTAAAATGGAGTCTTTTAATAAAGTCCACGGAGTATGCTCCATAACACTAAATGTACATAAACATGGGTACGAGGACCCGACGCGCACCTATACAACAATCATACTACACTGACAATAAAACAATCTCTGACAAAGACATGAGGGGAAACAGAGGGTTAAATACACAACAGGTAATGAATGGGATTGAAAACAGGTGTGGGAAGACGAGACAAAACCAATGGAAAATGAAAAAAGGATCAATGATGGCTAGAAGACCGCCCGAACAAGGAGAGGCAACGACTTCGGCAGAAGTCGTGACAGTACCCCCCCCCCCCCCCCCCCCCCCCCCCTGACGCGCGGCTCCAGCTGCGCGTCGACACCGGCCTCGGGGACGACCCGGAAGGCGAGGTGCAGGGCGATCCGGATGGAGACGGTGGAATTCTGATAACATGGAAGGATCTAACATGTCCTCCACCGGAACCCAGCATCTCTCCTCCGGCCCGTACCCCTCCCAGTCCACGAGGTACTGAAGGCCCCTCGCCCGACGTCTCGAATCCAAAATGGATCGAACAGAGTACGCCGGAACCTCCTCGATGTCTAGAGGAGGCGGAGGAACATTACGCACTTCAGCCTCCTGGAGCGGGCCAGCCACCATCGGCCTGAGGAGAGACACATGGAACGAGGGGTTAATACGGTAATGAGTGGGTAGTTGTAACCTATAACATACCTCGTTCACTCTCCTCAGGACTTTAAACGGCCCCACAAACCGCGGACCCAGCTTCCGGCAGAGCAGGCGAAGGGGCAGGTTTCGGGTCGAGAGCCAGACCCTGTCCCCTGGTGCGAACACTGGGGCCTCACTGCGGCGACGGTCTGCGCCAATTTTCTGGCGCCTTATGGCACGCTGAAGGTGGACGTGGGCTGCCTCCCAGGTCTCCTCAGCGTGCCGAAACCAATTGTCCACCGCAGGGGCCTCGGTCTGGCTCTGATGCCAAGGAGTCAGAACCGGCTGATAACCTAATACACATTGAAAGGGAGTAAGGTTAGTGGAGGAGTGACGTAGCGAGTTCTGAGCCATCTCTGCCCAGGGCACGAACTTCGCCCACTCCCCCGGCCGATCCTGGCAATAAGACCGCAGAAACCTACCCACATCCTGGTTAACTGTCAGAGCAGCTCACAGATTACTGCACCTGTACATAGCCCACCTATAATTTAGCACAAACAACTACCTCTTTCCCAACTGTATTTAAGTAATTTATTTATTTTGCTCCTTTGCACCCCATTATTTTTATTTCTACTTTGCACATTCTTCCATTGCAAAACTACAATTCCAGTGTTTTACTTGCTATATTGTATTTATCTTGCCACCATGGCCTTTTTTGCCTTTACCTCCCTTCTCACCTCATTTGCTCACATTGTATATAGACTTGTTTACACTGTATTATTGACTGTATGTTTGTTTTACTCCATGTGTAACTCTGTGTCGTTGTATCTGTCGAACTGCTTTGCTTTATCTTGGCCAGGTCGCAATTGTAAATGAGAACTTGTTCTCAACTTGCCTACCTGGTTAAATAAAGGTCAAATAAATAAATAAAAACTCTCTCCACCTGCCCATTACTCTCGGGGTGAAAACCTGAGGTAAGACTAACCGAGATCCCCAGACGCTCCATGAACGCCTTCCAGACCCTTGATGTGAACTGGGGACCCCGATCAGACACTATTTCCTCAGGCACCCCATAGTGCCGGAAAACGTGTGTAAACAGGGCCTCTGCAGTTTGTAAGGCTGTAGGGAGACCGGGCAAAGGGAGGAGACGACAGGACTTAGAAAAACGATCCACAACGACCAGGATCGTGGTGTAACCCTGTGAAGGTGGAAGATCAGTCAAAAAATCCACCGACAGGTGCGACCACGGCCGTTGAGGAACGGGTAGAGGTTGTAGCTTACCTCTGGGCATGTGTCTAGGAGCCTTGCACTGGGCGCACACCGAGCAGGAAGAAACATAAACCCTCACGTCCTTAGCTAAAGTGGGCCACCAGTATCTCCCGTCAAGACAGCGCATCGTCCGACCTATCCCAGGATGACCAGAGGAGGGTGACGTGTGAGCCCAATATATCAATCGGTCGCGGACAGCAGACGGAACGTACAGACAACCAGCTGGACACTCAGGGGGAGAAGGCTCTGCACGTGACGCCCGCTCAATGTCCGCGTCCAGCTCCCACACTACTGGCGCCACCAAACACGAAGCTGGGAGTATGGGAGTGGGATCCATGGACCGCTCCTCTGTGTCATACAGCCGAGACAATGCGTCTGCCTTAACGTTCTGGGAGCCTGGTCTGTAAGAAAGAGTAAACACAAAACGAGTGAAAAACATGGCCCACCTTGCCTGGCGAGGATTCAATCTCTTCGCCTGCCGGATATACTCCAGATTGCGGTGGTCAGTCCAGATGAGAAAAGGGTGTTTAGCCCCCTCAAGCCAATGCCTCCACACCTTCAAAGCTTCTACGACAGCTAACAGCTCTCGGTTCCCCACATCATAGTTTCGCTCCGCCGGGCTGAGCTTCTTAGAAAAGAAAGCACAGGGGCGAAGCTTCAGTGGCGTACCCGAACGCTGAGAGAGCACTGCTCCTATCCCAGCTTCGGATGCGTCCACCTCCACTATGAATGGCAAAGAGGGATCCAGATGAGCCAGCACAGGCACCGAGGTAAACAGAGTCTTCAGGTGCTCAAAAGCACTGTTCGCCTCAGCCGACCACCGCAAGCGCACCGGGCCCCCTTTTAGCAGTGAGGTAATGGGAGCTGCCACCTGACCAAAACCCTGGATAAACCTCCGGTAGTAATTGGAAAACCCCAAAAAACGCTGCAACTCCTTTACCGTGGTTGGAGTCGGCCAATTACGCACGGCTGTAATGCGGTCGCTCTCCATCTCCACTCCTGAAGTGGAAATCCGATGCCCTAAGAAGGAGATGGATTGTTGGAAAAACAAGCATTTCTCAGACTTGACATATAGATCATGCTCCAACAGGCGACCAAGCACCCTGCGCACCAGGGACACATGCTCGGCGCGTGTAGCAGAGTATATCAGAATATCATCGATATACACCACTACACCCTGCCCGTGCAGGTCCCTGAAGATCTCATCTACAAATGATTGGAAAACTGATGGATCATTCATCAACCCATATGGCATGACCAGGTACTCATAATGACCTGAGGTGGTGCTAAATGCCGTCTTCCACTCATCACCCTTCTTAATACGCACCAGATTGTACGCACTCCTGAGATCCAATTTTGTGAAAAAACGTGCCCCGTGCATTAACTCAATAATCGTATTGATCAGAGGTAGCGGGTAACTATATTTCACTGTGATTTTATTTAGACCTCGATAATCAATGCACGGGCGTAAACCGCCATCCTTTTTTTTCACAAAAAAATAAACTCGAAGAGACAGGTGAAATGGATAGCTGAATGAACCCCTGATGCAGGGATTCAGAGACATATGTCTCCATAGCCTCCGTATCCGCTTGCGACAGGGGATACACGTGACTCTTGGGATATGCAGCGTCTACCAGGAGATCTATCGCACAATCCCCCCGTCGATGGGGTGGTAATTGAGTCGCCTTCTTTTTACAGAAGGCGAGAGCCAAATCGGCATATTCGGGGGGAATGCGCACGGTGGAGACCTGGTCTGGACTTTCCACCGTAGTAGCACCAACAGAAACCCCTAAATACCTACCTGAGCATTCTCGCGACCACCCCGTGAGAGCCCTCTGTGGCCAAGAAACAGTGGGGTTATGACAAACTAACCAGGGTAGGCCTAGCACCACAGAATACGCAGGAGAATCAATAAGGAAAAGACTAATCTTCTCCTTGTGACCTTCCTGCGTTATCATACACAAAGGTGCGGTTACCTCCCTGATAAACCCTGACCCTAATGGTCTACTATCTAAGGCATGAATAGGGAAAGGCATATCCACAGGAACAATAGGGATCCCTAAACTATGAGCTAGACTTTTATTAATGAAATTCCCAGCCGCACCCGAATCTACTAGCGCCTTATACTGGGAATGCAGTGAAAAATCAGGAAAAGAGACAGAGACAAACATTAGTGCAGCAGAGGGCTCTGGATGAGAATGGTGCCTACTCACTTGGGGTGACGCCAGAATGCCCTGCCTGCCCTCTCTATTCCCAGAGGAACCAACCCGGCACCGACCAGCAGTGTGCTCTCTTCCGACCTTGAATGGTGCTCGAGCGGGAACCTCCTCCGGTCTCCCTGCGCACCATCTGGAACAACCAGACCCTGATCTAGACGTCCACGAGTAGCCAGCATGTTGTCCAGCTTGATGGACATGTCCACCAGCTGGTCGAAGGTGAGGGTGGTGTCTCTACAGGCCAGCTCCCGACGGACGTCCTCGCGTAGACTACAACGGTAATGGTCGATCAGGGCCCTGTCGCTCCATCCAGCGCCGGCAGCCAAGGTCCTAAACTCCAAAGCAAAATCCTGTGCACTCCTCGTCTCCTGCCTCAGATGATAGAGCTCACCCGCTGCTTTGCCTTCAGGTGGGTTATCGAATACTATCCGGAATTGGCGGGTGAACTCCTCAAAATGGTCCAGCGCCGCATCCTCCCTACTACACACAGCGCTGGCCCATTCCAGGGCTCTCCCGGTGAGGCATGAGACGAGGGCGTAACTCTTCTCACGGTCAGATGGTACTGGGGAGGCCGTGGCTAGATACAAGTTCAGTTTAAGGAGGAAACCCTGGCAGCCGGCAGTATCTCCGTTGTATCCCGTAGGTAGGGATAAATGGATCCTCGATTCCGGAGAGGAAAAAACATTCACGGGAGATTCCGGTTGTGGTGGTGGTGGCGCTGGAGAAACTCCCTGTCTCTCCCAGCGATCCATTTTCATGACAATGTGATCCATGACGGAGCTGATAACGTCAAGCTCCCTCGCTTGTTCCTGAACGCGTTCCTCCAGCTTCATGGGCATAGTGTCCTCTCCTGCTGACTTCATTTATTGGTCAGAGATTCTGTCATGCATAGGTGTAATAGGTGGCAGGGAAGTCAGGCGCAGGAGAGTCAAATGGAGTGTAAAATGGAGTCTTTTAATAAAGTCCACGAAGTATGCTCCATAACACTAAATGTACATAAACATGGGTACGAGGACCCGACGCGCACCTATACAACAATCATACTACACTGACATAAAACAATCTCTGACAAAGACATGAGGGGAAACAGAGGGTTAAATACACAACAGGTAATGAATGGGATTGAAAACAGGTGTGTGGGAAGACAAGACAAAACCAATGGAAAATGAAAAAAGGATCAATGATGGCTAGAAGACCGGTGACGTCGAACGCCGAGCACCGCCCAAACAAGGAGAGGCAACGACTTCGGCAGAAGTCGTGACAAGAATAAAATAATTATGTAAGGTGAGGCAATTTCATTACTTATACGGTGAGGCTATTTCATTACTTACAGTTGAAGTCGGAAGTTTACATACTCTTAGGTTGGAGTCATTCAAATTTGTTTTTCAACCACTCCACACATTTCTTGTTAACAAACTATACAGTCGTGGCCAAAAGTTCTGAGAATGACACAAATATTAATTTTCACAAAGTCTGCTGCCTTCAGTGTCTTTAGATATTTTTGTAAGATGCTACTATGGAATATTGAAGTATAATTACAAGCATTTCATAAGTGTCAAAGGCTTTTATTGGCAATTACATTAAGTTGATGCAAAGAGTCAATATTTACAGTCTTGACCATTCTTTTTCAAGACCTCTGCAATCCGCCCTGGCATGCTGTCAATTAAATTCTGGGCCACATCCTGACTAATGGCAGCCCATTCTTGCATAATCAATGCTTGGAGTTTGTCAGAATGTGGGTTTTTATTTGTCCACCCGCCTCTTGAGGATTGACCACAAGTTCTCAATGGGATTAAGGTCTGGGGAGTTTCCTGGCCATGGACCCAAAATATCGATGTTTTGTTCCCCGAGCCACTTACAGTGCCTTGCGAAAGTATTCGGCCCCCTTGAACTTTGCGACCTTTTGCCACATTTCAGGCTTCAAACATAAAGATATAAAACTGTATTTTTTTGTGAAGAATCAACAACAAGTGGGACACAATCATGAAGTGGAACGACATTTATTGGATATTTCAAACTTTTTTAACAAAATCAAAAACTGAAAAATAAGCCCCCTTAAGTTAATACTTTGTAGCGCCACCTTTTGCTGCGATTACAGCTGTAAGTCGCTTGGGGTATGTCTCTATCAGTTTTGCACATCGAGAGACTGACATTTTTTCCCATTCCTCCTTGCAAAACAGCTCGAGCTCAGTGAGGTTGGATGGATGGAGAGCATTTGTGAACAGCAGTTTTCAGTTCTTTCCACAGATTCTCGATTGGATTCAGGTCTGGACTTTGACTTGGCCATTCTAACACCTGGATATGTTTATTTTTGAACCATTCCATTGTAGATTTTGCTTTATGTTTTGGATCATTGTCTTGTTGGAAGACAAATCTCCGTCCCAGTCTCAGGTCTTTTGCAGACTCCATCAGGTTTTCTTCCAGAATGGTCCTGTATTTGGCTCCATCCATCTTCCCATCAATTTTAACCATCTTGCCTGTCCCTGCTGAAGAAAAGCAGGCCCAAACCATGATGCTGCCACCACCATGTTTGTCAGTGGGGATGGTGTGTTCAGCTGTGTTGCTTTTACGCCAAACCTAACGTTTTGCATTGTTGCCAAAAAGTTCAATTTTGGTTTCATCTGACCAGAGCACCTTCTTCCACATGTTTGATGTGTCTCCCAGGTGGCTTGTGGCAAACTTTAAACAACACTTTTTATGGATATCTTTAAGAAATGGCTTTCTTCTTGCCACTCTTTCATAAAGGCCAGATTTGTGCAATATACGACTTATTGTTGTCCTATGGACAGAGTCTCCCACCTCAGCTGTAGATCCCTGCAGTTCATCCAGAGTGATCATGGGCCTCTTGGCTGCATCTCTGATCAGTCTTCTCCTTGTATGAGCTGAAAGTTTAGAGGGACGGCCAGGTCTTGGTAGATTTGCAGTGGTCTGATACTCCTTCCATGTCAATATTATCGCTTGCACAGTGCTCCTTGGGATGTTTAAAGCTTGGGAAATCTTTTTGTATCCAAATCCGGCTTTAAACTTCTTCACAACAGTATCTCGGACCTGCCTGGTGTGTTCCTTGTTCTTCATGATGCTCTCTGCACTTTTAACGGACCTCTGAGACTATCACAGTGCAGGTGCATTTATACGGAGACTTGATGGCGGTCTGATTAGTTTTATATCTTCATATTTGAAGCCTGAAATGTGGCAAAAGGTTGCAAAGTTCAAGGGGGCTGAATACTTTCGCAAGGCACTGTAGTTATCACTTTTGCCTTATAGCAAGGTGCTCCATCATGGTGGAAAAGGCATTGTTCGTCACCAAACTGTTCCTGGATGGTGGGGAGAAGTTGCTCTCGGAGGATGTGTTGGTACCATTCTTTATTCATGGCTGTGTTCTAAGGCAAAATTGTGAGTGAGACCACTCCCTTGGCTGAGAAGCAACCCCACACATGAATGGTCTCAGGATGCTTTACTGTTGGCATGACACAGGACTGATGGTAGCCCTCAGCTTGTCTTCTCCGGACAAGATTTTTTACGGATGCCTCAAACAATCGGGAAGGGAATTCATCAGAGAAAATGACTTTACCCCAGTCCTCAGCAGTCCAATCCCTGTACCTTTTGCATATCAGTCTGTCCCTGAAGTTTTTCCTGGAGAGAAGTGGCTTCTTTGCTGGCAACAGGCCATCCTCCAAAAGTCGTCACCTCACTGTGCGTGCAGATGCACTCACATCTGCCTGCTGCCATTCTTGAGCAAGCTCTGTACTGGTGGTGCCCTGATCCCGCAGCTGAATCAACTTTAGGAGAAGGTCCTGGCGCTTGCTGGACTTTCTTGGGCGCCCAAAAGTCTTCTTCACAACAATTGAACAGCTCTCCTTGAAGTCCTTGATCCGATAAATGGTTGATTGCCTGTGAAGCCCTTTCTGTGCAAAGCAATGATGACGGCACGTGTTTCCTTGCAGGTAACCATGATTAACAGAGGAAGAACAATGATTCCAAGCACCACCCTCCTTTTGAAGGTTCCAGTCTATTATTCGAACTCAATCAGCATGACAGAGTGAGCTCCAGCCCTGTCCTCGTCAACACTCACACCTGTGTCAACGAGAGAATCACTGACATGATGTCAGCTGGTCCTTTTGTGGCAGGGCTGAAATGCAGTGGGAATGTTTTTGGGGGATTCAGTTAATTTGCATGGCAAAGAGGGACTTTGCAATTAATTGCAATTCATCTGATCACTCTTCATAACATTCTGGAGTATATGCAAATTACCATCATACGAACTGAGGCAGCAGACATTGTGAAAATTTATATTTGTGTCATTCAACTTTTGGCCACAACTGTAGTATTGGCAAGTCGGTTAGGACATCTACTTTGTGCATGACACAGATATTTTTTGCAACAATTGTTTACAGACAGATTATTTCACTTATAATTCACTGTATCACAATTCCAGGGGGTCAGAAGTTTACATACACTAAGTTGACTGTGCCTTTAAACAGATTGGAAAATTACAGAAAATGATGTCATGGCTTTAGAAGCTTCTGATAGAAGCTTCTGATTTCTTTTGAAAATCAAAAGAAATCAGCCAAGACATCAGAAAACAATTGCAGACCTCCACAAGTCTGGTTCATCCTTGGGAGCAATTTACAAACACCCGAAGGTACCACGTTCATCTGTACAAACAATAGTACGCAAGTATAAACACCATGGGGCCACGCAGCTGTCATAACCCTCAGGAAAGAGACGCGTTCTGTCTCCTAGAGATGAACGTACTTTGGTGCAAAAAGTGCAAATTAATCCCAGAACAAAGGCAAAGGATCTTGTGAAGACGCTGGAGGAAACAGGTACAAAAGTATCTATATCCACAGTAAAACAAGTCCTATATCGACTTAACCTGAAAGGCCGCTCAGCAAGGAAGAAACCACTGCTCCAAAACAGCCATAAAAAAGCCAGACTACGGTTTGTAACTGCACATGGGGACAAAGATCGTACTTTTTGGAGAAATGTCCTCTGGTCTGATGAAACAAAAATAGAACTGTTTGGCCATAATGACCATTGTTATCTTTGGAGGAAAAATGGGGATGCTTGCAAGCCGAAGAACACCATCCCAACTGTGAAGCACGGGGGTGGCAGCATCATGCTGTGGGGGTGCTTTGTTGCAGGAGGGACTGGTGCACTTCACAAAATAGATGGCATCATGAGGGAGGAAAATTATGTGGATATATTGAAGCAACATCTCAAGACATCAGTCAGGAAGTTAAAGCTTGGTTACAAATGGGTCTTCCAAATGGACAATGACCCCAAGCATACTTCTAAAGTTGTGGCAAAATGGCTTAAGGACAACAAAGTCAATGTATTGGAGTGGCCATCACAAGCCCTGACCTCAATCCTATAGAAAATGTGTGTGCAGAACTGAAAAAGCGTGTGCGAACAAGGAGGCCTACAAACCGGACTCAGTTACACCATCTCTGTCAGGAGGAAATGGGCCCAAAAAATTCACACAACTTATTGTGGGAAGCTTGTGGAACGCTACCTGAAACGTTTGACCAAAGTTAAACAATTTAAAGGCAATGCTACCAAATACTAATTGAGTGTATGTAAACTTCTGACCCACTGGGAGTGTGATGAAAGAAATTAAAGCTGAAATAAATAATTCTCTCTACTATTATTCTGACATAAAATAAAGGGGTGATCCTAACTGACCTAAGACAGGGAATTTTTAATAGGATTATATGTCAGGAATTGTGAAAAACTGAGTTTAAATGTATCTGGCTAAGGTGTATGTAAACTTCTGACTTCAACTGTATACTGTGAGGCTATTTCATTACTTATACTGTGAGGGTATTGAATTACTTATACTGAGTTTACTCACTTTTTGCCCCTAATCATAATGTCCAATGTCTGATGTGTTGGCCAACCATGTTTCATTTGGATGACATTTCATGCTTTTAACAACTGTATAGGCTTGCATGAAATACATGGCCCCAGGAACCACCTGGGGTAGGCCTATTTGGTTGCATGTAGTCTGGTCTATTGTGTATTCGTAACCCCCACCCCCCCTGTCGATAGTGGCCATGTGTATACTAACAATACAATTCCCTATGGCCATATTTCTTTTAGAATCTCAGGTTATAACTACTGGAGGGACGCCATTGTTTTTCTTCATCATGAACGAGTACTTCTTCGTCAGACATGTTTGTAAATGGTTGTTTACTTTGTGTAACTAATCTGCCATGCTAGGCTACGGTCCTCACTTCTCCACCGGATTTTTCTTTTTTTGCCCCTGTGATTGTGAATAAGGGCTTTACATGCAGTTTTTACAAAAAGGGATTTCCCCACGATAGTGCACATGCGCAGTTGTTACCCATTTACACTGTTGTTGCAGTCTGCACATAAAATAATCTCAATCGTTTTAGGTGGAAAAGTACACATTGACGCAATACCGATAGTACTTTTGATCAAAAATAGCTAATTTGGCAATACGCTTTAAATAAAACAAAGAATTTGTCCATAATTTTCAGATGTCTCAATCGCTCTTTGACTGACAACGGAGCAGAGCTAACAGCACATAGACACGTCACATGACCCGTTTTTGCAGATTTCCAGTTGGAGACTGTAGAGAAAGAGAGGAGAAGGCAAACTCCACCTAACCAGTTACAATGTATGGAATCACTTGACAAATTTGGGATTTTAGGTCAACTCCCCCCCCCCCCAACAGGGCCTTGAAGAAAGCTTTTAATTCCCGAAACTAAGGTAAACAAACCTTCGTACTTATCAATAAAAATAAAAAAAAACAGCATCAGTTTTAGCCCTTATAAAAGACGGTAAGACATGTCTTTGTAAGGCATTGTTGAAGTGAAGAGAGAATGCAGGTGATAATGGAGGATGTGGTTCTTGAATCCAACCATAGAAATTGCTGCAATGTTACAGGTCAGTGTTGCAGGAAATTTTGAAAGGTGTGTGTTTGAGTAGACTTACAGGAAGGGAGTGATGTTCCGCAGACCTTTAAGGTACTGCAGGGAGTCTGAATCCACTTATGAGTCCTTTCTATGCCACCAACATGATCTGTTTCTCTGAATTGCCCAGTGAAAGCCTAACACTTTATAATTTAGCTAGTCATATTGGCAATAGAACAAGCTTTAAAATCATGCCCACCTGACCCAGATTGATTTATAATAGACTGTTTTTGGATTGCGTAAGCAGTAACTATGTGATGATTGGGATGCAGGGTTGTGTTCCAAACAAAACTACAAGTGTGCTTGCTCTAGTTCCTCAACGGTACAGCTAGTAGAGCTCAAAAAATACTTATGAATCTTAAAATGACATTGAAATTACTTAGGAACTGTGCACACATTGGAGAGGTGTGCGGCCACTTGGAGATACCAGTTAGTTCTCTGACTCAAACCAGTGTCATTTTTTGTCTTATGTCGCATCTACCCTACATTTTCCACTAGTACTCTTATACGTTACCGAATGTATCCAGAGTATTTTCAGATTTGGTTATTAACAAATGCAGCGAAAAGTACAATAAATGTAAAATGCACATCAAATCAAGAGTGTAATGTTTGGATTCAGTCTTGTGTCAGGTGAACTGTTGTGTCCTCAACTTTGGTCTAATAATTGTCCCATAATCTCCAAACTGTTCCCATGCATATGCTTTAAATATTTATTCTGTAAGAAACATTTCAATTTAGCCCTATCCATATAGCCCTATCCAGCTAAACAGCTGCTCTTAGCAAAAATGTGTTTGGAGTTACCCGTCTAGCTAATAGGCTATGTTAGAGTTTACACTTCCTCTTCCAATTAAGACTGTGTCTGGTGAGGTCAAAATAATGAAAAACTATATACCAAATCTATTAATTTTAAAATGTTGATTACTTCTCCTTGCCATTATTATTCACCTGAGAAAAAGTGAATAATTATTTTGTTAATGTATGATGGGGGCCCCTTGGTCCTGATTTGCCTGGGAGGAGGTCCCTGGGCAAGAAAAGGTTGAAGACCCCTGTTCTAAGGCAGTGTCAACACAACATTCTCTGTATGTTCTATTGGTTGTGTTGTGTATGGCCTTTTAGTTATCAGACCAAGTCTCTACATTTTAATATAGGAGAAGTTTGTGCAAGACTGTGGAGGAAAACAGACCAGTTTTTTAGGATTTGCTTTAAGAGTTTGCTGCAAGCGAATCAATGATTACATGCTTCTATGGTTTGCAAGGAATTGAATACCGATAAGGGGAAGCAGGGGTTTCATCTGCAACTCAACATTTGTAATTAGGCTAAATATAATTTAATTGCAACGCAAATTACTTCTGTAATGATGGAGTATACGAAATGGCACACTGAACATTGTTGAAATCTTCTGATTCAAAGCTGGCAATCTGGACAATACCTTAGTATTGTTAACATGCACACAAAAGCAAAACATTTACTAAAACTTCTGATTCAAAAATGGCACTCCGGACAAGATCTTGGAATTGTTTAACATAGGCCTACCTAGATAAGGGAAGGACAGAACACTTTCCATTGACAAGCATGATGCAGTCACACACACACAAAACACAGACTGCGTCTCCCTCCCCAGTCCCCACCACGTTCACCTTGAGCTGCTGGAGGGCAGACGGGCAAGGGGGCGGTGCTAGGCGGGCAATGCTAGGTGGGCGGTAGCAAGTCTGTGAGCCTGCCTAGCAAGGACAGGAGGCAGACTGATAGACAGCCATCGATTGCTCCGCTAAGGAATCACACAGTTAAGACCGGGTTTACTCTCATTTAGTCTGCCCTTTTGAATTCCCTTTGACAGTCAGCAACACTAGCCCGGGCCCAGAACAGCTACCAATCCCAGGTACAAATGATGTATCTGTTGTGTTGAGATAAGGCATTGAACTGACAAGGAGGGATGGGAGTTTAAACTGAACCCCAATCACTAACACAGTCTGTACAAGGTCCTCACAAAAGAGTTGAGGTAATTCCATAGTGCTGCATAAGAAGTGTGAAAGTGGCTCTTTCATGGTGCAACACAGATACATGACTGCAGTTTGTGACTCATAACTCCTCACAGAAAACAAATGAGTGCTTTGGAGTACGCCCCCAGAGATAGAAATTGCATTCTTCAGTCGTCCCCCAGTTAACACTCTTTTAAAGTCCAATTCTCCCAGCAGTCAATATATCACCTAAGCTTTATTCTAGTCCTCCACCATAAGTCTGATTCGGTGAAAATAAACTAATCTCATAAAGTAGGAAAATGAACTAGGCCCACATTTTAGGTCCCTAAGAAAATTCAATTGCAGATAAACAGGTCTCCCATTTCCAAGATGAGAATGGCTCGCTGGCAGGAAGAAATCCATCTGTTCCCTTGCTTTCGTCTTGAAAGTCGTTTCTCGATGCCGGCCATAAGAAACACTAGTTTTGAAGAACCATTCCACTTAGGTAGCATTAAGCTAGTGTTATTGTAGGGGTTAAAGGTCAAGGTTTGCTGATACTGATCACACTGCTTTAATGATCAAATTAAACAGTGAATTGAACTAATTGGTGGCAGTGTTGAGGCGTGGATATTAGACTGGTGGGAAAGGCATGGAAAGATTACCAATCACATCATTAAATCTGGGTACATTACATTCAGCCACAGAAAAAACACCATCAGGCAGAATAATTATGCTACATAGCCTAATATTAAGCGCGTTTACTGGTTGTCTCTCCTCACAAACACCCAATCACAGCCCCTGAGCGACGCCCCCTTCCATTACAAAGGTTGGATTTTCAAATCCAAACAATGAGAAGTCTGTAAACCTGAGGGAAAAATATATATTTGAGAGGACTAGGGATGTGGATCTTTCTCTTTGAAGACGATTCGATACATATGTATAGTAGACACATGGGTTCCGATATGATACAGGAAGACGAGGCATCTACCACCCCACTACCACTATCAGATTAGGGTCATAAAAGAGACTAGACATCTACCACTATCAGATTAGGGTCATAAAAGAGACTAGACATCTACCACTATCAGATTAGGGTCATAAAAGAGACTAGACATCTACCACTATCAGATTAGGGTCATAAAAGAGACTAGACATCTACCACTATCAGATTAGGGGGGGACAATGTATCTTGTGTTTTTTGTCCCCCCACATTGGTTCTGAAATCACCATCACCCACTATTTAACTTGTCATTTTTGTGTTTGAGCTAGTAATGTATCAATATTTACCGTTTACAAATTAGCTATGACATAGCCAATGAATATATAGCACAACTTTAGATTTCTTACCCAATCTCAAAATCGAAAGGTTTTGACCATTTGAATATTTTTAATGGAGCGATCTTTTCTTCTCCACTCACTTCGGCAATGCAGTGCGCCTCGTAAAAGTGATTGCTGTCCTCATTATGAAATTATCAACTTTACCCTGCATATCTAACCATTACCATATACCCTGACTGTTTAAAGCAAAACTACCAAAACTATTGCTGATCAAAATAAAAATCTATTGTAAGCCCCGTTCAACAGGTATACAGCAGGTATAGCCAGATGAAAGTTGTCTCCGGTAGCTTACTTTTATTCTGGTAAATCACAACAACGCATAGATAACAATAACCTAGAAAATTACATAGGTTGTCACTCAAATAATAAAGCCTAATATCACGCAAGCCATTTTAGCATTTGAATGCTGAAGGTGCAGTGCACGAAGCTGGGCAGTTTGACTAAGCTACTGATACTGCCTGGGTTGTTCGGCATACAAAATGACTTGCAGATCAATGACTGTCAACACAGTTACATGCAGATCGACACTGAAGGAGAGGACACTTCAGTCGTCATAAAATATCAGGCATTTTCAGAAGGTAGAATATAATATGAGCAAGAAAAACAAATTGTGAACCAGCGATTCGTAATGTTTGAATACATTTTCTGACCAACGCATGCTACATTTGGATCGGTTTGGGTTCAGCGTATTGACGCACTTGTATCTTTTAAACATTTGAATAGGGGACCGATGCCTATCGGTGAATCGTTACATTCCTAGAGAGAACCAATCAAAACCGTTGCACAATATCTGAGTGAGTATTGCATTAACAAACTGCCTCCTTCCCAGACCAGTGTCACGGCTCTCTGTGTGCTGAGTGACCTAGGTCCTGTCAGCCAGGCTAATTCAGGAGAGTTTTTCAGAAGAACAACATTTCCTCAATAAATTCAATAGTGCAAGAGCTGTTAAGAGTAATCTGAACTTGGTCCCTTTTTGGAAAAAGATGACTTAGTCTAGAATTTACACATAAGAACCTCGAACTCCGACCACATACCAGACAATGGTTTCCCGCTTTGGGCAAATCAATATCAGACAAATCCATTCAAACAGGCTATAATAATGTTGTAGACCTGCTAAGTAAATGGATAAGGTGGTGGCTAACAAAGTTCAATGACAACTGCACCAATTTGCAGTTTGACCCAATGCTGTCGTGTGCTTAAGAGCCACTTGACATGTAGAGCACGTGACCGCAGATGGCTATGTGTGTGCACAAGTGTGTGTGCAAAGGTGGGTGGGGGTTATTAGGGGCCTCAGCACACAGCTCAATTAAAACCAGTGAGTGAGCACATCTAGCTGGTGTGAAAGAGCATTCAGTGTCACTCTTCATTAAGTCCAGATCTTTTCCACATCTACTGTCAGCCATTTGAAATGACCAGAGGGCTCTCCATCGCCTCCAACTGAACCCTCTCTCATACTCCAGTCTGTTAATGGGCCCTTAACTTAGACCAGAGCTAAGGCAAATCAAATCTAAAACCTAATCGTCCACTCAGCAAATGCTTTTTTGCCTCCTAGGAGTCCATTTTCCAGTCCCATCCACTTCACTGCTCAAAATGTTCAAATAAAACAGAGCGACTCGATAAGTCCTTTGTATTCTAACAAAATACAGGCTATTGCGATTAATGCAAAACTATTTCCCAAACTAAATAAATAGATAGTCCAATATAGTCCCATTTAAAGGGAAAATTGCACATTAAATGAGCAGAGCTGGAAACATGAGGGAGGCAGGAGTCGGGACACAATCCAGCCGCACAGCAATAGACAAAAGCCATCACACAGCTTTGGCCTCTCATTGAAATATCATTGAAGGAATTTCCGGCAAACATGCCATGAAGTGGAGAGCTGCGCCACTGTGAATGAATAAACCAGATTCCAATTCCCCCCCGTTTCATGTTGGCTCGAACAGATATATGGCTGTATGCAGAGGCTCTGGAGCAGATGGCCTCAGCAGCTGAACCAAGACAGTGAGTGAGGCAGGCATAATTCCAATCAAATCAAATGTTATTTGTCACATGCGCCGAATACAACAGGTAGATCTTACAGTGAAATGCTTACTTACAAGCCCTTAACCAACAATGCAGTTTTAAGAAAAATAAGTGTAAAAAAAAAAATGTGTAAGTAACAATTCTGGATAAAGAGCAGCAGTAAAATAACAGTAGTGAGGCTATATACAGAGTGTACCGGTACAGAGTCATGTGCGGGGGGAACCAGTTAGTTGAGGTAATATGTACACGTAGTTAGAGTTAAAGTGACTATTCATAGATAATAAACAGAGTAGCAGCAGTGTAAAAGAGGGGGGGGGGGGGGGGGGGGGGGAATGCAAATAGTCTGGGTAGCCATTTGATTAGCTGTTCTGAAGTCTTATGGCTTGGGGTGTAGAAGCTGTTAAGAAGCCATTTGGACCTAGACTTGGCACTCCTACACCGCTTACCGTGCGGTAGCAGAGAGAACAGTCCATGACTAGGGTGGTCTTTGACAATTTTTAGGGCCTTTCCCTGACACCGCCTGGTAGAGGTCCTGGATGGCAGGAACCTTGGCCCCTGAGGACCCATGCCAAATCTTTTCAGTCTCCTGAGGGGGAACAGGCTTTGTTGTGCCATTTTCACAACTGTCTTGGTGTGTTTGGACCATGATAGTTTGTTGGTGAAGTGGAAACCAAGGAACTTGAAGCTCTCAACCTGCTCCACTACAGCCCAGTCGATGAGAAGGGGGGCGTGCTCGGTCCTCCTTTTCCTGTAGTCCAAAATCATCTCCTTTGTCAAGATCACGTTGAGGGAGAGGTTGTTATCCTGGCACCACACTGCCAGGTCTCTGACCTCCTCCCTATAGGCTGTCTCATCGTTGTTGGTGATCAGGCCTACCACTGTTGTGCCATCGGAAAACTTAATGATGGTGTTGGAGTCGTGCCTGGCCATGCAGGCATGAGTGAACAGGGAATACAGGAGGGGACTGAGCATGCACCCCCGGGGGTGGCCCCCGTGTTGAGGACCAGTGTGTTGGATGTGTTGTTACCTACACTTACCACTTGGGGGCGGCCCATCAGGAAGTCCAGGATCCAATTGCAGAGGGTGGTGTTTAGTCCCAGGGTCCTTAGCTTCGTGATGAGCTTTGAGGGCACTATGGTGTTGAACGCTGAGCTGTAGTCAATGAATAGCATTCTCACATAGGTGTTCCTTTTGTCCAGGTGGGAATGGGCAGTGTGGAGTGCAATAGAGATTGCATCATCTGTGGATCTGTTGGGGAGGTATGAAAATTGGAGTGGGTCTAGGGTTTCTGGGATAATGGTGTTGATGTGAGCCATGACCAGCCTTTCAAAGCACTTAATGGCTACAGACGTGAGTGCTACGGGTTGGTAGTCATTTAAGCAAGTTACCTTAGTGTTCTTGGGCACAGGTTGAAAATGTCAGTGAAGATTCCTTGAAAGCAGCAGCTCTACGTACGATCACTGTGGGGACGACCTCATCAATGCACTTATTGACAAAGCCAGTGACTGATGTGGTGTACTCCTCAATGCCATCAGAAGAATCCTGGAACATATTCCAGTCTGTGCTAGCAAAACAGTCCTGTAGCTTAGCATCTGCTTCATCTGACCACTTTTTTAGTGAACAAGTAAGCTTCCTGCTTTGCTTTTTGCTTGTAAGCAGGAATCAGGAGGATATAATTATGGTCAGAGTCGCCAAATTAATGGCAAGGGAGAGCTTTGTACGCGTCTCTGTGCGTGAGGTAAAGGTGGTGTAAGAGTTTTTTTCCCCTCTGGTTGCACATTTAACATGCTGGTAGAAATGAGGTAAAACAGATCAAAGTTTCCCTGCATTAAAGTCCCCGGCCATTAGACAGCACCGCCCCTGGATGAGTGTTTTCCTGTTTGCTTATGGCCATATACAGCTCATTGAGTGCGGTTTGTGGTGGTAAATAGGCAGCTACGAAGAATATACATGAAAACTCTTAGTAAATAGTGTGGTCTACAGCTTATCATGAGATACTCTACCTCAGGCGAGCAAAACCCCAAGACTCATTAGATTTCATGCACCAGCTGTTGTTTACAATATAGATAGACATCGACATCCCGCTAACAAGAGACTGGGCGATCTATGATCTGTCATAAAGGGTTCAGATAGTACTGGTTGGAAGTCGAAACAGGGGTTACCAGGGGAGGTAACCCAGTCATTCATGGCTAACATTTCATACAGGACAAAAACAGGCTTCAGCACAAAGAGATCTGTGATAGTAGCTGGGACTGGGGCTGTTCCCTACTCCTGCCATGACCAGACGAGACAGATGAACAGTGGTGGGAGAAATGTGAAGACTGACAGAACTGCTAGAAACCTTCACTCTCCTCTACTCTGTTATCAGGCATTTAATGTGAACATACAGAGCTAGTTTCCCACTGATCCAGCGCTGTGCAGATCTATTTAATTGCACCATACCCTTCGGCTGAGACATTACAGGGCAGAGGGTGCAGGGCCTTGAATGGGAGGTTTAATAGCTTTTGGAGAATAAAAACACTTGTCCTGTAGTACATGAGCAGCATTCTAACAAACACAAATATAGATGTGGCAGCTCAATATTACTAGATTTACTAGTATAATCTGCTAAGAAATATGACTAGATTTACTAGTATAATCTGATACGAATCTAGTCGTTATTCGATGTTCTAGAGAAATCTAGTTATCTGCTTATTTATAGAACTAATAGTAAAAAGGAATTTGTGAATAATCAATCAGATTATTGAGTGAATTTTACAGGAATACACTCCCATAGGAACATTGGCCATTTCCACAATTTCTTTTTGTTGATTATTTAGAGTACCATAAATAGTCTCACTGATTAAAGGGGCTGATTTTCAAATCAAAGCTTTGACAATTCCACTTGTTCTTTTAATGGTGATAAGAGGCATCTACAAAGCCCTTTGGTACGAAGGCAGTCAAACTACAATAACTAAAAGCACTACAAGCAATGGAAACTGGAATTAGTAGAACAGCGTAGGAAGCAAATGTACCCATCACCACTTTATGAAAGCGCATTAATACTTCAAAATTAATAATACAGATTTGTTTCAAAGTGAGAAAACAATTGGAGACTAAAATGTCATCGGAAGTTTATCTATCCTGATGTTTCGATTAGACTTTAGATGAGTCACTAAATCACGAATTAGGCTCTGCAGATTTTGCTGTGAGGAGGCAGTCATTAGATCCTTTATTTTGGTATTGTCCATATGTAGCTTGTTTTTGGTCACAGGTCCAGGAATGGCTGAAGAATTGCAACATTTGCCTAGAACTAACGCTGCCGATAGCAATATTGGGTGATTTGAAAAGCCATAGTCAAACAATCAATAATATAATAATTATTTTAGCAAAAAAAAGTATTTTTTATTTACAATCTGTAGAAGCTATGAGAATAGAAAGGCTCAGTACTTTTGTCAAGCATCACAGCACAGTTGAAAATATATATGGCAAATTGAAATCCAAAATGGATGGTGTTAAGAGATAGATGGGAGGGGTTGAATGGAGCTGAAGGGTGGGACTAATAACAAGATAACCAATGTAAAACATACGGGGTCTGTAAAATATATACAGTGCCTTGCGAAAGTATTCGGCCCCCTTGAACTTTGCGACCTTTTGCCACATTTCAGGCTTCAAACATAAAGATATAAAACTGTATTTTTTTGTGAAGAATCGACAACAAGTGGGACACAATCATGAAGTGGAACGACATTTATTGGATATTTCAAACTTTTTTAACAAATCAAAAACTGAAAAATTGGGCGTGCAAAATTATTCAGCCCCCTTAAGTTAATACTTTGTAACGCCACCTTTTGCTGCGATTACAGCTGTAAGTCGCTTGGGGTATGTCTCTATCAGTTTTGCACATCGAGAGACTGAAATCTTTTCCCATTCCTCCTTGCAAAACAGCTCGAGCTCAGTGAGGTTGGATGGAGAGCATTTGTGAACAGCAGTTTTCAGTTCTTTCCACAGATTCTCGATTGGATTCAGGTCTGGACTTTGACTTGGCCATTCTAACACCTGGATATGTTTATTTTTGAACCATTCCATTGTAGATTTTGCTTTATGTTTTGGATCATTGTCTTGTTGGAAGACAAATCTCCGTCCCAGTCTCAGGTCTTTTGCAGACTCCATCAGGTTTTCTTCCAGAATGGTCCTGTATTTGGCTCCATCCATCTTCCCATCAATTTTAACCATCTTCCCTGTCCCTGCTGAAGAAAAGCAGGCCCAAACCATGATGCTGCCACCACCATGTTTGACAGTGGGGATGGTGTGTTCAGCTGTGTTGCTTTTACGCCAAACCTAACGTTTTGCATTGTTGCCAAAAAGTTCAATTTTGGTTTCATCTGACCAGAGCACCTTCTTCCACATGTTTGGTGTGTCTACCAGGTGGCTTGTGGCAAACTTTAAACAACACTTTTTATGGATATCTTTAAGAAATGGCTTTCTTCTTGCCACTCTTCCATAAAGGCCAGATTTGTGCAATATACGACTGATTGTTGTCCTATGGACAGAGTCTCCCACCTCAGCTGTAGATCTCTGCAGTTCATCCAGAGTGATCATGGGCCTCTTGGCTGCATCTCTAATCAGTCTTCTCCTTGTATGAGCTGAAAGTTTAGAGGGACGGCCAGGTCTTGGTAGATTTGCAGTGGTCTGATACGCCTTCCATTTCAATATTATCGCTTGCACAGTCCTCCTTGGGATGTTTAAAGCTTGGTAAATCTTTTTGTATCCAAATCCGGCTTTAAACTTCTTCACAACAGTATCTCGGACCTGCCTGGTGTGTTCCTTGTTCTTCATGATGCTCTCTGCGCTTTTGACGGACCTCTGAGACTATCACAGTGCAGGTGCATTTATACGGAGACTTGATTACACACAGGTGGATTGTATTTATCATCATTAGTCATTTAGGTCAACATTGGATCATTCAGAGATCCTCACTGAACTTCTGGAGAGAGTTTGCTGCACTGAAAGTAAAGGGGCTGAATAATTTTGCACGCCCAATTTTTCAGTTTTTGATTTGTTAAAAAAGTTTGAAATATCCAATAAATGTCGTTCCACTTCATGATTGTGTCCCACTTGTTGTTGATTCTTCACAAAAAAATACAGTTTTATATCTTTATGTTTGAAGCCTGAAATGTGGCAAAAGGTCGCAAAGTTCAAGGGGGCCGAATACTTTCGCAAGGCACTGTATTTGGTCACCTACAAACAAGCAAGATTTCTGGCTCTCACAGACCTGGAACTTCTTCTTTAAGAGACTCCTCTGTCCTCCACTCGTTACCTGTATTAATGGCACCTGTTTGAACTTGTTACCAGTATAAAAGACACCTGTCCACAACCTCAAACAGTCACACTCCAAACTCCACTATGGCCAAGACCAAAGAGCTGTCAAAGGACACCAGAAACAAAATTGTAGACCTGCACCAGGCTGGGAAGACTGAATCTGCAATAGGTAAGCAGCTTGGTTTGAAGAAATCAACTGTGGGAGCAATTATTAGGAAATGGAAGACATACAAGACCACTGATAATCTCCCTCGATCTGGGGCTCCACGCAAGATCTCACCCCGTGGGGTCAAAATGATCACAAGAACTGTGAGCAAAAATCCCAGAACCACATGGGGGGACCTAGTGAATGACCTGCAGAGAGCTGGGACCAAAGTAACAAAGCCTACCATCAGTAACACACTACGCCACCAGGGACTCAAATCCTGCAGTGCCAGACATGTCCCCCTGCTTAAGCCAGTACATGTCCAGGCCCGTCTGAAGTTTGCTAGAGAGCATTTGGATGATCCAGAAGAAGATTGGGAGAATGTCATATGGTCAGATGAAACCAAAATATAACTTTTTGGTAAAAACTCAACTCGTCGTGTTTGGAGGACAAAGAATGCTGAGTTGCATCCAAAGAACACCATACCTACTGTGAAGCATGGGGGTGGAAACATCATGCTTTGGGGCTGTAAAGGAAAGAATGAATGGGGCCATGTATCCTGAGATTTTGAGTGAAAACCTCCTTCCATCAGCAAGGGCATTGAAGATGTGTCACGACTTCTACCGAAGGTAACTCCTCTCCCTGTTCGGGCGGCGCTCGGCGTCGCCGGTTTACTAGCCGCTACCGATCCCTTTTTCCTTTTCTGGTTGTTTTGTCTGTGTTCCTTTTCACACCTGGTTTCAATTGCTTTTATTTCTGTGTGTATATAGGGCACCCGTTGCCTGCCTTAATTCGTGCAAGATTAAGCTTGTGGGTATTTGCGTTCGATTATCTATGCTGTTAATTGTTTTCGCTATTACGTACGTGTATGTAGTGTCGGAACTGTGGTTGTTCCTCCGTGTATTGACACGAGTTTCTGTTCCTTCGAGAGCATAGTTTGGGATTTTCATCTGTGCCAATTTTGTATTGGTGGGCTATGTGTGTATATATATATATGTATACATATATCTATATTAAACACGCTTCTCAGAAATCCCTGCTCTCCTGCGCCTGACTCCTACACCTCTCACCGAGACGCACCTTATCACAAGATAAAACGTGGCTGGGTCTTTCAGCATGACAATGATCCCAAACACACCGCCCGGGCAACGAAGGAGTGGCTTCGTAAGAAGCATTTCAAGGTCCTGGAGTGGCCTAGCCAGTCTCCAGATCTCAACCCCATAGAAAATCTTTGGAGGGAGTTGAAAGTCCGTGTTGCCCAGCAACAGCCCCCAAACATCACTGCTCTAGATGAGGAATGGGCCAAAATACCAGCAACAGTGTGTGAAAACCTTGTGAAGACTTACAGAAAATGTTTGACCTCTGTCATTGCCAACAAAGGGTATATAACAAAGTATTGAGATAAACTTTTGTTATTGACTAAATACTTATTTTCCACCATAATTTGCAAATACATTCATTAAAAATCCTACAATGTGATTTTCTGGATTTTTTTCCCTCATTTTGTCTGTCATAGTTGAAGTGTACCTATGATGAAAATTACAGGCCACTCTCATCTTTTTAAGTGGGAGAACTTGCACAATTGGTGGCTGACTAAATACTTTTTTGCCCCACTGTATGTATAAACCGAAGGTAGAAGCCTAAGTGTTATTGTTTATTAGTTTACTCCAATTGGAGGAAGGGTGGTAGGGTTTGCGGGGAATAATAAAGGTATATTCTAAAAAAAGTATGTATGTCTATATAGGTATGTGTATGTATTAGAGGTCGACCGATTATGATTTTTCAACGCCGATACCGATTATTGGAGGACCAAAAAGGCCGATACCGATTAATCGGCCGATTTTTAGTAATTTATTTGTAATAATGACAATTACAACAATACTGAATGAACACTTATTTTAACTTAATATAATACATAAATAAAAATCAATTTAGCCTAAAAAAAATTATGAAACATGTTCAATTTGGTTTAAATAATGCAAAAACAAAGTGTTGGAGATGTAAAAGTGCAATATGTGCCATGTAAAAAAGCTAACGTTTGATTTCCTTGCTCAGAACATGAGAACATATGAAAGTTGGTGGTTCCTTTTAACATGAGACTTCAATATTCCAAGGTAAGAGGTTTTAGGTTGTAGTTAATATAGTATTTATAGGACTATTTCTCTCTATATCATTTGTATTTCATATACCTTTGACTAAAAAAGTCGCGGCCCTTGCAGAGCAAGGGAAATAACTACTCCAAGTCTCAGAGCGAGTGACGTTTGAAACGCTATTAGCGCACACCCAGCTAACTAGCTAGCCATTTCACATCGGTTACACCAGCCATTAGGCTGATAGGCTTGAAGTCATAAACAGCGCTGTGCTTGCGAAGAGCTGCTGGCAAAACGTACGAAAGTGCTGTTTGAATGAATGCTTACGAGCCTGCTGCTGCCTACCATCGCTCAGTCAGACTGCTGACTTAATTATAACATAATAACACACAGAAATACGAGCCTTTGGTCATTAATATGGTCGAATCCGGAAACTATCATTTCGAAAACAAAACGTTTATTATTTCAGTGAAATACGGAACCGTTCGGTATTTTATCTAACGGGTGGCATCCTAAGTCTAAATATTCTTGTTACATTGCACAACCTTTAATGTTATGTCATAATTACGTAAAATTCTGGCAAATTAGTTCGCAATGAGCCAGGCTGCCCAAACTGTTGCATATACCCTGACTCTGCGTGCAATGAACACAAGAGAAATTACACAATTTCACCTGGTTAATATTGCCTGCTAACCTGGATTTCTTTTAGCTAAATATGCAGGCTTAAAAATATATACTTCTGTGTATTGATTTTAAGAAAGGCATTGGTGTTTATGGTTAGGTAGTCGTCCAACGATTGTGCTTTTTTCGCAAATGCGCTTTTGTTAGTTCATCCCCCAGCGTTGCATCGATTATATGCAACGCAGCACACGCTACATAAACAAGTAATATCATCAATCATGTTTAGTTATAACTAGTGATTATGATTGATTGATTGTTTTTTTATAAGAAAAGTTTAATGCTAGCTAGCAACTTACCTTGGCTTCAACTGCATTCGCGTAACAGGCAGGGTCCTCGTGGAGTGCAATGAGAGGCAGGTGGTTAGAGCGTTGGACTAGTTAACTGTAAGGTTGCAAGATTGGATCCCCCGAGCGGACAAGGTGAAAATTTGTCGTTCTGCCCCTGAACAAGGCAGTTAACCCACAGTTCCTAGGCCGTCATTGAAAATAAGAATGTGTTCTTAACTGACTTGCCTAGTTAAATAATGGTATAAAAAAATCGGCAAAATCGGCGCCCAAAAATATCGATTTCCAATTGTTATGAAAACTTGAAATCCGCCCTAATTAATCGGCTATTCCGATTAATCGGTCGACCTCTAGTATGTATATGTATGCATTGTGTATGGATATATATATATTTAACCCCCAAAATATATGGGGGATTGGAAATTCAGACAATTACTGTTACGTTCTGACCTTTATTTCCTTTGTTTTGTCATTATTTAGTATGGTCAGGGCGTGAGTTGGGGCGGGCAGTCTATGTTTGTTTTTCTATGATTTGGGTATTTCTATGTTTCGGCCTAGTATGGTTCTCAATCAGAGGCAGGTGTCATTAGTTGTCTCTGATTGAGAATCAGACTTAGGTAGCCTGGGTTTCACTGTGTGTTTGTGGGTGATTGTTCCTGTTTCTGTGTTTGCACCAGATAGGGCTGTTTTAGGTTTTCTCACGTTTATTGTTTTGTTAGTTTGTTCATGTGTTGAGTCTTTATTAAAGAACCATGAATAGAAACCACGCTGCATTTTGGTCCGCCTCTCCTTCAACTCAAGAAAACCGTTAGAATTACATTGATGGAAGCAACAATCTTTCCACAATATTAAGCTGTTCCACCCCTTAAAAAAAAAGTTTACAAAAAAAATTAAAATCACAAATTAGGAACTTGTAGCATGTCATACCACCACCACCTCAGACTTGGGATGAGCTGGCACAGTGTGTGTTTGTGTGTGTTACCTTTCGTGCTGCGTGGATGTTGAAGAATGGCTTGTTCCTGACACTGAAGGGCTCCTTGGTCTTGTCGATCTGTCCCGTCTTCATCTTCTCCACCCTAAGGGAGATGATCTCTTTCTCTTTTCACAATAGCCGAACATTGAAATCACACTGGCCTACCCTGAAAAGACAAACAGACAAACAAATCAATAATCATCTTTGAGTGTAAGGCTTTGTGTTCCCATAATTTATTTGAGAAGGAATGGATGCAAAACCTGACTTACTAATGCAATGTCAATCAAAGTAAGGCTAATATCTCCCCACAGTTCAATGGTTCATATTCATATTTTCAAATGAAATCCAATCTCTTATCTTCCGCTTGATAGATTGTCTAGATATGACAAGGAGACAAGCTGCCAATCCAGTGCCATGGCAACTGTGTACAGGTCTGAATAATCATGAACTGATGAACTGAATAGAGAGAGAGAGAGAGAGAGAGAGAGAGAGAGAGAGAGAGAGAGAAAATAGGGACAGAGAAAGAGAAAAGACAGCGAGAGAGATAGAGGGGTAAAGGGAGAGAAAGAGAGATATTGTTGAGTTCTCTTGGGGTAGCTAGACCCAGGGTCATCATATCTCTAAGGCAGTTAGAAGCCACAGGCAATGAGCATATATTCAATAAACATTTTAGTGAGGTCACCATGCCAACGGGTCTCGTCTAATGTCCTCCACTCCTGTTTTTCACACAGTTTCTGAGAAAAGGAGCCTTTAGCTTCAGACAGACCACAGCAACATTTTACGTCTCCCAAACCTCAGGGCTCACAAGGGCCACACTCCAGGGTCGTATTCATTAGGTACCAAACGGTCAGTCCATTTTCTTCCGTTTGGTGCCTAATGAATAAGACCCTGAAAACGGGCAGAAACAAGGATGGACTACAAGGCCTAAATTTGCCAAGGAAGGAGCTGGATGTAGCTGAGACAGAAGCAACTTATTAGTAAAACAAACACAGCATCTTAGTGGCTTCATAAAGGCTCTTATCTCAGTTACTGTAATGTCCACGGGAAGTCAAGTTTACATTCAAATTCCAATGCTTAGTTATACATACAGCAAAGGGAATAAAAAACTCTGCAGCAAGAAAATAGCACAGAAAATAATATTCACTAAAGTGAATGAAATAAAATGAGAATAAAGAAATGATGAAGTACTAATAATAGAGCGCCAGAGTGACAATATGGCCTCAGCTAATGGGGATCCTAATACCAATTAGAATTCCTACAGTAGCCTTCCCTTTCCGATGGCAGTCTTGTCTGCTTGGATCTGCTTCATTAAAAAACACCAGCCCCATTGACTCATTAGCAGGAGCGGACCACTGGAGGTGCTGACAGGCAGGCTGAGTGTTAACTGCATTACAGACTATGCACCATCTTCATCATTCACTATCATCATCCTAGTCATCCTCATGTTCTTCGTCATCATAGACTCAGCATTCTACTTTCTATTGACTTCTCATAGGGCCTTGATGTAGCGTAGCCTACATGCAAAAAGCATTGACACTGATTGTGGGTTTTCTGATCTGGCTGCGGTACACTCCGGTAAGCAAAATGAAAGACATGACTGGCTGGCTGACTGCTTCAAGTGTAAATTGCAGTGGAGTAGTTGGAAGGCACTCCTATTGGGTTTATAATTGAGTTTTACACAAGCTATGTATTCCTTGTTATAAACTGGGTGGGTCAAGCCCTGAATGCAGATTGTCTGACAGCCGTGGTGTATCAGAACGTATACCACGAGTATGACAAAACATTTATTTTTACTGCTGTAATTATGTTGGTAACCAGTTTAAGGCACCTCGGGGATTTGTGGTATATGGCCAATATACCACGACTAAGGGCTGTTCTTATGCATGACGCATGGTGGAGTGCCTTGATACAGCCCTTAGCCGTGAAATATTGCCCATATATCAAACCCCTGAGGTGCCTTATTACTATGATAAACTGGTTACCAACATAATTAGAGCAGTAAATTAATTGGATAGTGTATAAATACACCCAGTCACTACAAAGATACAGGTGTCCTTCCTAACTCAGTTGCCGGGGAGGAAGGAAACCATGAGGCCGATGGTAACTTTAAAACAGTGTTTAATGGCTGTGGTAGCAGAAAAATACTAATACTAACCTAATTGACAGAGTGAAAAGAAGAAAGCCTGTACATAATACTAATATTACAAAGCATGCATCCTGTTTGCAATAAGGCACTAAAGTAATGTGGAAAAACATAACTTTTTTATAATGAATGCAAAGTGTTATGTTTGGGGCAAATCCAATACAACATATCACTGAGTACCACTCCATATTTTCAAGCATAGTGGTGTTTGCATCATGTTACGTGTATGCTTGTAAATTGTTAAGGACTGGGGAGTTTTTCAGGGTAAAAAATAAACGGAATGGAGCTAAGCACATGCAGATCCTAGAGGAAAAACTACTTCAGTCTGCTTTCCACCAGACACTGGGAGAGGAATTCACCTTTCAGCAGGACAATAACCTACAACACAAGGCCACATCTACACTGAAGTTGCTTACCAAGAAGACAGTCAATGGTTGTCTGGGATCCCGAGAGGTGGTCTGAGGCACTGCATCGCAGTGCAGAGGCGTCAACTACAGACCCGGGTTCGATCCCGGGCTGTATTCCAACCGGCGGTGATTGGGAGTCCCATAGGGCGGTGCACAATTGGCCCAGTGGCGTCTGGGTTAGGGGAGGGTTTGGCCAGGGGGCTTTACTTGGCTCATTGCACTCTAGCGACTCTGTGGAAGGCCGGGCGCCTACAGGCTGACCTCGGTCGTCAGGTGAACGGTGTTTCCCCTGACACATTGGTGCGGCTGGCTTCCGGGTTAAGCGGGTGGATGTTTCAGGGGGAGGCAAGATTCGACCTTTGCTTCCGAGCCTGTTGGGGAGTTGCAGCGATGAGACAGGAACGAAATTGGTGAGGAAAAAGGTGGTAAAAACACAAAAAAAAAACGTTGTCCATCAATGATCAATAATTTTTTAAAGAACAATGGGCAAAGGTTGTACAATCCAGGTGTGCAAAGCTATTAGTGACTTACCCTGAAAGACTCACAGCTGTATTCGCTGCCAATGGTGATTATAACATGTATTGACTCAGGGGTGTGAATAAATTAGATATTTTTGTATTTCATTTTCAATACATTTGCAAAAATGTAAACAAAAAATATGATTTCACTTTCTCATTATAGAGAATTGTGTGTAGATGGTGCGATTTAAAAAAATATTGAATCCATTTTGAATTCAGGCTGTAACACAACAAATTGTGGAATAGGTCAAGGGGGCAGCAGGTAGCCTAGCGGTTAAGAGGTTGGACCAGTAACCGAAAGGTTGCTGGGTTGAATCCCCGAGCTGACTAGATGAAAAATCTGTCAACGTGCCCTTGAGCAAGGCACTTTGCTCCTGTAAGTTGCTCTGTATAAGAGCGTCTGCTAAGTGACCCAAAAAAGTATCAATGTGTGTATTCTGCACCATTGTGTAAAGGCCATGCCTCTCCTCAAGAGCTTTGTGTGGTATCAAAGAGCATTACAGGAGGATGAAGGTCTTACATGTAAGGCAGGGATTGATGGTACTGGGTTGGATTTGGTCCTACACACTGCATCTTTAACGTGAGCCGAATGTGGTCTAGTTTAGGGTCAGTTCAATACTTTCATGCTGGGAAAACACAGGGGCAATTAAGAATATTTCCTTTACACTTCTGAGAGCTTTATTGTGTGGTATCAAAAGAGAATTACGGGGAGATATATATATATATATATATATATTAAAAAAAAAAAAAAAAAAAAGTGATTTAACCTTTATTTAACTAGGCAAGTCAGTTAAGAAAAAAATATTATTTACAACAGCCAAACCCGGACGACGCTGGGACAATTGGGAGTCCCATAGGGTGGAACACAGTCACAGCCAGTTGTGATACAGCCTGGATTTGAACCAGGGTGTCTGTAGTGACGCCTCTAGCACTGAGATGCAGTGCCTTAGACTGCTGCGCCACTCGGGAGCCCGAGTCTTCAACGTAAAGCAGGGGAATCAAGGAGGACCTTATGGTTGTGTGTTGGGTTAGCGATAGTATGCTTTTGGAGCTGACTGTGCTCTATTCGATACTTTGGGTCATTTCAATACTTTTCTGCTTGGAGACTGACCTACCCAAATTAAGAACTGATGGACTGACTGCATTTAGGGCCTCTCGGTGCTAGCAAGAGTCATAGCTGAGGAGCTCATCACTGTGTAGGGACAGAGGACCATCAACAACTGAACCTTCTATAAAGCAGCTCAGGGAATAATATCCCACAGTGCTGCTGTGAGGGCTAATTACAATGCCGTTTGATTCAACTTTAGCGAAAGTGAAGCTCTTCAGAAGCTGTATATTACCTCAGCAGCAGCTTCTGTGACATGGCTCGTCTCCAACTCTTTAATATCCTGTCTGCGTACCAAATGGCACCAGATTCCCTATGTAGTGCACAACATTTAACCAGTTCCCATAGGGCTCCTGTCAAAAGTAGTACACTATATTGGAAATAGGGTGCCATCTGGGATGAAGCCACAACCTGTAAAGACGCCTATGCCTGGTAGGCTCAGCAACGTTGGTTAGGCTTTGTGAGGGCAAATACAATTACTGCTATTTTTAATGGATGATGGGAAGAAGGGATTACGTGAACACACAGTGAGACGAAAAGCGAGAGTATAGTTAATTTATTTTAAGAAGATTTATCAGCTTTGAGTGAGAATTGAATCCAATGTACAGCAACTCAAAGCAGAGCTTCATGTTCCTGGAGCAACAACTGGTATCAAAGCCAACCAGTTTTACACCATCTGTCAGATGCGTCATCAGGCGAGAGAACCAGAAAGACGTGACACAGCTACAAAACAATTATTCTGGGCATGTCAGACTCTCTGCTCAGGTACAGTTCAGAGTTTAGTATACCTGCTATAAGATTTAAAAAATAATAATTTTACCTTTATTTAACTAGGCAAGTCAGTTAAGAACAAATTATTATTTTCAATGATGGCCTAGGAACAGTGGGTTAACTGCCAGTTCAGGGGCAGAACAACAGTTTTGTACCTTGTCAGCTCGGGGATTTGAACTTGCAACCTTCCGGTTACTAGTCCAATGCTCTAACCACTAGGCTACCCTGACGCCCCAGGTCAGAAGGTCCAACCTTGTTCTTACTTATCCACTTGGTTTTTCCCTCAAAAAATGGTAAATGCAAAGTGGAACCTTTTGAAAGTTTGAAAAGCGCATAAACCTGACCCAGGCAAAGTACAAATCTCTATAGGAGTCGATTATCATAATTAATTTAATGGGACTTTATTTGTATGGACAGAGAAGCCAAAAATTATGCAAGGAAGAGACATGCATGACAAATGCACGACATCAATGCATGACAAATGTATGCGAGATAGAAAATAACCTAATTCAATTTACCCCCCAAAAAACAAAAAACAAATATCGTCTCAGTATTCTGAATTAATTGGAAAAGCTGCATAGAATGAAGCAAGGAAACACGCTTATAATCTCAGGAATGGGTTCATTAATACAGAAATAGTACTATTCAAGCCACAATCCAGAGCATCATATAAGAGCTCTTAGGGGGGTCAACCAAGGATGCTGGAAGGAATCTACAGTACCAGTATTTTTACTATTTTCTACATTTTAGAATATTAGGGAAGACACCAAAACTATGAAATAACATTTAGTAACCAAAAATATTTGAGATTCTTCAAAGTAGCCCCCCTTTGCCTTGATGACAGCTTTGCAAACTCTTGCCATTCTCTAAACCAGCTTCATGAGGTAGTCACCTGGAATGCATTTTAAATTTACAGGTGTGCGTTGTAAAAAGTTAATTTGTGGAATTTCGTTCCTTCTCAATGCGTTTGTTGTCAATCAGTTGTGTTGTGACAAGGTAGGTTTGGTATACAGAAGATAGCCCTATTTGGTAAAAGACCAAGTCCATATTATGGCAAGAACAGCTCAAATAAGCAAAGAGAAACGACAGTCCATCACTACTTAAGAAATGAAGGTCAGTCAATCTGAACATTTTAAAGAACTTCAAATGTTTCTTCAAGTGCAGTCGCAAAAAACCATCACGCTCCATGATGAAACTGGCTCTCATGAGGACCGCCACAGGAAAGGAAGACCCAGAGTTACCTCTGCTGCAGAGGATAAGTTCATTAGAGTTACCAGCCTCAGAAATTGCAGCCCAAATAAATGCTTCATAGAGTTCAAGTAACAGACAGGCATGACAAATGTATGCGAGATGGAAAGAAACCTATTTCAAAAGAAAGGTGTCCATGAGTAGGTGTCCAAACTTTGACTGGTACTGTAGATTCCTTCCTGCATCCTTGGTTGACTTACACCCCCCCGCCACACAGACAAACAGACCCCACCCCCACACAGACAAACAGACAGACAGACCCCCCCCCCCCCCCGTATGCTGAGTGGTCGAGCCCTGGCTCTATACCCAGGAGCAGATATCCCATGCCACTTACTGTAGCCACCAGGTGACTGGTGAGGCGGAAGGGACTGGAGGTGACAAGGCTTCACACGCCCACAGACCAGTTACCTTAGCAGGCACGACAGAGTAATGAGTCCTACCGGGTTGCCACGCAACGGGCTCTCTCCGAGCGTTCCCTCAAACACACATGCCTTACAAAATGAGAACATCATTTCATTCTGCCACACCTAATGACACACCTGACTGCAATAGGAACATTAGGGGGATATCTGTGTATAATGTCATTTGCAGAAATGACTTTGCCATTGGCAGTTTAATTTCAAGTCAATGTCTTTCCATTACAAAATCCAAAAAGCAGAAACGGTGATGAAATATATTAAATATGGAGATAAATCTACAGTGACATTGTGTCTTTATCATGACACAGCTCTTGGATTCTCCTGTGGCTGACAGTGAGTGGTATGGTTTAACTCTGGAGCAGACACCGACAGGACTTTTCCAGGAAAACAAAAAAAAAGGCTTATTTCATAACCCCTGGCAACAGCAGAAAATATAATTTTCTCCCCCTTGTCTCCAGGTGGTGATTGAGGTCAAGCAATGTCATGTTTTCGAGAGGCACCTAGTCATAGACAAGGGACCAGCATTGTGGCATCGTGTAGGATGACTGTTGAGGTAATGTACCGTAACAGAGTAATGCAGCATGAAGTGATAATCCATATCAAACAAACTGTAACAGTAGCCAATCGACTCTGTCCTACTGCACACAACTCCAACCTAAGCTTTGTAACCTCATCCTTTCCTTTCAAAGATTACAGCCACATAGGCCCAAATGGATAGATCATTATTACAACCCACTTGTCTTCAAGAACACATCGTCTTCTACAATAATGATCTGACCAAGGAGCAATGATTCTGGCAGCAAAGCAGACAAGCGATTAGAGAATAGTGGCGATTGATTGTGTCTTGACAAAATAAGTTGTGACTGTCTCTGTGTGGAGCCTGGTGCCTAGGCTGGGCTGTCTGACTGGGATGATAGAGCAGGCCAATAATGGGCTGGGTACTGTGGATCAATTGTGCAGCGCTTAATGACGGCTCGGGGAGCGACACAGCGCTGCTAACCTCTGTACCGCCACCGCCCTCCTAGCCCCCACCACTGCCTTCACCAAGACCCTCTACTTCCCTCCCTGTGTGATCCACTGATCGATGGCGGCAGGAGGCGACACACTCCACATAATGGCCTCAATCCATCCTCCTGGAATCCATCCTCCTGGAATCCATCCTTTCTATTATTAGGACAGAACAGGGACTGACAGACTGGCTGGCAGACTGTTTCATGCACGCGCATTCATCTCTGAGCCTGCCTGGTAAAGACCTAGCTAGCCTAGCATTGAGATTGGCATCAGCACCGGCTCTGAGTTCATTAGACATCAGTAGGAATATTATCTGTTAATAGCCTATATGCCATTTCCCCCTGAAATAAACGGCAGCAATCTCACAGCTCAGTGAAAATGTGTGATGTGGATGAAGCCAGGGAATACATAATCAACGTGCGTCCCGAGTAGTACCCTATTCCTTACTGGGACCATAGGGCTCTGGTCAAAGGTAGTGTACTATGTTGGGAATAGGGTACCATTTGGGATTCAGCTTTAGTCTTCTATAACAAATATTCTCTGTACATAGATGTCAGTGGGATTGATCGCCCAGGTAACTAATTAGCAGTAAATTGATAATTAGTTTCAGTTGAGAAGAAGACCATCAAGCTCAATGCTCCTTAGCGGAGTGTCTTCAGTAGTTGGTGTATACAACAGAACTTGTGAAATAGAAAAACAAACATGCGATTTGTGGAAGTTAAACATTCAGAAAGTCTGAGGACTGCAAAACAGGATTGTGGTCCAGCGAGGCTACTCTGAAATGGCTGTGATAGAGATTAGCGATTAGCGATGTTTAGCGATTGGCAGATTGGCTGCTGTGACGTTAGCGCGTGCATCCTGGACAGTGTCCTGGATCTTTACGGTCAGGTTTTACTGAGTCCTGCTGGCTGGCTGGCTGACCAGAGAGTGGAGGGGTCTGGGGAGCAGTCAGATTGAGCTCCGCTCCTCTCCTCCCAGGCAGCATTCATCAGTCTGACACACAGACTAGCTGCCACCATGGACAGTGGCAGGGCTAACAATGTAGATAGAGATATTAACTATTAAACACAGGGGTCAGAGGGGCTGCTGATGGGGCTTTAAGTGTGCCAATAGACCTGGTGTACTGGCTGACCTTGGGCGTACTGACTAAGGCCTGGTATGTCTGGCACCTCGTCAGGGAATGACAGGGGCAACACATCGGAGGCTACACATTTTCAGCTGACCAGGCACAGCAGGCACGGCACTACTCACGTTGAGTTTAATGATGTCATAGATCAGGTAGTGCGGGACGGGCTGGCCGTTCACCTTGTCGATAATCCTCTCCTGTGGAAACAAGAGACAGAAAGGTGTCCAGAGGGGGTGGTGAGGACATTTTAGACAGACAGAGACACATAGAGAGACAGAGACACAGACAGAAAGACACAGAGAGAGCGACAGACAGAAAGCGACAGACAGACCAGAGCAAGGTGTTGAAGGGAAAACTTTCCCACTCAGACAATAACAGGAGCATCCTGGAAAGTGCCGGTCCAACAGCGGGGGGTAACTAAGCCCTCTCAAAGGGGCCGGCTGCGTCTCCTGAGGAGTGCGTACGGCAGCCTGCGGCACATACCAGGAAGTACCGGGGAGAGGAACAGCAAATGGCAGGCAGCGGCAGAAATAGATTTAAACATTCATTATTCAACAGCGTGGAGTTGAGAATCAGGTACATCAGAGCTGGGGAGAGGCCCAACTGACACATGACTGAGTTTACAGTGATGTCATGCAACTAGGTGGTGCAGGGAGAGAAAGAGAGGACGAGAGAGTATGAATTATACAGTACACACCACCATTCTGACACATTTAAATAGGAACATTGAGGGAAATACTGCTATACTATTATGACATTTCACTCTAGTTTGTCCTTTTAAGGGATTTTACTCATCAACTATTTACTCAAATGTGAGTGTATAATCGCAGGCAAATATAAGACAACACTTACTCAAATGATGACACTACAGCAGTGAACTACAGGGCAATCAGCTAGCTTTGATTCTCACTGACATTGGACAAGTTGTTGTGAATTTCTCTGGGGGAGATGAAGACAGTTCTGTAGACATGAGTTGACATACAACACATTGAGACATGAAGCCTATCCCCCCCTCTTTTACGCTGCTGCTACTCTGTTTATCATCTATGCAGTCACTTGAACTCTACCTACATGTACATATTACCTCAACTAACCTGTGCCCCCGCTGCTATTTTACTGCTGCTCTTTAATTATTTGTTATTATTATTTAAATGTATCTATTTTTTTTACCTAACACCTATTTTTCTTAAAACTGCATTGTTAGTTAAGGGCTTGTAAAGTAAGCACCATCACTGTCAGGTCTACCTACACCTGTTGTATTCGGCGCATGAGACAGATACAATTTGATGATTGCAAAGTTAAACAAACCATACAACTCTATGAAGAAAGACCACTGTTAACAAAACCTTTTTTAACTCAAACCTTTGGCCGTAGTTTACCCAGGCCTGAACTGTCACATCTGCAGTGTCCGCTGCTTCCAAAGCCTCCTAATGTGTACCCTGCACAAAGACACCAAACCCACCAGCTCAATCAGTAACACCAAATTACTAAGAGGAAAAATACACCTGCTTAGCACAAGACTGCTCAGAGCAGAATAATCATCTGAGGAAAAGAGATTGATGGCTAAGCAAACTCACCTCCCACATAACTGGGCTGCTGTACAGAATGCAGGGCTGTGTACCCAGGCATGAAGCATAAAGACAGCTAGCTTCTTCTCTCCTCGGTTCCCTTTAGGGACGGTGATAAGTGACTGGTGTCTTGCTGTTTGGGGAGCGCTGGGACCTAGTAAAGAGCACTATATATGGAACAGGGTGCCATTTCAGATGCCGCCTAGGTCACCTCACCCAGGTCCCAGCACAAGAGAGAGATGGGACAGAAATCCCAGGAAAGTATAAAGACAGGGTGGCATGCCTCGAATTTCCTTGCGGCCTTGGCAGCCATGCACATTGATGCCCCCTTGTGTGGCCAGAATGCCCCTAAAAAAAATCCTTTGTGCCCTTGGGCTGGACATAATAATTATAATTCCCTTCTCCCGGCTGCCAATCGCACCTCCTCGAAGCACCTTTTACTCACATGGCTCTCTCAGATATATCAATTCTTATTAGCCAATGCCTGTCATGTGACCGGGTTTTTCTCACAAGAATCGCAGCTCCGAAGAAGGCTACAAGAAAAGACAGACACGTCGGGGATGCAACGGCGCGTGTTCTTGTCAAAATCTGAGGTGCATATTGAAGATGTTAGAGGAACTGTCCACATTTTGGTTTATAGCCTTGGTGCCCTGGCAGATTGGGCACCTCTTGAAGGCCTGAGGGGCAAGACATTCGTAGCGAGCGAGAGAGAGAGACACAGACAGACAGAAAAGAGAGAGAGAAAGACAGACAAAGACAGAGAGGGGAGAGAGAGAGTGTAGCAAATCAGATACATATTGAATGCAGTAGATCGATTGCATGAAATCTAACTTCAAAGTTTCACTCCAACTGAAATTGACTTGCATATTACATGGATATAATCATATTCAAACAGGTGCTTCATAATTACTCAGAGCCACAGATTAAATCCAAACATGGTTGGGTTAATAAAGTATCTGGGGAACAAAACTGCATGAAACTCCAGACACTGAACTCACCTCAACCTCTACCTACAGAAACAACCACATTATATTCTACAGCACGAAGACACTTTCAAACCAATTCTCTCCTCTACTGACACAACTGGATGACAAAAAAAGACAGACTGATATCTTGTGATGTTATTTACATCCTAAAGCCGCTCTACTTCAATGCAAATGTGCCAGCCTGCAATTAGAGACAGCCATATCTTCAAATAGCATGATGTGCTGCTACGTTCACCGGCAGCGACGAGGTAGGCGAGTTGTTTCACTCATTGAGGAAGTTTTTGCACTAATCCTGAATTAGTTCTCAGGCTTTTGCAGGTGAGATACGGGACTTAGTTTGCATTAAGAAATGCGCTGCCCTTTCCTTGGCCTCGGGAAGATCACATAAGCCTGCAGTACAAAGACAGTCCTTCTGGATGCATATTAACGTTTGATTATGAGGAACTTTGAGAAAGCTCTGACTGCATCTACAGTACAGGACTGGAGGCAAAGCCATGAAGACAATGTTGATCCAGTCTTCCAAGAGGAGTGGTGTTAGGCCTTAATACACTCTTAGGCACTACTTTGACTCTTATCATTATTCAATGCCCCTGTCCCAGTGAAACACATCAGATCTAATCCTACTGCTGAGGACCTTCGTTTCATTACAATATTGTCATGCAATAGAGAGGCGTGTAAAACAGGATATTGCTGAAAGTCAAGTTAATCTGGGTTCTCTAAGACGTTCCATTAACATGGATGGTGGTGGAGAGAGAACTGTGGGAGCATGGTGGGGCAGACTGCAGACCCCAACTGTTAAGTATCCCACAGCCTGCCACGCCACCTCCGTTCTTACTGCCTGATCCCTCCATCAGATTTCCATGCCTTCAATAGCATGCAAAGAAAAAAGAGCAAAGAGCAAACAAAAGCTGTCATGCCAACTGCTCCTCTGTTTTAGTAAATTAATAAACAATCTAAGTCAACATGAAAACTGTTTTGATTAAGAGGAGTAAAGTCAACCCATGAAAGTCAACAACAGGAGAGCTGAGAGGATAGGATCAAACAAAAATCGCGGACACACACTTCCTGCTTACAATCAACACAAACAAAAACTGGCTCAGCAATGTGCAATTACATGGCAGAGTTGATCAATCCAATTATATGCTTCCAGTAGGCTGACCGGCAGCAGTTCTCTCTCCATCAACAAATGCCAAGTGAAGCAGGATGTTTTAATGAGCAACACAGTATCGGTTAGCGTTTTATTCCTAAAGGTTAAGTAGCCTAATCAACGCATCCTAAAACAGTGGCAAATGAGCTTGCACCCCATTACACCACTTTATAACATTAGTGCAATCATGTTGCGCTAACTGCACCAAGCTTTTTCTGCAAACTTCTAAATGAATACAAAGGCGGTTAGGCGGTGCCTGGCCTGTTGGATGGCGAAGAGAACCCCTTCTAAAAATGCAGTGACAGATGTACAGCTCTCCAAAGGAGAGGAGACTGGCGACAGATGTACAGCTCCCCAGGGGAGAGGGGACTGGTGACAGATGTACAGCTCACCAGGGGAGAGGAGACTGGTGACAGATGTACAGCTCACCAGGGGAGAGGAGACTGGTGACAGATGTACAGCTCCCCAGGGGAGAGGGGACTGGTGACATATGTACAACTCTCCAGGGGAGAGGAGACTGGTGACAGATGTACAGCTCTCCAGAGGAGAGGGGACTGGTGACAAATGTACAGCTCTCCAGGGGAGAGGGGACTGGTGACAGATGTACAGCTCTCCAGAGGAGAAGGGACTGGTGACAGATGTACAGCTCTCCAGGGGAGAGGGGACTGGTGACAGATGTACAGCTCTCCAGAGGAGAAGGGACTGGTGACAGATGTATAGCTCCCCAGAGGAGAGGGGACTGGTGACAGATGTACAGCTCTCCAGAGGAGAGGGGACTGGTGACAGAGATGGATGGCAGATCACTGCCAACTTTACTGCATTTTCTACAGTGTGAGCAGCAGTAAGAACAAAAAAAATCCTTAATCATATATGGATTAGACCTAATTAATTTGCCATCTATACCAGCTGGTTCAGAGAGCTCTGGAAGGCATCCAGGTCCCTGAGTTGTGTGGAATACAAAAGTGTTTGTCCCAAATGGCACCCTATTCCCTAATCTACTAAATAGGCGAAAGGGTGCATTTGGAATGCAGACAATATGAAACAGGCCTAGAGAGAAAACCCATGAGAGAGCCTCTCAGTCATTGAAGATGGTCATGCACTCTCATAGCCAACCAAGACCTCCAAAGAGCTGGATACGACACCTCCACTTCTGACCTGCTACAGGATTACGAGCAGGGCCATGAAAAACTCCTGGTCCCAATTACGAGATACAATAGCGTGGCGTTAAAGTAAGAGGCATATAATCTTCCAGTGTCTGCTGGGGCTATACTAGTCCATAGAGAGAATGTCCGTTGAGCTCCTTATCCCTGATGACTGAGGAGTGGTGGGCCACATCTGCCTTCCCTTGTGCTCTTCTGCTCCTATAGGCTCTGTTCTGGAAGAACCACTGACTTCCTGCACCTGCTCTGCTGCTACTCTGACAAAAACGCAGGAGTCTGGACAACAGCATCCCTGGTGTCCCATTAGCAGTGCTCTCTTTAAAACTCTTACACTCAGACACACATTAATCATGATCAGTCATCCTCCTATCTAGTTATTTTATTCTACCCTTCATTCCCATTTTCAACAATTCCCTTCCGGTCTAATTCAATTTCATGCAAGTGTTCATCAGGTATAATTCCATGATGTCAAATCTGAAAGACTCACTGACAAAATAAAGGCAACGGCTTCGGCATTGTATGTGGGTTCTGAACAGCAGTATGCTGTTGAACAGTGCCTGTGGATGCCATGTGCACATGATTACCACAAGGCCCTCAGCCTTGAGTAGAGTGTAGGCTATAGCCCTTCTCATCCACACATAATCAACAAAAAAGCTAACCATCTCTAGCTTAATGGAGGGCTTTTAAAATACAGTGGGGGCCAGGCACTGACGTATAGTCTCATCGTCACTTTTATATCGAAACGGTTCAAGGTGGACCTGGCCACTTGAAGCTGTACTCGTCCTTCATACCTCTCCTCCACTGGAGGGGATCAATACAGGGAGGTGAGATTGACTCTGTTCTCTAGGGCAAATGGCACCATTTTCCCTATATAGTGCACTACATAGGGAATAGTGCAGTGCAGTAGACAACGGCAGTAGGTGTCACACTGACTTGGGAGAAGCTTTTATTTCTGGAGGCAGATTTCTTGTAGAAAATGCCAGTGAATGGTCTTTGAACAGCAGTAGGGGGCTTCAAAGGGCGCTTCAAAGACTCCTGCCACTTGTTGGGCCCAAAGGCCCCAACACCTTTTACTTCACACCTCAGTGCTAATTGAAGCTGTATCTGGCCTGTCCTCGTAAGCCTGGCACCTCAGTTCCAGGTTGGATGGTGTCCTCAGGTCTCTGCTGATTGTTTCCTAGAGCACCCTCCGTATAGCTTGGAAAAAGGAAACCTTGGTAGCTGTAATCTCTCCGGCTTGGTTTCCACCTGGCGATCTGTTCACCTTTTTGCCCTGGCCTGTCTCCCCCATCACTGCAACCTTAAAGGTCCTCAATGATGTCACCATTGCCCTTGATTCTAAGCAATATTGTGCTGCTATTTTTATTGACTTGGCCAAAGCTTTTGATACGGTAGACCATTCCATTCTTGTGGGCCGGCTACGGAGTATTGGTGTCTCTGAGGGGTGTTTGGCCTGGTTTGCTAACTACCACTCTCAAAGAGTGCAGTGTATAAAGTAAAAAAATCTGCTATCTCAGCCACTGCCTGTCACCAAGAGAGTACCCCAAGGCTCAATCCTAGGCCCCACACTCAATTTAAATCAACATAGCTCAGGTAGTAGGAATCTCTCTCGTCCATTTATATGCAGAAGATACAGTCTTAAACTCAGCTGGCCCCTCCCCGGATTTTGTGTTAAATGGTCTACAACAAAGCTTTCTTAGTGTCCAACAATCTTTCTCTACCCTTAACCTTGTTCTGAACACTTCCAAAACAAAGGTAATGTGGTTTGGTAAGAAAAATGCCCCTCTCCCCACCAGTGTGATTCCTACAACTGAGGTTTTAGAGCTTGAGGTAGTCACCTCATACAAGAACTTGGGAGTATGGCTAGACGGTACACTGTCCTTCTCTCAGCATATATCATATAGCTAACTTTAGCTGCAGGCTAAAGTTAAATCGAGACTTGGATTCCTCTATCGTAATAGCTCCTCTTTCACCCCAGCTGCCAAACTAACTCTGATTCAGATGACCATCCTACCCATGTTACATTCCGGAGAGGTAATTTATAGATCGGCAGGTAAGGGTGCTCTCGAGTGGCAAGATGTTCTTTACTATTCAGCCATCCGATTTGCCACCAATGCTCCTTAAAGGACACATCGCTGCACTCTATACTCCTCTGTAAACTGGTCATCTCTGTATACCCGTCGCAAAACCCACTGATTGATGCTTATTTATAAAACCCTCTTAGGCCTCAATCACCCTTTTGAGAGATATACTGCAGCCCTCATCCTCCACATACAACACCCATTCTGCCAGTCACATTCTGTTAAAGCACACACATGCCTGGGTCGCACCTCTTTTCAGTTCGCTGCAGCTAGCGACTGGAACGAGATGCAACAAACACTCAAACTGGACAGTTTTATCTCAATCTCTTCATTAAAAGACTCAATCATGAACACTCTTACTGACAGTTGCTTTGCTGCTTTGTGTGATGTATATTGTTGTCTCTACCTTCTTGCCCTTTGTGCTGTTGTCTGTGCCCAATAATGTTTGTACCATGTTTTGTGCTGCTACCATGTTGTGTTGCTACCATACGTTGCTGCCTTGCTATGTTGTTGTGTTCGGTCTCTCTTCATGTAGTGTTGTGATGTGCGTTTTGTCCTAAATGTATATATTTTAAATTTTTAATCCCAGCCCCCGTCCCTGCAGGAGGCCTTTTGGTAGGCCGTCATTGTAAATTAGAATTTGTTAACTGCATTGCCTAGTTACATAAAAGGTTAAATAAAAAGATATACAAGTAAATAAATGTGTATGCGACCAATAAAATATGACTTGCTTTGATTTGAGACAGTGATTGGCAGGAAATTGAAGCAGATGGGAGGATATTTAATTAATGATAGTGGTGGATGATTTGTTCTGAAATGGTTTCCGAGCTCACAATGACTGTACTGAATGTGTTTCAGAGAGCTTGTAAACAACTGCTGATGTGACAAGGGTGAATTGAAAATGATCCATTCGATTACAATGCAGCACTGCCTGGCCTTGCATACAATGGATTCAGCAAACATGAAGTTTGAGGAGACGAGGCAATATCTTCACTCCTGCAGAAGGACAATTTCAAACCACACCACTCCCATCTCCTTCCTAAAATTGGGCCAATGTTCCTAGAAGAACAACAAAAGACGAGTGTCATTATATTTTGGAAGGAAAGTGGACAGATGTGTCACCCACTGAGAAGACAACAGTTATTGCAAAAGGCTAAAGTGGTCCCCCTGTCATCTAATTGACCAATTAGCCATGTCTCTGCTGTCAAGTGCCTTATGTAGTGAGTCTGGAGAAGCAGTCACTGCAGCCTAACTCTCTAAAGGGCCCTTCCTCATCAGTCAAGGATCCTAAGCCACATTTCCCTCCCACTCTCGCTCCCTTTCAAGGCATCATCATGAAGCTGTATACCCGGTGCCAAAATATAATGGATCCCAAAAATGTAGGCCCTACTACAATTCAAAATACCCTTTTATTCATACTGGCAGAAATCCCTCTCCACCTGCTGTTCTCCACCCCCCTCCTCCCATGCAGTTCTGTAAGGCTCTGATTCCCCCTCATCTACCAGCCCTGATCCTAATGATGCACAGAGGCCATTGTGTTGGCTCCTAGCAGTGGTGCCCAGAGGCCTGAGTGACAGCAGCTCCACCCCCCTCGGGGACCCTCAGATCAGATCCAGCAGCTTTGCACATCATTAGTGAGCAGCAGAGTCCACTGGCAGGAAGGGCAGGGCAAGGCTGCCACTCAAACAACCCTAATATCCCCAGTGGTAGAGGAGTGTGGGCCTATTTCTCCTATTTGACACCACAGTGAGAAAGGTTATTTTACATAAATAATTGGGAGGTGTACGATCAAGCGTTGCCATATTGTACGACACTTGTGCTGATTTCCTCTTTACACTCTCAGAGCCAGTGACATACTCAACATAAACTAGTAATACTGAATAGGTAGAAGGGAGCCATGACCTCTGATGAACACATATTATGGTTTTCAGTACACATAATGGATTTACAATCTATGAAAGGGTTTCAGTATTGGGCAACAGCCTCTAAGAGTGTTGTAACGTTAGATCAAATTCAACAGAAATTAGCATTTTTAATATAAGGACTCGTACTGTATATTGATCTGGGTTTGGGCTGTGTGGACTGACTTGTGTGCAATAAAATCATCTCCAGAAAATCTGACAGATCAACACAGAGAGAGAACATAATAACTGGCAATATTAGATCAACAGCCTGTGTCTCGGTCTCCTTTAATAGCCAGGAGATACAATCTAATCGAACACTTCTTACACCATCAGTCCTATTGATTACTCCTTTTGAGAAAATGACTGCAACTAGGCTACACAAGGGAAGGGGGTGAGAGGAGGAGGGAGGAGGAGAAATTAGGAATTAAGCGCTTGCCCACTGTTGGTCTGAGATAAGGGAGTGTCTAGAGCAGTGGTTCTCAATCCTGGCCCTGGGGACCCAAAGGGGTGCGCATTTTAGTTTTTGCCCTAGCACTACACACCTGATTCAAATCATCAAAGCCTGATGAGTTTATTTGAATCAGGTGTGCAGTGCTAGGGCCAGGATTGAGAACCGCTGGTCTAGAGGCCCAGGGACCAGTGTCGGTCTTCCTCCTTAACCCATGGATCAGGACCTGGATCAAGACCCTTACGTCCCAAATGGGCACATTCCATTTATAGTGCACAACTTCTAACCAGGGCCCGTAGGAATAGAGTGCCATTTGGGACGTATAACTACTCAGTCCCCCTCCTAACCCCTCAGCCCCCCTCCTACTCACCTCAGCCACCCCAATGACTGGCAGCCAGCTCTCTCTCTCTCCATGGAGGGAAGCAGCAGACTGTCACACAGATCGAACCACCAACTCCCTTCCTTCAGTCCAGAGAGGACTGATTGTATCACTTTTTCAGACTGGTGAAGTGTGAGTGGAGTGCACACTGTTTGGAGACTGTTGAAATATTTGTAAGCAGCAAAAATTGAAACAATGCTAGAAAATTAAATGTCTTATGCTCACTGAGGTTACTAGGGTGAGTGACTGGAGAGATGTGGAATAAACAAGAGGTTTTTTGTGTGAGTCACTTCAATAAGATGGAGAGAAAAAAACCAAGTCATGCTTACTTTGAACTGACAGTGTGTGCGTGTGTTTACTGTTGACTACCCAGAAAACCCATGGGAATATGTGCAGAGCCAATCTTGCCGGACCACCTTGAGTGTAGACACATTGCCAATTGAAGACTCCCAATCCAGCAGTTAAAACGATAAGCGTCAGGAATTCTCGACATAATCCGCAAGGTTGAATTAAGATCAAACTGCACAACGGCAATCAATCAGCAAGTCTCCCTTCCTGAAATAAATGCGCCAGAATCCTTGAAATTCCTATAAATCTCATCACCAAGGCATGACAATTTCACAGCTCTTAATTGCTTCTAGCATTGAAGGCTCATATTTCAGAAATGTGAACACTTATTATCCCTGTTCCTGATATCAGGGTTGCCAGTTGAACAAACATGTCCAGATAAAATTATCTCTCAAAACCCACCAACAAGGTCTGAAAACTATATTTATTTTTTGCTGCAGCAAGAGAGGAGTTGCCATATTTATCCAATAAACCCTTTTTCTATAATATTATCAAGCGAATTAAGGAACATCAACGTAACTTGTAACAATATAATGCTAAAAATGTGGTTTTCCATCAATATAATAATTGAGAGAAAGGAATTTCTATATGTTGCAAGAGAAATTATAATTTGTCCTTATTTAAACTCGCCAGATAATTTTCCATCAACGGATGTCGATTTAACTCTTGGCTGTTGTGACTGTAAATAAATCCCTTTTGCACATGTGCAGAAGAAAATCCGATAGGAGAGTTTGAGTGACAAAGGTTGGACAGAGGATCTCGAAATCTCTGCGCAAGAAACTTGGACGACCTTCAAAAACCAATGTTAGGCTATTTTCTGGCAACTGTGCCTTATTATGTGCCAGATGTTATGACTACAAACTGTTATAAATGGCCTATTTGCAAGATTGACATGTCATTTCAATAGGCATAGGCTACTGACTAATATCTGGGTTTATGATTGTAATTCACTTTGCCATGGTTTGCTGAGCTAGATGCAGGAAGCCTATAGCCCCTGATATGCCTGCATCTAATTTAAGAGCCTTCAGTAGCCTAGGCAAGATGTGTTGCAAGATGCAAGCTGAATGGTTTAGCAGCTTGCTTAGTTCAAATTGACAGACATTTATTTTTTATTTATTTCACCTTTATTTAACCAGGTAGGCAAGTTGAGAACAAGTTCTCATTTACAATTGCGACCTGGCCAAGATAAAGAAAGCAGTTCGAAAGATACAACGACACAGAGTTACACATGGAGTAAAACAAACATACAGTCAATAATACAGTATAAACAAGTCTATATACGATGTGAGCAAATGAGGTGAGAAGGGAGGTAAAGGCAAAAAAGGCCATGGTGGCTAAGTAAATACAATATAGCAAGTAAAACACTGGAATGGTAGTTTTGCAATGGAAGAATGTGCAAAGTAGAAATAAAAATAATGGGGTGCAAAGGAGCAAAATAAATTAATTAATTAAATACAGTAGGGAAAGAGGTAGTTGTTTGGGCTAAATTATAGGTGGGCTATGTACAGGTGCAGTAAGCTGTGAGCTGCTCTGACAGTTGGTGCTTAAAGTTAGTGAGGGAGATAGGTGTTTCCAGTTTCAGAGATTTTTGTAGTTCGTTCCAGTCATTGGCAGTAGAGAACTGGAAGGAGAGGCGGCCAAAGAAAGAATTGGTTTTGGGGGTGACTAGAGAGATATACAGTGCCTTGCGAAAGTATTCGGCCCCCTTGAACTTTGCGACCTTTTGCCACATTTCAGGCTTCAAACATAAAGATATAAAACTGTATTTTTTTGTGAAGAATCAACAACAAGTGGGACACAATCATGAAGTGGAACGACATTTATTGGATATTTCAAACTTTTTTAACAACTGAAAAATTGGGCGTGCAAAATTATTCAGCCCCCTTAAGTTTTCTTCCAGAATGGTCCTGTATTTGGCTCCATCCATCTTCCCATCAATTTTAACCATCTTCCCTGTCCCTGCTGAAGAAAAGCAGGCCCAAACCATGATGCTGACACCACCATGTTTGGCAGTGGGGATGGTGTGTTCAGGGTGATGAGCTGTGTTGCTTTTACGCCAAGCATAACGTTTTGCATTGTTGCCAAAAAGTTCAATTTTGGTTTCATCTGACCAGAGCACCTTCTTCCACATGTTTGGTGTGTCTCCCAGGTGGCTTGTGGCAAACTTTAAACAACACTTTTTATGGATATCTTTAAGAAATGGCTTTCTTCTTGCCACTCTTCCATAAAGGCCAGATTTGTGCAATATACGACTGATTGTTGTCCTATGGACAGAGTCTCCCACCTCAGCTGTAGATCTCTGCAGTTCATCCAGAGTGATCATGGGCCTCTTGGCTGCATCTCTGATCAGTCTTCTCCTTGTATGAGCTGAAAGTTTAGAGGGACGGCCAGGTCTTGGTAGATTCGCAGTGGTCTGATACTCCTTCCATTTCAATATTATCGCTTGCACAGTGCTCCTTGGGATGTTTAAAGCTTGGGAAATCTTTTTGTATCCAAATCCGGCTTTAAACTTCTTCAAAACAGTATCTCGGACCTGCCTGGTGTGTTCCTTGTTCTTCATGATGCTCTCTGCGCTTTTAACGGACCTCTGAGACTATCACAGTGCAGGTGCATTTATACGGAGACTTGATTACACACAGGTGGATTGTATTAATCATCATTAGTCATTTAGGTCAACATTGGATCATTCCAAAGTAAAGGGGCTGAATAATTTTGCACGCCCAATTTTTCAGTTTTTGATTTGTTAAAAAAGTTTGAAATATCCAATAAATGTCGTTCCACTTCATGATTGTGTCCCACTTGTTGTTGATTCTTCACAAAAAAATACAGTTTTATATTTTTATGTTTGAAGCCTGAAATGTGGCAAAAGGTCGCAAAGTTCAAGGGGGCCGAATACTTTCGCAAGGCACTGTACCTGCTGGAGCGTGTGCTACAGGTGGGAGTTGCTATGGTGACAAGCAAGCTGAGATAAGGGGGGACTTTACCTAGCAGGGTCTTGTAGATGACATGGAGCCAGTGGGTTTGGCGACGAGTATGAAGCGAGGGCCAGCCAACGAGAGCGTACAGGTCGCAATGGTGGGTATATGGGGCTTTGGTGACAAAACGGATTGCACTGTGATAGACTGCATCCAATTTGTTGAGTAGGGTATTGGAGGCTATTTTGTAAATGACATCGCCAAAGTCGAGGATTGGTAGGATGGTCAGTTTTACAAGGGTATGTTTGGCAGCATGAGTGAAGGATGCTTTGTTGCGAAATAGGAAGCCAATTCTAGATTTAACTTTGGATTGGAGATGTTTGATATGGGTCTGGAAGGAGAGTTTACAGTCTAACCAGACACCTAAGTATTTGTAGTTGTCCACATATTCTAAGTCAGAGCCGTCCAGAGTAGTGATGTTGGACAGGCGGGTAGGTGCAGGTAGCGATCGGTTGAAGAGCATGCATTTAGTTTTACTTGTATTTAAGAGCAATTGGAGGCCACGGAAGGAGAGTTGTATGGCATTGAAGCTTGCCTGGAGGGGTGTTAACACAGTGTCCAAAGAAGGGCTAGAAGTATACAGTCTGCGTAGAGGTGGATCAGAGACTCACCAGCAGCAAGAGCGACCTCATTGATGTATACAGAGAAGAGAGTCGGTCCAAGAATTGAACCCTGTGGCACCCCCATAGAGACTGCCAGAGGTCCGGACAGCAGACCCTCCGATTTGACACACTGAACTCTATCAGAGAAGTAGTTGGAGAACCAGGCGAGGCAATCATTTGAGAAACCAAGACTGTCGAGTCTGCCGATGAGGATGTGGTGACTGACAGAGTCGAAAGCCTTGGCCAGATCAATGAATACGGCTGCACAGTAATGTTTCTTATCGATGGCGGTTAAGATATCGTTTAGGACCTTGAGCGTGGCTGAGGTGCACCCATGACCAGCTCTGAAACCAGATTGCATAGCAGAGAAGGTATGGTGAGATTCGAAATGGTTTAATCTGTTTGTTGACTTGGCTTTCGAAGACCTTCGAAAGGCATGGTAGGATAGATATAGGTCTGTAGCAGTTTGGGTCAAGAGTGTCCCCCCCCTTTGAAGAGGGGGATGACCGCAGCTGCTTTCCAATCTTTGGGAATCTCAGACGACACGAAAGAGAGGTTGAACAGGTTAGTAATAGGGGTGGCAACAATTTCGGCAGATAATTTTAGAAAGAAATGGTCCAGATTGTCTAGCCCGGCTGATTTGTAGGGGTCCAGATTTTGCAGCTCTTTCAGAACATCAGCTGAACGGATTTGGGAGAAGGAGAAATGGGGAAGGCTTGGGCGAGTTGCTGTTGGGGGTGCAGTGCTGTTGACCCGGGTAGGAGTAGCCAGGTGGAAAGCATGGCCAGCCGTAGAAAAATGCTTATTGAAATTCTCAATTATGGTGGATTTATCAGTGGTGACAGTGTTTCCTATCTTCAGTGCAGTGGGCAGCTGGGAGGAGGTGTTCTTATTCTCCATGGACTTTACAGTGTCCCAGAACTTTTTTGAGTAAGTGTTGCAGGAAGCAAATTTCTGCTTGAAAAAGCTAGCCTTGGCTTTTCTAACTGCCTGTGTATAATGGTTTCTAGCTTCCCTGAACAGCTGCATTTCGCGGGGGCTGTTCGATGCTAATGCAGAACGCCATAGGATGTTTTTGTGTTGGTTAAGGGCAGTCAGGTATGCAACATGTATAGCGAGGTGATTGAGATAAGAAGTGCTCATTTCCCCAATAGCTTGCTCTAATGGGCTATTAAATATCAATAATATGAACTGAATTTGCTTGTCAACAAATGGCCAGTGTTTTTTCCCCCCCATAAAAGTGGTTCCATCCGGTTTTCCCTCCCCACTCACTCACTCACTCATTCAATCAGCCTGCCTCACTGCAGGTCACAGTGAAACCGTTTTTTTCCAATCCCATGACGGCAGAGTTGTAATTTAGAAGTAGCTCAAAAACTCACAATTCGCGACTAATACATTCACCAGCAACATCGTTTTCAAAGTAGCCCAGTTTGGTGAGAAACTGGCAGACATGGCAACCCTGCCTGGGATTAATTACGGCCAACGTCATAGGACAGGTGCATATGCTGCTTCACGTACACCACAACTACATAAATTGACCCGGCATCCGTCCACCACCTTAACCCTAATGAGGTTGAATCCCAAATAGCACCCTACGCGTTATGGTTCACTACTTTGACCAGGGGCCATAGGGTAGCGCACTATGTAGGGAATAGGGTGTCATTTGGGATGCATACTGAGACTTATCTGAGGTGCTTTTCAGGCTTTCTGTAGCTGAACATCACCACCATTCAGAGAGGATGTTTAAGCAGGCCCAGGGAGGAGAGGGTTGTATTGTAGCTGAATGTCACCACCATTCAGAGAGGATGTTTGAGCAGGTCCAGGGAGGACAGGGTTGTAATTGTTTTTATCATCAATGATCTTTATTCAGCACCTGCCTGTTAATTGTGTCTTACAGACACACACAATTCACATATTGAACTTTGGCTCTTGGCTAAACAGGCAAACATCTGGGGGTCCTGTGTGCCTTAGTTGGTAGAGATTGGCACTTCAAAAGTCAAGGTTGTAGGGTAACCAATATGAAAATGTATGTAAGACCTAAAGGTATGCTAAACAGCATATATAATTATATATTAAAACTGTATGAGATGAAATAACAACCAAGCAGAGAAAAAGCAGCACAGCATTTCTGAAATAAATATTGCTCTTCTCTGACAACCTCCTCTCACATTCATAGAAAAGACCTTGACACAAATGGAGGTTGTACATCTGCTAGCCACATGCATGGCCCTGAACACGTTGTGCTATTACCACTCAGTGAGCTTTCAAAAAATATTTTTCATCTCCACCAACAATAGAAGAACCAAGCCCTGTTGTTGGTGTACTGATAGAGCTGTACTACGCATTGTGTGATAAGACGTCTCATCTGGTGTGAAGGGCTCAATCTCCTCCAGCAATAGATCCAACAACAAATAAATCAACATCAGTTTGACTGACTGACTTGCATATATTCAATGTCTTGCATCCATTTCCCTTCCATTCCTTATTTTGCTTCCCTTCCAACTGGGAAACTACGACTGGGCCCTCCTCATGATGCTACTCAGTCGTGCATGAATGCACAAGCACGACTCACTCCCGATTTATATTTTTAAAAAGAGCATCAATGAGAGCATTTACCATGGCTTCAACCCACAAGGGCTCATTTATAATGCACTTTGTAGTGCAGGCCAGGGGAAAAAGATAGGCAAAAAAACATTGAGCTGGCTTGTTTCATCTCCTATACAATAAAGTGATTTTCAGATGCACTAAAGATGGAGGAATGCTGTAAGAAGTGGTTGGAGGAAAGGCCATGGGCAGGAAGGTAGTGATTCCCCCACAGGCGAGCCGTTGCAAATTGAAGGTGGCCTGGTTGGGCTCTCAGGAGATAATGAGCAGCTCTCATTCATCTCAACACAAGGGCTGTGTCCCAGATGGCATCTTATTCCATTTAGTACCCTTTTGACCATAGCCCTATTACTTACAGCACACAGTGCATTCAGAAAGTATTCAGACCCCTTGACTTTTCCACATTTTCAAAAATGGATTAAATCAACTTTTTTCCTTCAATTTACACATCATAACCCATAATGACAAAGCAAAAACAGCTTTTTAGAAATGTTTGCACATTTATATAACATAAAAAAACTGAAATATCACATTTACATAAGTATTCAAACCCTTTACTCAGTACTTTGTTGAATCACCTTTCGCGCACCTTACTTTGTTGAAGCACCTTTGTTGAAGCACCTTTTTACTCAGCCTAGAGTCTTCTTGGGTATGACGCTACAAACTTGGCACACCTGCATTTGGGAAGTTTCTCCCATTCTTCTCTGCAGATCCTCTCAAACTCTGTCAGGTTGGATGGGGAGCGTTGCAGCACAGCTATTTTCAGGTCTCTCAGAGATGTTCGATCGGGTTCAAGTCCAGGCTCTGGCTGGGCCACACAAAAACATTTGTGTAACTTGTCCCGAGGCCACCCCTGCGTTGTCTTGACTGTGTGCTTAGGGTCATTGTCCTGTTGGAAGGAGAACCTTCCCTCTGGAGCAGGTTTTCAGCAAGGATCCCTCTATACTTTGCTCCGTTAATCTTTTCCTCAATCCTGACTAGTCTCCCAGTCCCTGCCGCTGAAAAACATCCCCACAGCATGATGCTGCCACCACCACGCTTTACCGTAGGGATGGTGCAGGGTTTCCTCCAGACGTGAAGCTTGGCATTCAGGCCAAATAGTTCAATCTTGGTTTCATCAGACCAGAGAATCTTGTTTCTCATGGTCTGAGAGTCCTTTGATGCCTTTTGGCAAACTCCAAAATGGGCTGTCATGTGCCTTTTACTGAGGATGGGCTTCCATCTGGCCACTCTACCACAAAGGCCTGCAGAGATGGTTGTCCTTCTGGAAGGTTCTCCCATATCTACAGAGGAACTCTGGACCACTGTGTTCCCAAGAACACAGTGGTAGCCATCATCCTTAAATGGAAGAAGTTTGGAACCACTAAAACTATTCCTTGAGCTGGCCACCCGGCCAAACTGAGCAATCAGGGGAGAAGGACCTTGGTCAGGGAGGTGACCAAGAACCCAATGGTCACTGCCAGAGCACCAGAGTTCCTTTGTGGAGATGGGAGAATCTTCCAGAAGGACAAGCATCTCTGCAGCACTCCATCAATCAGGCCTTTAACTTCTTACGGGCAGTTGGGACGGTAGCGTTCCACCTGGCCAACATCCGGTGAAATTGCAGAGCGAGAAATTCAAAATACAGAATTATATATATTTAACTTTCATAAAATCACAAGTGTAATACATCAAAATAAAGCTTAGCTTCCAGCCGCTGTGTCAGATTTCAAAAAGGCTTTACGGCGAATGCACACCATGTGATTATCGGAGGACAGTGCCCGCATACAAAAGCATGAAAAACATTTCAACCAGGCAGATGCGCCACGAAAGTCAGAAATGGCGATATAATAAATGCCTTACCGGTGATGATCTTCTTCTGTTGGCACTCCAAAAGATCCCAGATACATCACAAATGGTCCTTTTGTTCGATAATGTCCTTCTTTATATCCATAAAAACTCAGTTCCCCTCCATCAAAATGCATGCAAAATGAATCCCAAACGTTACTAATAAACTTTTCCAAACAAGTCAAACAACGTTTATAATCAAACCATATTTACGTATTAAGGTACCTAAACGATCAAATTTAAGACGGAGAATCATTATGGTCTTTACCGGAGAAAATACCAAAGAACGCGCTCTCTTGCACACGCTTGGAAACACTACAGCCAAAATGGGAGACACCTAGAAAACAAAAATTTCTGGCTCATTTTTCCAAAAGCCAGCATGAAACTCTTTCTAAAGACTGTTGACATCTAGTGGAAGCCCTAGGAACGGCAATCTGGGAGGATTTCGCCTTATAATAAAAGTGACAGCCATTGAAAACAGTGAAAATAAATGTTGTCCTCTGGGTTTCGCCTGCCATATCAGTTCTGTTATACTCAGACATAATTTTAACAGTTTTAGAGACTTTAGAGTGTTTTCTATCCAAATCTATCGATTATATACACATATCCTAGCTTCTGGCCTGTGTAAAAGGCAGTTTACTTTGGGCACGCTTTTCATCCGGACGTGAAAATACTGCCGCCTACCCAAGAGAGGTTAATGGTTGGGTGTCCAGACGGAAGCCAAAAGTTACCTAAAGGACTCTCAGACCATGTGGACAAGATTCTCTGGTCTGATGAAATCGAGATTGAACTCTTTGGCCTGAATGCCAAGCGTCACATCTGGCAGAATCCTGGCGCACACACACACACACACACACACACACACACACACACACACACACACACACACACACACACACACACAATAAAACATGTTTAATCAACTGCTTAGAGCATAAGGGACTGGAAATTCAGAAAACGTAATAAACTTTGAAGTGATACTCCTCTCTTATGCAGCTTTAGAGCTGAAACAACACAATTACTCCATATGTCTAGCAAAGAAAGACTCTTCTGGCAGAACAGCCATTTTACTGGAGAAATAACAGGCTGTGTTCTGCCCTGGTGTCTCTTAACTATGGTTCCAAAGGGTCGGAAACTTTCCGGTAAATTTCCCATGGGAAGTTAAGCCCTGGAATTTGGGCAATTTTGCTTAAATTCATCAAAAAAAGTTAGCTTATAACAGTGAACATTTTTTGTGGGATACACAAGGCAATTCTAGGTCGTGTGGCATATGTTGGTTAAACAATCCCCAATTCAATGGCATTGCAACTAATCAAATCAAATGTATTTATATAGCCCTTCTTACATCAGCTGATACAGTGGGGCAAAAAAGTATTTAGTCAGCCACCAATTGTGCAAGTTCTCCCACTTAAAAATATGAGAGAGTCACGCACCAGCGATTCCTGTGGCGCAGTGCGCGCTAACCAAGGTTGCCAGGTGCACGGTGTTTCCTCCGACACATTGGTGCGGCTGGCTTCCGGGTTGGATGGCGCTGTGTTAAGAAGCAGTGCGGCTTGGTTGGGTTGTGTATCGGAGGACGCATGACTTTCAACCTTCGTCTCTCCCGAGCCCGTACGGGAGTTGTAGCGATGAGACAAGATAGTAGCTACTAAAACAATTGGGGAGAAAAAAATCGTAGAAAATCTTTGGAGAGTTGAAAGTCCGTGTTGCCCAGCAACAGCCCCAAAACATCACTGCTCTAGAGGAGATCTGCATGGAGGAATGGGCCAAAATACCAGCAACAGTGTTTGAAAACCTTGTGAAGACTTACAGTAAACGTTTGACCTCTGTCATTGCCAACAAAGGGTATATAACAAAGTATTGAGATAAACTTTTGTTATTGACCAAATACTTATTTTACACCATAATTTGCAAATAAATTCATAAAAAATCCTACAATGTGATTTTCTGGAGAAAAAAAATCTCATTTTGTCTGTCATAGTTGAAGTGTACATATGATGAAAAGTACAGGCCTCTCTCATCTTTTTAAGTGGGAGAACGTGCACAATTGGTGGCTGACTAAATACTTTTTTGCCCCACTGTAACCCATTCCACTTTGCCAAAGCACAGCCCCCACACCACTTGTCATGTACTGTCATGTTGTGTCTTGTCTCTGTCCTTTCCCTTCACCCTGTCTCCCTCTGCTGGTCGTTGTTAGGTTACCTTTTCTCCCCCGCTTTCCCCCAGCTGTTCCTTGTCTCCTCTAACTACCCATTCACCCCGTTTCCCACCTGTTCCCTTTTTCCCTCTGATTAGGTCCCTATATCTCTCTCTGTTTCTGTTCCTGTCCTTGTCGGATTCTTGTTTGTTGTGTTTCATGCCTGAGCCAGACTATCGTCATGTTTGCTGTAACCTTGTCCTGTCCTGTCGGAATCTGCCGGTCTATCTGAGCCTACCTATGTTTGGTTATTAAAGAAGCTCTGTTTAAGTTAGTTCGCTTTTGGGTCCTCATTCACTCACCATAACAGAAGAATCCGACCAAGAATGGACCCAGCGACTTCGGATCCTCTCCACTCAGCCGTCGGGATCCAGGGAGCGATGCTAGGCAGACACGAGCAGGAAGTGTCTGCTGCTCGACATGCCGTTGAGACCCTGGCCACCCAAGTCTCCAACCTCACAGAACAGGTTCACCATCTCCGCCTCGATCCACCGGCCACTTCCAGGGCTTTCGAATCTCCGGAGCCCAGAATCAATAACCCGCCGTGTTACTCTGGGGAGCCCACTGAATGCCGCTCGTTCCTCACCCAGTGTGATATTGTGTTTTCTCTCCAGCCCAACACTTACTCCAGGAGCACTGCTCGTGTCGCCTACGTCATATCTCTCCTTATTGGACGGGCTCGTGAGTGGGGCACGGCAATCTGGGAGGCAAGGGCTGAGTGTACTAACCAGTATCAAGACTTTAAGGAGGAGATGATACGGGTTTTTGATCGATCTGTTTTTGGGGAGGAGGCTTCCAGGGCCCTGTCTTCCCTATGTCAAGGCAATCGATCCATAACAGACTACTCTATTGAGTTTCGCACTCTTGCTGTCTCCAGTGGCTGGAACGAGCCGGCCTTGCTCGCTCGTCTTCTGGAGGGTTTCCGCGCAGAGGTAAAGGATGAGATTCTCTCCCGGGAGGTTCCTTCCAGCGTGGATTCCTTGATTGAACTCGCTATTCGCATTGAGCGACGGGTTGATCTTCGTCACCGAGCTCGTGGAAAGGAGCTTGCGCTCTCCGTCGCCTCCCTCTCCGCATCACTACCATCTTCCTCTGCCGGCTCGGGTGCTGAGCCCATGCAGCTGGGAGGTATCCGCATCTCGACTAAGGAGAGGGAACGGAGAATCACCAACCGCCTCTGTCTCTATTGCGGTTCCGCTGGTCATTTTGTCACTTCATGTCCAGTAAAAGGCCAGAGCTCGTCAGTAAGCGGGGGGCTACTGGTGAGCGCTACTACTCCTGTCTCTCCTTCAAGATCCTGCACTACCTTGTCGGTCCATCTACGCTGGACCGGTTCGTCAGCTTCCTGCAGTGCCTTAATAGACTCTGGGGCGGAGGGCTGTTTTATGGACGAGACCTGGGCTCGGGAACATGACATTCCTCTCAGACAGTTAAAGGAGCCCACGGCCTTGTTCGCCCTGGATGGTAGTCCTCTCCCCAGGATTCAGCGTGAGACGCTACCTTTAACCCTCACTGTTTCTGGTAATCATAGTGAAACCATTTCTTTTTTAATTTTTCGTTCACCTTTTACACCTGTTGTTTTGGGCCATCCCTGGCTAGTTTGTCATAATCCTTCCATTAATTGGTCTAGTAATTCTATCCTCTCCTGGAACGTCTCTTGTCATGTGAAATGTTTAATGTCTGCTATCCCTCCTGTTTCCTCTGTCTCTTCTTCACAGGAGGAGCCTGGTGATTTGACAGGGGTGCCGGAGGAATATCACGATCTGCGCACGGTGTTCAGTCGGTCCAGGGCCACCTCTCTTCCTCCACACCGGTCGTATGATTGTAATATTGATCTCCTTCCGGGAACCACCCCCCCCCCCCGGGGTAGACTATACTCTCTGTCGGCTCCCGAACGTAAGGCTCTCGAAGATTATTTGTCTGTAGCTCTTGACGCCGGTACCATAGTCCCCTCCTCCTCTCCCGCCGGAGCGGGGTTTTTTTTTGTCAAGAAGAGGGCCGGGTCTCTGCGCCCCTGCATAGATTATCGAGGGCTGAATGACATAACGGTGAAGAATCGTTATCCGCTTCCTCTTATGTCTTCAGCCTTCGAGATCCTGCAGGGAGCCAGGTTTTTCACTAAGTTGGACCTTCGTAACGCTTACCATCTCGTGCGCATCAGGGAGGGGGACGAGTGGAAGACGGCGTTTAACACTCCGTTAGGGCACTTTGAATACCGGGTTCTTCCTTTCGGCCTCGCTAACGCTCCAGCTGTCTTTCAGGCATTAGTCAATGATGTCCTGAGAGACATAATGAACATCTTTGTTTTCGTTTACCTTGACGATATCCTGATTTTTTCACCGTCACTCCAGATTCATGTTCAGCACGTTCGACGTGTCCTCCAGCGCCTTTTAGAGAATTGTCTTTTTGTGAAGGCTGAGAAGTGCACTTTTCATGCCTCCTCCGTCACATTTCTCGGTTCTGTTATTTCCGCTGAAGGCATTAAGATGGATCCCGCTAAGGTCCAAGCTGTCATTGATTGGCCCGTCCCTAAGTCACGCGTCGAGCTGCAGCGCTTTCTCGGCTTCGCGAACTTCTATCGTCGTTTCATCCGTAATTTCGGTCAGGTGGCAGCTCCTCTCACAGCCCTTACTTCTGTCAAGACGTGCTTTAAGTGGTCCGTTTCCGCCCAGGGAGCTTTTGATCTCCTCAAGAATCGTTTTACATCCGCTCCTATCCTTGTTACACCTGACGTCTCTAGACAGTTCGTTGTCGAGGTTGACGCGTCAGAGGTGGGCGTGGGAGCCATCCTTTCTCAGCGCTCCCTCTCTGACGACAAGGTCCACCCATGCGCGTATTTTTCTCATCGCCTGTCGCCGTCGGAACGTAACTATGATGTGGGTAACCGCGAACTGCTCGCCATCCGGTTAGCCCTAGGCGAATGGCGACAGTGGTTGGAGGGGGCGACCGTTCCTTTTGTCGTTTGGACTGACCATAGGAACCTTGAGTACATCCGTTCTGCCAAACGACTTAATGCGCGTCAGGCACGTTGGGCGCTGTTTTTCGCTCGTTTCGAGTTCGTGATTTCTTATCGTCCGGGCTCTAAGAACACCAAGCCTGATGCTTTGTCTCGTCTCTTCAGTTCTTCAGTAGCCTCCACTGACCCCGAGGGGATTCTCCCTGAGGGGCGTGTTGTCGGGTTGACTGTCTGGGGAATTGAGAGGCAGGTAAAACAAGCGCTCACTCACACTCCGTCGCCGCGCGCTTGTCCTAGGAACCTTCTTTTCGTTCCCGTTCCTACTCGTCTGGCCGTTCTTCAGTGGGCTCACTCTGCCAAGTTAGCCGGCCACCCTGGCGTTCGGGGTACGCTTGCTTCCATTCGCCAGCGTTTTTGGTGGCCCACCCGGGAGCATGACACGCGTCGTTTCGTGGCTGCTTGTTCGGTCTGCGCGCAGACTAAGTCCGGTAACTCTCCTCCTGCCGGCCGTCTCAGGCCGCTTCCTATTCCCTCTCGACCGTGGTCTCACATCGCCTTAGATTTTGTCACCGGACTGCCTTCGTCAGCGGGGAAGACTGTTATTCTTACGGTTGTCGATAGGTTCTCTAAGGCGGCTCATTTCATTCCCCTTGCTAAGCTTCCTTCTGCTAAAGAGACGGCACAAATCATCATCGAGAATGTTTTCAGAATTCATGGCCTTCCGTCAGACGTCGTTTCGGACAGAGGTCCGCAATTCACGTCTCAATTTTGGAGGGAGTTTTGCCGTTTGATTGGGGCTTCCGTCAGTCTCTCTTCCGGCTTTCACCCCCAGTCTAACGGTCAAGCAGAACGGGCCAATCAGACTATTGGTCGCATCTTACGCAGTCTTTCTTTTCGTAACCCTGCGTCTTGGTCAGAACAGCTCCCCTGGGCAGAATACGCCCACAACTCGCTTCCTTCGTCTGCGACCGGGCTATCTCCTTTTCAGAGTAGCCTCGGGTACCAGCCTCCGCTGTTCTCATCTCAGTTCGCCGAGTCCAGCGTCCCCTCCGCTCAGGCTTTTGTCCAACGTTGCGAGCGCACCTGGAAGAGGGTCAGGTCTGCACTTTGCCGTTATAGGACGCAGACTGTGAGGGCTGCTAATAAGCGTAGAACTAAGAGTCCTAGATATTGTCGCGGTCAGAGAGTTTGGCTCTCCACTCAGAACCTTCCCCTTAAGACGGCTTCTCGCAAGTTGACCCCGCGGTTCATTGGTCCGTTCCGTATTTCTCGGGTCATTAATCCTGTCGCAGTTCGACTTCTTCTTCCGCGATACCTTCGTCGCGTCCACCCGGTCTGCCATGTCTCCTGCATCAAGCCCGTCCTTCGCGCCCCCGCTCGTCTTCCCCCCCCCCCCATCCTTGTCGAGGGCGCACCCATCTACAGGGTCCGTAGAATTTTGGACATGCGTCCTCGGGGCCGTGGTCACCAGTACCTCGTAGATTGGGAGGGGTACGGTCCTGAGGAGAGGAGTTGGGTTCCCTCTCGGGACGTGCTGGACCGTGCGCTGATCGAGGATTTCCTCCGTTGCCGCCAGGTTTCCTCCTCGAGTGCGCCAGGAGGCGCTCGGTGAGTGGGGGGGTACTGTCATGTACTGTCATGTTGTGTCTTGTCTCTGTCCTTTCCCTTCACCCTGTCTCCCTCTGCTGGTCGTTGTTAGGTTACCTTTTCTCCCCCGCTTTCCCCCAGCTGTTCCTTGTCTCCTCTAACTACCCATTCACCCCGTTTCCCACCTGTTCCCTTTTTCCCTCTGATTAGGTCCCTATATCTCTCTCTGTTTCTGTTCCTGTCCTTGTCGGATTCTTGTTTGTTGTGTTTCATGCCTTAGCCAGACTATCGTCATGTTTGCTGTAACCTTGTCCTGTCCTGTCGGAATCTGCCGGTCTATCTGAGCCTACCTATGTTTGGTTATTAAAGAAGCTCTGTTTAAGTTAGTTCGCTTTTGGGTCCTCATTCACTCACCATAACACCACTAGAGGGATATCTTCAACCACCAACTTACCATCCTGAGACAAGGCCGAGTATAGCCCACAAAGATCTCCGCCATGGCACAACCCAAAGGGGGAGCCAACCCAGACAGGAAGACCACGTCATGCAACTCTGCATGCACAATGCATTATTCCATCACGTGCAGCTGATACTCAAGATCTTGCATACTAATGAGATGCTATTGAGCCCACACTACCATAACTGTCTGAGCCAAGGTCTACATGCTTTCTGGTAAGTTTTGACGACAATACTGGGTGGGGTGAATATATTTTATATGACATACATGTTTTTCTGTTAACTAGTAAATAGTAGCCTACAGCAAAGTGTTTAAATCATTTCTAACTTGTTAACAATTTCTGCTAGTTAGTTTTTCTACCATGTGGGTTTTAGCTTGCTTGAGCCTGCTAACTGAGTGTTAATTCACCTGTTTCCATACACGTTTCATTTTGAAACATTTCTCACAAAGGAGTTGATTAATCTAACTGCTTAACTATTTATCTGTACATGGAATTGTATTTTTTTTATTTAAAAAAAACAACTCATTTCTACAGGAAAATGCCACGGGCACTATCTGATGTGTGGAGACATTTCACTGCAGCTAATGTAGAAGGAAAAGCTGTGTACATTTGCAAATACTGTGCCAAATCATATATGAAGAATGCAATACAGATGCAGAATCATCTGGCCAAGTGCATAAAGTTCCCTCAGCACTCATAACAAGCAACCTTTGACAAAAGTCCCTCTACTTCTATTCGAGGTCAACATGATGAATCAGACACCCTATCGATAGCAACAGCTTGCCTATGGATGTCTGGAATCAGAAGTTTTTTTGGCTCAATGGAGGAACGTAGTCAGAGATGCTGGTGAATGTCTTGCTCGAGCTGTGTATGCAACTGGTTCACCTCTGATGCTCACAGGCAATGTGTATTGGAAGAGATATCTGAATGTTCTTTGCCCAGCATACACCCCTCCAACCAGACATGCTTTATTTACTAATTTGCTGGATGCAGAGTTCAACAGAGTTCAAATTAAGGTCAAGCAAATCATAGAGAAAGCAGACTTGGTTGAATGTTCGTGGGCAAGGAATAATTAACTACATCATCTCCACCCCATAACCAGTATTCTACAAGAGCACAGACACAAACGACAACAGACACACCGGTCTCAAAATTGCAGATGAGCTGAAGGCAGTCATCAATGAACTTGGACCACAGAAGTTATCTGCACTGGTGACAGACAATGCTGTGAACATGAAGGCTGCTTGGTCTAAAGTGGAGGAATCCTACCCTCACGGCACACTGATTGGCTGTGCTCCTCGTGCATTGAATCTGCTCCTCAAGGACATCATTGCACTGAAACAATGGATACAAGAGAGCCAAGGAAATTATTAGGCATGTGAAGGTTCATCAAGTTATAGTAATCTACTTCACCAAGCAGTGAGAAGAATAAGAGCACCACATTGAAGCTGCCCAGCAACACTCGTGGAGTGGTGTTGTCATCATGTTTGACAATCTCCTGGAGGGGAAGGAGTCTCTCCAAGAAATGGCCACATCAGTCTGCTGATATGGATAGCCCCATCAAGAGGATCCTCCTAGATGATGTATTTTGGGAGAGAGTGGTAAGCAGCGTGAAACCTAGCGCAGTAGCCATTGCACAGATTGAGGGAGACAATCCTGTCTGATGTTCAGACCTTGCTTGCAGATGATAGAGAAGAAATACGTACTGCCCTGCCCACTTCATTGTTGCTCCAAGCAGAGGAAACTGCAGTTCTGAAACACATCAAAAAGCGTGAAGACTTCTGCCTGAAGCCCATACACACCACAGCGTACATGTTGGTCCCTAAGTGCAGTATGCTGGCAAGAGCATCCTGTATGGTGCAGAGATCAACAAGGCCTATGGTGTCTTCACTACCGTGTCACGCCACAGTGGCCTGGATGAGGGTAAGGTTCTTGGCAGTCTGACGAAGTACGCTTCCAAACAAGGGATTTGGGCTGGAGATGCAATATGGCAGTCGTGCCAACATATCTCATCAGCCACCTGGTGGAAGGGACTTTGTGGATCTTGAGGCTCTTTCCCCTGTTGCCTCCATCATCCTCCAAATCCTGCCAACATCAGCCACCTCAGAGCGCAACTGGTCCTTGTTTGGGAACACACACACACACACCAAAGCACGCAACAGGCTGACCAATACAAGGGATGCAAAATTGGTGGCCATCCGGGCAAATGTGAGGCTTTTGAGCCTGACAACAAGCCATCCTCAACAAGGTTGGAAAGTGACAGTGAAGATGAGGCCTCAGAGTCTGATGTTCAAGAGGTGGACATTGAGAAGGTCCAGGGAGAAGACATGGAAGCCTGAGATGAAGACAAACAAAGCTTTAGTTTCTATACTATCATTTTACATGTATGTTAAAAACATTTTTGGGAGATGCGATGGCTCATTCAATAAAATTTGTCTCCATATGATATGGTAAACATTTCCAATGCAAAAAACATCTACATTGTATTATTAAATGTGCATATATTTCAGTTAATTCCCATATATTCCCACGGAAAGTTTCCACCTCTAAATATTCCCCAAAATGTGCAAGCCTAATCTTAACAGCACAACGCTCTGAAATATATAAATTCATTAAGACATTTATTGCCATGGATCTTGCCCTGGAGGCAGAACGGGGGTGATTTCTGTTAGATGGGCCAGCTGCAAAGTTAAAATTGGCTATATTGTAAAAAATTCATGAAAATAAAAAACATTTGCTTTTTGGTCTTCATTTAAGGTTAGGCATTAGGGTTAGCTGTGTGGTTAAGGTTAGGTTTAAAGATCTTATAACTTTGTGGCTGTGCCAGCTAGTGACAGAGCTGCCTCCAGGGCAAGACTTATGACAAGAAATGCCATCCTGTATAAGAGTGGGTCACACACACAGTGCACCAGAAGGTATACAGTGCATTCGGAAACTATTCAGACCCCTTCACTTTTAACAAATTTTTGTGCTACAAGCTTATTCTAAAAAAAAATGTTTTTTTTAAATGTTCATCAATCTTCCCACAAAACCCCATAATGACAAAGCAAAAACATGTTAAGACATTTTTGCAATTTATAAAAAAGAAGTGAAATATCACATTTACAAAAGTATTCTGCCCATTTACATTTGGCAGCGAATACAGCCTGGAGTCTTCTTGGGTATGACGCTACAAGCTTGGCACACCTGTATTTGGGGAATTTCTCCTATTTCTCTCTGCAGATCCTTAAGCTCTGTCAGGGGTCATGGACATTTTAAAAGAGACTGTAGATTCTTCAAACAACTTTATAATAAGATTAGCAAAAATAGAGCAATCAACAATCACTTAAATAGTTCAGAGTTAAATGCCCAACAAACAGAGTTGGCTCTCAGCTTTTATAGAAAAGTCCAACTTCTGTCTATGTGGCAGTTAACAGGTGTGAGTGAGAACATGACACAACAGGTTGGAACTTTTGGGGGCATTCACAGTAAGTAGCCCTGCACGAGCCGGAGCGGCTCATAGGAAAATTTCTGTAGCGTGATGCAGCTTGATGTACAAGTACACCTTCTGGACTCTAGTCTATTGCAAGGCCTTACTGCTAATCCATCTCATAATGCTGAGTGTCAAGCAGAGAGGCATCGGGTCCCATTTTTACATTCTTTGGTGCGACTCTGCCAGGGATCGAACTCACAACCCACCACAAGGCCACTGAGTTGGTGGGGCAATCACCGCCTCCTACTAAAAATGCACCCTACCGACTGCTTGGGAAACGACCCAGAAATTACATTTGGGGTAGGTTTTGCTAGATAAACTGCCTAAAAAAAATAATAATCAGGAAACAAGTTATCTAATGCCATCATTCCATGGTGTTGTGCTATCAGTGGGTTTGAGACTGAACCTACGTCCCAAATGGCACCCTATATAGTGCACTACTTCCGACCAAATATGTGCTCCAGTCCAAGATGCCACTCTATTTAGTGAGCTATTTGTAACACAGTTTGAGAAGCTAGATCAAATGCCCATGATTTCTTATCAAATATCTCTCCTTTCTGGTGATTTAAGCAAATTTGCAAAGCAACATTTTAAGCAGAAGTCGGTCAACAAAGAAACGTCCCTTTTTCAGGACCATGTCTTTCAAAGATAATTCGTAAAAATCCAAATAACTTCACAGATCTTCATTGTAAAGCGTTTAAACACTGTTTCCCATGCTTGTTCAATGAACCATAAACAATTAATGAACATGCATGCACCTGTAGAACGGTCGTTAAGACACTAACAGCTTACAGACGGTAGGCAATTAAGGTCACAGTTATGAAAACGTAGGACAACAAGAGGCCTTTCTACTGACTCTGAAAAACACCAAAAGAAAGATGCCCAGAGTCCCTGCTCATCTGCGTGAACGTGCCTCAGGCATGCTGCAAGGAGGCATGAGGAATGCAGATGTGGCCAGGGCAATAAATTTCAATATCCGTACTGTGAGACGCCTAAGACAGCACTACAGGGAGACAGGGCGGACAACTGATCGTCCTCGCAGTGGCAGACCACGTGTAGCACCTGCACAGGATCGGTACATCCGAACACCACACCTGCGGGACAGGTACAGGACGGCAACAACTGCCGAGTTACACCAGGAACACACAATCTCTCCATCAGTGCTCAGACTGTCCACAATAGGCTGAGAAAGGCTGGACTGAGGGCTTGTGAGCCTGATGTAAGGTAGGTCCTCACCAGACATCACCGGCAATAACGTCGCCTATGGGCACAAACCCACCGTCGCTGGACCAGACAGGACTGGGAAAAAGTGCTCTACCACTGATGAGTCGCGGTTGTGTCTCACCAGGGGTGATGGTCGGATTCACGTTTATCGTCGAAGGAATGAGCGTTACACCGAGGCCTGTACTCTGGAGCGGGATTGATTTGGAGGTGGAGAGTTCATCATGGGCTGGGGCGGTGTGTCACAGCACCATCGAACTGAGCTTGTTATCATTGCAGGCAATCTCAACGCTGTGCGTTACAGGGAAGACAATCTCCTCTCTCATGTGGTACCCTAACTGCTGGCTCATCCTGACATGACCCTCCAGCATGACAATGCCATCAGCCATACTGCTCGTTCTGTGCGTGTCAGTGTTCTGCCATGGCCAGCGAAGAGCCTGGATCTCAATCCCATTGACCATGTCTGGGACGTGTTGGATCGGAGAGTGAGGGCTAGAGCCCCCCCCCCTTGCAGGTGCCTTGGTGGAAGAATGGGGGAACATCTCACAGCGAGAACTGGCAAATCTGGTGCAGTCCATGAGGAGATGCACTGCAGTTCTTAATGCAGCTGGTGGCCACACCAGATACAGACTGTTACTTTTGACCACCCTCCCCCCTTTGTTCAGGGACACATTCAATTTCTGTTTGTCACATCTGTGGAACTTGTTCAGTTTGTCTCAGTTGTTGAATATGATGTTTATACAAATATTTACACATGTTAAGTTTGCTGAAAATAAATGTTGACAGTGAGAGGACTGTCATGACATTGGCCAGGGGGATAGGTTTATGACCGTCATAAATACCTCTTCCCCTCTTTTCTCTTCTCTAAGCCTACTGAGGTTACATTTAAAAACCCCTTGGTTAACATAGAGATTCTGGGAATATCAGTATGTGGGAGGAAATGAACTATATTCTGGTAATCCGAATAATTGAACATATGCAGTGGTACTTAATGAATATGATGTCAGTTTGGTTGTCATCTGAGACATTCTCATCAATGATAAGATGACATAAACTCCACAGTGGAAAGTCTACACATCAGAGTTATCAGATTCACATGGAATTGTTGTTCAATTTAAATGTTTGAATATGAAATTATTTGTGATGGGATGAAATGTGATTTTAGCTTCTAAAATGTGAGATTTGGATTTTCATAAGACAGGACTGCTCAATCAGTGGCCCTCCCCTGTGAAGGGACAAAGGCTATACAATTTTTCAAACACACCCTCCTCTTCCTTCCTATATAAGCTCTTGACTACAACATAACTTTCTGTTCTGCGGATGTGAGGATGACGATCCCATGTCAGAATGGTTCAGGAAAAAACTACAGAACGAAGCCAACGTAAATATTTTTTTGCATTTTCCTTTTCCAAATGGGCGGTAATTTAGAATGCATAAGATACTGTATTTACGATAGCACAGCTTCTTCCCTATGTTCCCCCAGTCTCCCGCTCTTTCACTCAAACCCCGCCCCTTTTCCTTTGTGTAACAAGCTGTCATATCTGTTCCACCCGCTAGGGACATTACCAATGATGTAAAGAATTATCCAGGTATAATTAATTCTTTGTATATGTTATTCTGTGTGATTAGTTAGGTATTTAGTAAATAAATAATTAAACCAAACATCTTAGATGTAATAAAGATCTCTGCAAAAACGTCAACATTAATGACGGATTTCTTGAGTTATCTTAGATTAATTCTGACTATTTTAAGGAAGTGTATACTGAATACGGCGTCTTGTTTTTCAAGTGAATGTCTTTTAAGGGAGTGTGCGAGTCGCCAGCCGAACTGAAGCATGCTGATGCCTTTAGAGTGAATCTAACCGTGGAAGTGCGCTGCTAGAGTGACAGGGGCCTTGTGTGTGGGAAACAGCTACAAAAGAGCGAGACGACAAACAGATTATACTAAAAACAGATGTTACACGCAGCTGAGGGGCGGTTCAAAATATTGCATGCTTCTGTGATATGGATATTGCACATGTCAATATTGAAATTTTGATGTGAATTTGATTAATTGTGCAGACACGGCATCTCTCCTTGGCTACAGCCCATTTCCCCAGTCCTTTCACTTTTCTCAGGCAGTCTCACCACTTTCTCTCCTTCCTCCATTTTCCCGGGACCGACCCAGAGGAGGGTCCCCAACTGAGACGACTACTGACCAATCACGTTGGGGGGAGGGGGGCCAGGCACGTCCACAATGACGGAAGAGCTCTTTGAGGTGTCGCCTTTGCAGATCCCAGGTGCGCGGGCCTGGGCGAACGCAGCCACCGCCGCCTCAATACTGACCCATATCAAGATGAAGGAAACACACAGAATCACAACATCAGTCAGGCCCTCTGGCCTAACAGGAGATCCCTCTAGAGACAGGAGTTAATTGATATCCATCAGTGGACTACACTGTCTCAGCTCATCAATCATCTTTGACCAATGGACAACCCTGTCAAAAATCATTCAACAACATCGGATCACGTCGCTGCTTAGTTATTGTATGTCCGCTGACTGATTCTGTGGCTGACAGTGTGAGAAAGGAAAGATGAACCACATGTGATAATGTCATACAGAACCAGAAGTGATGCACATCTCAGAATCTGAGAGTGCTGTGGGATTATTAAACCAGAGGAAATGGGGGGTAGAGGGGAATTGAGGAGGTCCATCCTCATCCTGTCTATACCTCCAACTCTAAGCCCAAGGGAATTCACAGATTCTGCTAAACATTTCTAGATCCAGTCACTCTGTGCCCAAACACACATTCATCCGCTGCCTTTCTGCTCCGCTGCAGTAAATTATTCAGCACCTCTGGAGTCGGCTCTTCACCACAAGCTCCGCCTTTCCCTAAGCATGACTTCAATGATAGACAGCATCCCTCCTTATGACATCACACATTTAGAACACAGAGCCCTTCATGCAGATTATATGTTGGAGACATTCTTCATTCCCTACATCTTTAAAAATGTATATTCAATCTCAGGTTACAAAATGTATTGGTCAAAATCGGCACCAATTCAGCTGAATGAGGAATACTCTGTCCTGACCCAATAGTAATCCCAATCCCAATTTCAAATACCTAGGTATTGACAACATATCACCACCATTACCAATTTCAATAGTGTTTATAAACAAATAGTCAGACCTGCAAAGATGGTCTCAATGCAAAAATTCTAACTCTTTTCAGACATGTATTTCCATCGTTAAGATGAACATACTTCCACAGATAAACTTTTACAGCTCTATGATTCCCGTTTCACCACCAATGGGATATTGGAAGGAATTGCATACTTTGATCTCCAAATTAATATGGATCAAACTGTCCACTTTAAAGAGACAGCAGTGTTCTGGAGGCCAAAAACCTCCCAAATCTTAAATTATATTTTTGGGCCATTATGCTAAGACCACTACGTGACTGATCAGTTTCTGAAGGAAATTGCAGAACGGCGCAAAGTTCTGTATCCAATTTTCAAAGAAAATAGATTAAAAGGGAAACGAGTAGCTCTCGTCGTTGATAAACTATATATTGATAACCAGTTGTTCAGAGACACAAAGACTACTCCATGGTTATTTTAAAAATTTATTTATTATTTAGTTATTTAAAAAAGTTCTCATAGTTGAGGAAAAAAAACAACAATACAATAAAAAATATAGCTTTTCTATATATCTTCACATATTGAACACATTGAACACACAAGCACTAATTCAACATAGTGAAGATAAAAACGAAGTAAACAGAAGGCACAGTATGTGTGGTGTGTGTTTATTTTTATTTGTTATGTTTGGAAAGTTGAGTGAGTGAGTAATGAAATGGTTGCATATCCCAGAGACAATGTATTGCTGTGGGCCGGGGTATGAGAGAGCTCTCAATGTTGTTCAGATGATGGATATACTTTTATAATGAATTATACGTCTTGTTTATTTATTGTCCTATCATGGTGGAACAGTTTTAAAATAAATGATACATTTGATTTGTTATTGTCCTATCATGGGGAACTACATTTTTTAAATAAATGATATCTAATTATTTATTTATGATCCTATTTTAATGGTACGGCCCATGACCCTATACCCTAGACACCCACCTGAATGACCCAGATACTAAGGAGAAGTCCCTAACTGTTTTATGTGCATGCAGTAAGCAGTCTGTATGCAGCCAAAATGATGGTCAGAGACCAAGAGCAGCACTGCCCCCTCAAGATTCTGAGCCTGCTTGGCAGGGTTGGTCCTGCAAAGCCAAAGCCCCCTAAAGGGAGAGCATACTACACAAGGAAATTCTCAAAGCTGCTAATGAGAACCTTGATGACCTTGTACCTAGCCGGTGGGGATTCCGGTGGGGTGCCCCCACCCAGGCAGTGGCAGTGCTGGCAACACTAGCTGCAGTAACCCATGGGGAGGGGGTCACACTCGGATATTCAGAGAGGGGGTATATTATTGTGACCCTAGTGGCACAGAATCAAAGTCAGACTGCATGGAGATGCTTGGGAATATGGTCAATACGGGTGACCGTATTGTGGGTGTTTCAGGGAAAGGTGTACATTTGACCTCCATCATTTAGGATGTGACAATGGTAAATAAAATCTCTCAATTTTTGCCTATTTTTTTGTGCGGCCTTGCAGGCCTTCTCATGCAGCTGCAACTGCAAGTGCATTTGTAAATCAAGACCTATCTTAAGTTGAGCTCTGGGGTGGTGTAATTGTTGAGTAAGTGAGCTTATGGTTGTGTGGGGGTATGGGTTGAGTGTGTGTGGGTGTATGTGTGTATCCCACAACTGTTACGAAGGAGTAAAAGATGTTAGCGACAATAGAGGATGATCCACAGCTATATATAATACAAATTGAGGTGAGGGTGATGGTAATGCATTTGGCAGTTAATCTACTTCAATTCGGTAAATGGCACTGTGTGCTCTTTTCAAAGGATGGATCCCAGTCGGTTATGGGATACAGGGGGTCGAGGGTGGTCTGCCGGGCATTGGGATGACAACCCAACTCGGGATGAGGAGGGCTTTTAGCGGGTTGAATAGTAGGGACCAATTGGAGGTTTACTTAGTAGAAATGCAAAGATCATGGTACAGCTATATAGACACTCAACCATCATGTTACTTTTTAATGGTACGTTTACGAACATATATTTTGATAAAAATAATTGAAAGTTGTGTCTCAATATGATAGGTGGTGAAATAAGTATAGCCAGTTACAATTGTAATGGCCTAGCAGATAATAAGAAAAGACCATCAGTATTTACCTGGCTAAAAGAGAAGGAATATAATATATATAGTTTACAGGAAACCCATTCAACAGTTTTAGATGAAGTTTTGTGGAAAAAGAACTGGGGGGGCGAAATATACTTCTCCCATGGACAAAGAAATTCAAAAGGGGTGATGGTCTTAATTAACAATAATTTTGATCCAAACGTGCAAATTGTCCAAACAGATCCTCAAGGTAGATGGATTATTTAAAATATGTTATTGGACAATAAACAGATATGGCTTTTTAACCTATACGGTCCGAATAATGATGATCCAAGCTTCTTTGAAAATATATATAATAATTTATCAACTCTACAAGCAACACTAGACTAGACTATTATTATGGTGGGAGATTTTAATACGGTCTTAATACGGTCTTAAATACCTCTATGGACCGGAAAGGAAATCACACTACAAACTATCACCCTCAGGCATTTAAGGAAATCATGAATGTCATGGATATATTGGAATTAGTGGCTATATGAAGACTTAAATACCCTGACCTAGTGAGATATACATGGCGGAGGCTTAATCAAGCTAGTCGCCTTGACTACTTTTTTATACCATTCTCTCTGGCACCAAACGTTTAAAAAGTGTTGATGGTGGAAATAATGCGGTCGGATCATCACATAATTGGCATATACAGTGCCTTGCGAAAGTATTCGGCCCCCTTGAACTTTGCGACCTTTTGCCACATTTCAGGCTTCAAACATAAAGATATAAAACTGTATTTTTTTGTGAAGAATCAACAACAAGTGGGACACAATCATGAAGTGGAACGACATTTATTGGATATTTCAAACTTTTTTAACAAATCAAAAACTGAAAAATTGGGCGTGCAAAATTATTTGTATGTGTATATGTCTGCATGTGTGTATGGATATACAGAGGGGCAAAAAAAGTATTTAGTCAGCCACCAATTGTGCAAGTTCTCCCACTTAAAAAGATGAGAGAGGCCTGTAATTTCATCATAGGTACACTTCAACTATGACAGACAAAATTAGAAGAAAAAAATCCAGAAAATCACATTGTAGGATTTTTTATGAATTTATTTGCAAATTATGGTGGAAAATAAGTATTTGGTCAATAACAAAAGTTTATCTCAATACTTTGTTATATACCCTTTGTTGGCAATGACAGAGGTCAAACGTTTTATGTAAGTCTTCACAAGGTTTTCAGACACTGTTGCTGGTATTTTGGCCCATTCCTCCATGCAGATCTCCTCTAGAGCAGTGATGTTTTGGGGCTGTTGCTGGGCGACACGGACTTTCAACTCCCTCCAAAGATTTTCTATGGGGTTGAGATCTGGAGACTGGCTAGGCCACTTCAGGACCTTGAAATGCTTCTTACGAAGCCACTCCTTTGTTGCCCGGGCGGTGTGTTTGGGATCATTGTCATGCGGAAAGACCCAGCCACGTTTCATCTTCAATGCCCTTGCTGATGGAAGGAGGTTTTCACTCAAAATCACACGATACATGGCCCCATTCATTCTTTCCTTTACACGGATCAGTCGTCCTGGTCCCTTTGCAGAAAAACAGCACCAAAGAATGATGTTTCTACCCCCATGCTTCACAGTAGGTATGGTGTTCTTTGGATGCAACTCAGCATTCTTTGTCCTCCAAACACGACGAGTTGAGTTTTTACCAAAAAGTTATATTTTGGTTTCATCTGACTATATGACATTCTCCCAATCTTCTTCTGGATCATCCAAATGCTCTCCAGCAAACTTCAGACGGGCCTGGACATGTGGTGATATGATCCTTAACTAGTCTCTCAAAGCACTTCATGATGACAGAAGTGAGTGCTACAGGCCGGGCGATAAGTCGTTTAGCTCAGTTAACTTAGCTTTCTTGGGAACAGGAAAAATGGTGGCCCTCTTGAAGCATGTGGGAACAGCAGACTGGGATAGAGATTGATTGAATGTCCATAAGCACACCAGCCAGCTGGTCTGCGCATGCTCTGAGGACGCGGCTAGGGATGCCGTCTGGGCCGGCAGCCTTGCGAGGGTTAACAAGTTTAAATGTTTTACTCACAAAGGCCGCGGTGAAGGAGAGCCTGCAGGTTTTGGTAGCGGGCCGTGTCAGTGGCACTGTATTGTCCTCAAAGCAAGCAAGGCTTGTTTTATCGCCTTGCAGAGGAAATAGCTACACTGTTTGTATTCGGTCATGTTGCCCTGATTAAAAGCAGTGGTTTGTGCTTTCAGTTTTGCGCAAATGCTGCCATCAATCCACGGTTTCTGGTTGGGGAAGGTTTTAATAGTCACCATGGGTACAACATCACTGATGCACTTGCTAATAAACTCGCTCACCGTATACATCAATGTTGTTGTCTGAGGCTATCCGGAACATATCCCAGTTCACGTGATAGAAGCAATCTTGAAGCGTGGAATCTGATTGGTCGGAAAAGCGTTGAACAGACCTGAGCACAGCCGTTTCCTGTTTTAGTTTCTGTCAATAGGCTGGGACCAACAAAATGGAGTAGTGGTCAGATGTTCCAAAAGGAGGGCAAGGGAGGGCTTTGTATGCGTCACGGAAGTTAGAGTAGCAATGATCCAGAATGCTGCCAGCCCGCGTCGCACATTTGATATGCTGCTAAAATTCAGGGAGCCTTGTTTTCAGATCAAGAAACCCAAATCACTTGCTACAATTTGGTCCACATGACTTAACATAAATCCATGTGTATAATGTATATTGGTTTGCTATTTTCTGTTCTGGCCTAAAATAATAAAAACTTTAAAATCACAAAAAAATAACCCAGAGGCTATAATTGCAGAGTTGTCAATGAAGTTATTGGTTTTGTATTGGGGCTTATCAGGTGGTTTGGGCAGGCAGAGATAGTTGAAATAGAACCCAATCCAATAAACTACAAGGCTAAAGGAGTCCGCATGCTTCCCAGCCAAAACAGTTTGTGCATAAACCGAAGTCTTCGCCCCTTCGTCGGTGATTGGATAATAGTAGGGACCCTTCAACGAAGTCTTTGTAGTCATTCAACGAGAGACTTGTTTTCATGCAAAAAATGTTAATTGAAAAATACTAAACCAAACGTCTTAGTTAGACGTAAAATTGTGCGATTAATGAATGACAGATTTCTTGAGTTTTCTAATGTTAATACAGCGTATTGTGAAGAAGTTTATACCAGCTACGGCATCACAAGATGGACAAACAGTACTATTCCCTTTTTTTCTCGTATGCAAGCAGTCTTTTAAGGGACTTTCGTTCGAGTCGGCTAGCCGAGTTCAGCTAGGCGCCAGCTGAAGTATGCTGACGTCTTAAGTCTGCTTCCACTGCAACATGGCTACACCCCCTTAGGGGACAAGATAAGTACATCCTGAACACAGAGGAGTGACACAAAACAAACCACTCTGGGAATTGTGTTGATTGTGTGGTCAATATTGGAATCCATTAAGTGATTTGGCTAGCTGGCGGACGGCCGGACAGACAGACAGAGCGTAACAAACACAGTTCCCTGTGGTGCTGCTTGATTGGGATGGCTAGGCCTTACCTCCAATCCATCTTCTCCACCAGGTATGCACAGATCAGAAAGCCTGTCCGATTGAAGCCGTACGTGCAGTGGACACCTGTGGGAGAAGAAAGAGAGAGACACTGCTTAAGACAATCAAGCAAAGTGCCCATCTGTCCCTACTACTACAATTGTGTGTACTTGCAATTGTGCTTCTATATCTGCATTGCTTGCTGTTTTAGGTTGAGTTTCTGTACAAGCACTTTGTGATATCTTCTGATGTAAAAAGGGCTTTATAAATACATTTGATATTCAATGAAATGCAAATGAGACAGTCCAATAACCCTGTCATTTTCCAACCATCTCTCTCTTGCTAAATCAATAGTCCTATCTGTGAAGAGAGGAGGTGGTGGTGGCCTGGCTACGCATAACGCCCACTGAATCCTCCTGAGAGAGCCCTTATGCCGGGTGTTCACTACACGACTTTCAAAATCTTAACCTCGCAGAGCCTCTCACATTAAACGACTGTCTTTCCTGTAGTTTGTCTTGCCAACGTAGTGGTGCCACACTAAACAATCTGGCACAGACGAGGTGTCACAAACTACACCATTCTTCACTTGGTCATGAGGAATCTCCATTCCACCACGCTGTCTCGCAAAAACAATGTGATTAGATTGTTAACGTAGCTAGAACGAGCTGTGGTTGAAAGCAGCTTCAAATGTTTTCAGTCAGACATTCATGCTTGCCATAGAGTTGAAATGTTCTAACCAACATTTTGAATTGAATAACATTGCTTGTGAACTTCAGAGCTGTAACGATTTGACGCTTTGGTTAAAAGGCAAGTACAAACGCATACTAGTAGTAGTCATGCCTCCTGCTCGAGTCTACACATTCTGGGTGATGCAAAACAACGTAATATCACTGGCTTCTTTGACGAGCTCTCATTGGCTATTGCTGATCACCGTTCTCAACTTGAAGTTGCACATCTCACACTACAAGAGTATTGCAGATATTGTGTCAAAATATTGGGATGTCTGGAACTGCTCAATGATGGGATTGGTAGCACTCAGATTGAGTCTCTGACGCTAACGCCTCGTTTACACCGATAGCATCATTGCATTTTGGTACACCAAAAGTATATTAACTTAATGGAAAGCTGCATTTGCCTTGCAGCATTGCGTTTCAGAGGCAGTGCGTTCTGTGTGGTGCATATGATGGATTTATCGAACGTATGCATCAAACTGCATGCGTAAACGGCTTGACAGAAATGGCAGCAGAAACTTTATTTGCACACATATCCAGATGATGCTGCGTAACATTTTGGCAGTGAAGCTGTCGGAGTGATTGAGGCGTAACATTAAAACGGATGCACGCCGAGTAAGCAACGACATGGGGATTGTCTCCCATCTCTAAAACTTGTACTGGGCAGTTAAGTCGGGCCAAATTAGTGTAGCGTACACCCAGCTTAACTGTGTGCTGGTACTTCTCTAGGTGGGAGCCTCATATTTAAAACCAGTTCATCAGCCAACTGGAGGTTATGCTACATACTCCAGGGCCTGTATTCTTAAAGCATCTCAGAGTAGGAGTGATGATTTAGGAACAGTTTTGCTTTTTTGATTATAATAAATGGACATGGAGAGCCTGATCCTAGACCAGCACTCTTACACTGAGTCGTTTAATTGATACGGACGGCAGACGCAATCTAACGCTAGGGGAGAGGAAAGAAAATGCCAGGGCACACAGGGAATCGGTTCATGTTTGCTTTGATCTTCAAGGCAGGGATGGATAATAATGGCAAACTAAATCTTCACTCCACTTTAAAAATGTTCATGGCAGAGCCTCTATCAGCATTCAGGGGTGGTTTGGGGGGAAATTTTCTATGGATTTTAGACTCCATGCCGTGTCAGTCTGAAGCATCTCCCTCGGCCATGATGCAGTTGGTCATTGGTATTCAGACGTTTTTATTTAACTTTAGATAGGAATAATTGGAGAGTGGTATAAAATGAGAACTGGGTAGACCAGCCACTATGAGATCTGACAAAATCTCTGAAAGTAAGGTCATAGAAAGTCAATCTGGACTTATCGTAGTAATCAGGATAAAAATATTTCTCTCCCCCCTCTGATACAGTCTGAATAGTCAATGCATGGTAATCTCCATTGGATGCACGTTTCCACTGATTGACCTCAACTTGACTGCTGTAACACCCTGTCCGTCAGACAGGACAAGACGTCTGTCTGGCAGCACAAATGGAGATGAAATCTCCAGTAATGATGATGGGGGGATTGTAGGAGGGTTACATTCACAGGGCCCGCTGTCTAATTTCAACATCTGCATTAATACCAGAGAGACAACAGATAAAGATCAACGGGTGGCCAACAGGAGGACATCTTTATAATGACATTCATATATTCCAACCTGAGAAATATTTATTTCCCTCTGCACACTTTACCATCTCCCACTAGATGCTCAAGGACATACAAAAAAAGCACAACAGGGGAGGTTTTGCATTTATCATTCATGACTGCAATGTTTTGAAATTGGTTTATCTGCCTTCAAGCCTCTAAGCAGCAGGGGTCCAGTTGGGTCTTTCCAAACCCTGGGCTTCTGAGTTAGACTCAGACAGGTCACATGCTGAGCTACAAAGTGATTGCATACACACATATGGTGAGCTATACTAAACATGGCACCTGCAAAAGCCTCTACACATTTCAGATTCCCATCAAATTTGTTTATTAATATCCTGCTGTCTGGTTAGTACCAATTTCAGTCAGATATGTGTTTCATATTATGTGCAGAGCAGACCACCAACCAACACACTTGGTTATAATTCTACAAGAAAGCCTATGTGGCGATGCAATTACTTCGACTTAATATTTAGCAAACCCGTTTTATAGTATTTACAAACAAAATGCATATTTTCAGAAATAGCTGATGGAATATTAGGAAGGGAGGGTGTCTGGTTAGTACTAAAAAGATTAAAACTCTTTAGTTATATTCTGGCTCCCCCTAGTGGACAAACCTGTACCGCATCTTACTTTGATAATTTATTTTGTTGTTACTGTTTGCTACTCGCCTGGGGTGTATTCATTACACTGATTCTGTTGCAAAACCTTTTGTAACAGAAACCGTGTGCTCCAAACGGAATGGGTTTTTCAACGAAAACTAGTTTCTATTGAACAAATTCAGGTAGGTCGCTACCTGATTTGTTCAGTTTGCTCCATTTGCTTCAGTTTAGTTCAAAAACTGTAAACGGTTTCCATTGCAAGACATGGCTAACCATCCACATCGCTCTGGCCAAACGCCACGCCCACTGAGTTGTCAGGAAAATATGCTACAATACAACACCCCAAAGAGAATGTTGTATATACTTTGGGATAATGTATCACCAAGTTCAAATGTGACTGTATTTTACCCCTTGACTGCTATCAAAACTAAAAAAAAAAAAATGTATCCACAACATGTGTTTCTGTATGAACAATACCCCAGACAAGAACAAAGAAAAGGAAATATACAGCTCCAGTAAAAAAACCTTGCATGCATTGCATTCCTTACCTATCAGTGGTAGTCTTCTCCATGAAGTGCTCACAGTCTGATGAACATCTCAGTAGTCTCTGTTGAAGAACACTCTCCATAGTTAAACAAGGAACGAACACATCACATGAGATCAATCAACTAGTGGCATTTGTAAACATGGAGAATTAATCTTGAGTTTTAAACAGGTCACTCATACGTACCCTTTGCACTGAAGCTTCACACATGTAACACCCTCGTTCTCGATCTCGTTGGGGTCATACTGTAGAAGTCGGTAGTGTTTGTTAGATCAACAAGCAAACCCATTTTAACCTAGAGAATACACAAAACACATGTTGACAGACTACTGTGGTGAATAGAGCACTGATTTATATTTCCCAAAGAGAGACAAGACTAGTAAACACATGTCAACATCATGGAAGACATATCTTGAGACGCTTTAAATATTGGGAGAGCATGCTTGGATGAAACCTGTTATCTTCTGGCACATTGGCATCATACTTGGGGTCCAACAGTTTATTGACAGGAATTTACCTGGTGAGACAATGAAAAGGTAGAGTGGTCACAGACACCATGAAAAAAGTACCACTCACGCATCTATACTCACTGTCCTGTTTGTCCATACGTTATGACATGGTTATTAACCAACTTAGCTAAAACATACAAGGATCATACTAGGAATGTTTAAAGCATGATTCCTTTTCACTAATCTAAAACAGATGGAAAGTGACGTTTCATGTAATCTGGTTAGCTAATCCTAACTACAAAAACAAGACCATTTACAAGGTAGGTCAGGGTCTTCAATTTTGCTGTACACAGTATCCTTCCATTTACCTTGGATCCAAGAAAGACAGATGCGAGACCAGAGTGTACTTCAATGGAGATTTCTCAATGAGTTTGTTAACAGTTGTGAGAATACACTTCTTGCAAGCGATTTTGATGTCCATCAATGTTTGTCCAATTTTCTTCCCTCAGTCTCTCACAATTCTTCAAGTAACAAAACCCAAGTCGACCTGTGAGGAGTCGATGTGATTGGATGACTGGCTCACCTCGACATCAATAGGTTTTTGAGGGGTCTTTGCTTCTTTCATGAGGTCTGGCTTAATGAATCTGCTCATCAAGCTCTTAAGCAGCTTGAACAAGTCTGTAGAGAGAAATGGCACCACGGACTTATCGGGTCTGGTAGCGTGTGAGGAATGGTGTCACTTCTCTGCTCACTGAGTGTGCCCCCCAACCCCTCTTACGCTGCTGCTACTCTCTCATAGTCACTTTAACTATACATTCATGTACATACTACTTGAATTGGCCCGACCAACCAGTGCTCCCGCACATTGGCTGACCGGGCTATCTGCATTGTGTAGTGAGACTCCATCATATTCAGACACCACAATGTCTCAGCCCGCAATGTGTCTTCTTATGACGAGTTATGACGGACTGTCTTGAGGTGGTGGTGAATGTGGTAGAAGATTGTGTAGGTGGTGATGTAGATGACGTTGACTTTTCCACATAGTTCAATAGAATGGGAGCTGTAAGAAAATAAGTGTCTTAAGTCTAATGAATGACTAGCTAGCTGGCTAACTTTAGCTAGCATTAGTCATGAAACGTCTAGTGAACGTCCTTTAAATGTAAACTTTCAGCTTGTAATATTTGTGTTGTGGAGAAATGACCAGGCAGGAGACGGGAGTAGTTAGTTTTCGTTTAGTCAAAATCAGTTCGCTGCACCCTAGTTCGCGGCACCGTAGTGCGCATGTGCATTTCCTATTAAGTGTAGTAACGTAACACTGCCGTAATACATTACTGCTTAGTAACAGCATAGTAACTAATATAAACAGATGTAAATCCCAGATACTACACAGCTAACGTTAGCAAACTGTAATTTATTTTTAAATGCTCTGCTTGCTTCAAATTGGCTCACATAACGTTAACAACTTAGCTAACGTTATCTAGCTAGCACTATGTTGACAGGTGTGATTCTGTGGGAGAACTGACAGACATCTAGATAACGTTAACTAACATAGCAAAACGTTAAATTGACCGAATACTGTAACGTTTGAGTTAATTTGCCAAGCACTTAGAGATTGAACAATTTAGCTAACTAATTAACGTTAGTTACTACGTATGGTTATTGTATTCCTTTCTACATGTTACCAGGGGTAGGACCTACCTGCTTATAACTTGCGGAGTGCGGTCCTGTATGATGCTCAAGTAGCATGGCTCGTCACAGCTGCGTCGCCCATGGCGTGAACTTTTATTGATTTGTTGCGGGCTCTGCATCGGGGCATATAGATGCCTTGCGGATCTTTAACAAGCCAGTCTTTGTACATTTCTTTGGTGAGCCACGAGTCCTGGAATTGACATTTTCCAGGCATAGCTGAAGGTCCACTTAACGTTAGTTTTGTCGCTTGCTCAATCACTCATGCACGTAACCGTCGCCCTTTCTCGAGGTAGGTGGCTTGTGAAACAAGGACGCACAGGTGGTGGGAGACATGCAGACAACGGAACTTAGCCTATTACTGATGTTAAATAAACAAATAGAAATCTAAAGAACTTTAATTTCTATTCTTGCACAAAATATATAAATTCAAGCACTTTCAATTACCAATGTCTATTTTCAAAAACTTACGGCCTTGATTTTGTTTCTTAAATTCACAAACTTTCAAGGATTTTAAGGACCAGTGGGAACCCTGCCCCCCATTTAGCTGAGGTACCTATAGAAACACTGAACATTAGTATATGCTTTAGCGTTATTTTGAGTCAGTCTTGTTTTACACGTCATATTAACATGAAAACATGTTCCAAAACATTGCTACCATATTGCTGGTTTGTTTTGACACGTGATCTACTCGGTCGCTTTAAGGCGGGATAACAGCATAGCTACCTAACAGTGAGTTTGCATAGGGGTTTTCCTCTAGTTTAAGGTGAATTGTGGTTATCGTCCACTGAATACATAGTTAATCAAACCAAAGGCCTCAAAAGGGCTGAATCATTGAGTTGTGCAAACAAAACGTGAGAGTGCGCCACAACAGTGCTAGCCAGAGTTGTTTGACTAAACTAACGTTAACACAACGAAGGTTACATATGTAACCAGGGTTATGTGAGCTATATGGATCACTCCAATATATTGGTATATATTTAATTTTTTATTTATTTATATTTCAACTTTATTTAACCAGGTAGGCTAGTTGAGAACAAGTTCTCATTTGCAACTGCGACCTGGCCAAGATAAAGCGTAGCAATTCGACACATACAACAACACAGAGTTGCACATGGAATAAACAAAACATACAGTCAATAATACAGTAGAACAAAAGAAAACAAAAAGTCTATATACAGTGAGTGCAAATGAGGTAAGTTAAGGAAATAAATAGGCCATGGTGGCGAAGTAATTACAATATAGCAATTAAACACTGGAATGGTAGATCGGCAGAAGATGAATGTGCAGGTAGAGATACTGGGGTGCAAAAGAGCAAAATAAATAAATACCAGTATGGGGATGAGGTAGGTAGATAGATGGGCTATGTACAGGTGCAGTGATCTGTAAGCTGCTCTGACAGCTGTTGCTTCAAGCTAGTGAGGGAGATGTGAGTCTCCAGCTTCAGAGATTTTTGCAATTTGTTCCAGTCATGGGCAGCAGAGAACTGGAAGGAAAGACGACCAAAGGAGGAATTGGCTTTGGGGGTGACCAGTGAGATATACCTGCTGGAGCGCGTGCTATGGGTGGGTGCTGCTATGGTGACCAGTGAGCTGAGATAAGGCGGTGCTTTACCTAGCAGAGACTTGTAGATAACCTGTAGCCAGTGGGTTTGGCGACGAGTATGAAGTGAGGGCCAACCAACGAGAGCGTACAGGTCGCAATGGTGGGTAGTGTATGGGACTTTGGTGACAAAACGGATGGCACTGTGATAGAATGCATCCAGTTTGTTGAGTAGAGTGTTGGAGGCTATTTTATAGATGACATCACCGAAGTCGAGGATCGGTAGGATGGACAGTTTTACGAGGGTATGTTTGGAAGCATGAGTGAAGGATGCTTTGTTGTGATAAAGTAAATCGATTCTAGATTTAATTTTGGACTGGAGATGCTTAATGTGAGTCTGGAATGAGAGTTTACAGTCTAACCAGACACCCAGGTATTTGTAGTTGTCCATGTATTTTAAGTCAGAGCCGTCCAGAGTAGTGATGCTGGACGGGCGAGCAGGTGCGGGCAATGATCGATTGAATAGCAAGCATTTAGTTTTACCTGCGTTTAAGAGCAGTTGGAGGCCACGGAAGAAGAGTTGTATGGCATTGAAGCTCGTCTGGAGGTTAGTTAACACAGTGTCCAAGGAGGGGCCAGGAGTATACAGAATGGTGTCGTCTGCGTAGAAAATCACCAGCATCAAGAGCAACATCATTGATGTATACAGAAAAGAGAGTCGGCCCGTGAATTGAACCCTGTGGCACACCCATAGAGACTGTCAGAGGTCCGGACAACAGGCCCTATATATATTGGTATATATGTATCCCTCCGCGGCGGAAATCCTCACAGTTCTCAAAAACCCAATATGATGACAATGAATGAACTACAATAATTCTCCAAATTTCTCCTAGTGTATACCCACTCGATTAGCCACCAAACACCCCATTAAAAGGTGGAAACATCTTACCAATCACACCATTCATATGGTGAATGTGGCATCCCACATGCCACATGTGTGGTATGCTATACCGTACTCTTTTGCCATTAATTGCAGTCACTTAAAATAACCACTAGGTGGTAGACTAACCCTAAAATTCTCCTTCTGTGGATTTTATGACTTCAACCCAAAAAGGTGTATTGCAGCCACCAACTGGACCGGTTGAAAAACGAAACAAGGTAAAAAAGAAAATACATATGTGATAGGGAAACTCATTTAATCCACCTAAATAAAAATAATACATTGACATTACCAAAACAAAACAACTTCTCCTTCTTTCAAATCTCCCATATTAGGCTCTAGACCCTGAGAGGGTGGTACGGCTTGTGACAATATTCCATGTAACTCCTCTGCCGAGAAATCTTTCAGTCCCTGGAGCCGCTACGCCGCATTTACAATGATATCTATCTTCCTGGACCTTCTCTCAACCTTGGCAGTGCCATTAATCACCATAGCTATAAATGCCACAAAGTCCACCTTCTTAACCTTTAAAATGCCAGGATCCTGCTGGTGAAAGGCAACCCCTGCAGCCTACAGTGAAGGCCTATTCACCACCATGGACTCTTCAGGAGCAACATTCAAACCCTCAAACTTTTTAACAGCATCTGCATATGAAATGCTCTGGACAGCCCTGACTTTGGCAACTCAGTCTCTTTCACCCTTGTCGAGCAATCAAAAGATGTAGCTTCATGGTTCCCACTAATTGCAACATGTCACATTTTCCTCACTTTTAAAACACATGATATGATCTTTTCCACAACTTGGACATCTCGGCTTCTCCCTTCTGCAAACACTTGAAACATGACCAAATGCTTTACAATGAATGGTCATGGGATGAGTGCTCTGACTCTGTAGTATGTTTACCCAAACTGCACTTGAGTAGGGAGACTCCCATATCAAAAAACAAAAGAACAGATAGACTCTTCACTTTTTTACCATTCACCACACGATTCATCCTACGTGCATCAATCATTCCAGGAATATTTTTAATCTCTTCAAAATCGACTTCCCATGAGACCCTGTTCCAAAGAGACACACACGACACTTCAAATTTATCAAACCGAGTGAGATGCAACGAACGTTCCTTCTGATCCGCAGAAGCACAAAAAATCTAAACAAGCCCGCCTCTTGTGATCTTCACAACCTTCACTTTACCCAGCACCCTCTCCACCAGTTTAGATATGTCAAATGGTTTCTTCAATATTGGCAATCTGCTCAGCTGCTCCTCATTAACAACCCGTACTCCTACTAGATACGAAGGATCATTCTCATCACTGTACACTACTTTGCTTTGTTTTCCATTTTGGACAATATTCTAGTTCTCCTTGATTCTACTGCCATAAGATTCAGAATTCACTTCATCGACCGCTTCCTCCATATTTTTCCGTGAACCGGATTCCAAATCATCGTTCGTAGTATGTTCTCTATTCCTTGTTAATTTCAGAAAAACCTTTGATGGAATTCATTGTGTCCTTGCTGTATCTTCTGCAGGATATTTTTAAAATCATCAAATTGAACAACCGCAACCAAATATGACACAAACAGCTACTGTCAAATGTTGCTACATTAGTTCTTAGTGCACTTAAAACAAAACAGTTAGGTGGAAGCGTTTGAAAAAAAATCTAATCAAAACCCTATTTTATTTGTCACGTGCTTCATAAAACAACAGGTGTAGACTTCACAGTGAAATGCTTATGGGCCCTTCCTAACAATGTAGAGAGAAACGTTTCGAAATAATAGACAAATAATAACAGAAGGAATAAGTGCACAGTGGATAACGATAACTTGGCTATCTATATACAGTACCAGGAAAAAGTTTGGACACACCTACACATTCAAGGGGTTTTCTTTATTTTTTTACTATTTTCTACATTGTAGAATAATAGTGAATACATCAAAACTACGAAATAACGCATATAGAATCATGTAGTTACCAAAAAAGTGTTAAACAAATCAAAAATATATTTTATATATTTGAGATTCTTCAAAGTAGCCTCCCTTTGCCTTGATGACAACTTTGCACCCTCAACCAGCTTCACCTTGAATGCTTTTCCAACAGTCTTGAAGGAGTTTCCACATGTGCTGAGCACTTGTTGGCTGCTTTTCATTCACTCTGCAGTCCAACTCATCCCAAACCATCTAAATTGGGTTGAGGTTTGGTGATTGTGGAGGCCAGGTAATCTGATGCTGCACCCCATCACTCTCCTTCTAGGTCAAATAGCCCTTACACAGCCTGGAGGTGTGTTTTGGGTCATTACACATGCAGAGATCATTCGTTCACCTATTCTGCGTCTCACAAAGACATGGCAGTTGGAACCAACAATCTAAAATTTGGACTCATCAGACCAAAGGACAGATTTCTACCGGTCTAATGTTCATTGCTCGTTTTTCCTGGCCCAACAAGTCTCTTATTATTGGTGTCCTTTAGTAGTGTTTTTTTTGCAGTAATTCAACCATGAAGGCCTGATTCCTTTGAACAGTTGATGTTGAGATGTATCTATTACTTGAACTCTGCGAAGCATTTATTTTGGGCTGCAATCTGAGGTGCAGTTATTTCTAATTAACTTATCCTAAGCAGTAGAGGTAACTGGGTATTTCTTTCCTGTGGCTGTGCTAATGAGAGAGTTTCATCATAGCGCTTGATGCTTTTTGCGACTGCACTTGAAGAAACTTTAAAAGTTCTTGGAAATTTCCGGATTGACTGACCTTCATGTCTTAAAGTAAGACTGTTATTTCACTTTGCTTATTTGAGCTGTTCTTGCCATAATATGGACTTGATCTTTTACCAAATAGGGCTATTTTCTGTATACCACACCTAACTTGTCACAACACAACTGATTGGCTAAAACGCATTGACAAGGAAAGAAATTCCACAAATTAACTTTTTTACAACGCACACCTGTAAATTGAAATGCATTCCAGGTGACTACCTCATGAAGCTGGCTGAGATAATGCCAAGAGTGTGCAAAGAATCTCAAATGTAAAATATATTTTGATTTGTTTAACACTTTTTTGGTTACTACATCATTCCATATGTGTTATATCATAGTTTTTATGTCTTCACTATTATTCTACAATGTAGAAAATAGTAAAAATAAAGAGAAACCCTGGAATGAGTAGGTGTGTTCAAACTTTTGACTGGTACTGTACATGGGGTACCAGTACAGAGTCAATGTGCAGGTGTATAAGGTAATTAAGGTAGATATGTACATATAGGTATAGATAAAGTGACTAGGCAACAGGATAGATAATAAACAGTAGCAGCAGTGTATGTGATGATTCAAAAGAGTTAGTGCAAAAAGGGTCAATACAGATAGTTAAATAGTTAACCAATAGCTACCCGGACTAACTATTTAGCCGTCTTATGGCTTAGGGGTAGAAGCTGTTCAGGGCTCTGTTGGTTCCAGACCTGGTTCATCATTACCTCTTGCGGTGCGAGGCTGGAGTCTTTGACAATTGTTAGGGCCTTCCTCTGACACCGCCTGTTATAGAATTCCTGGATGGCAGGGAGCTCGGAAACAGTGATGTACCCTGCCTTACGCACTACATTCTGTTGCGTCTTGTGGTTGCATGCCAAGCAGCTGCCATACCAAGTGGTGATGCAGCCAGTTATGATACTCTCAATGGTGCAGCTGTAGAACATTTTAAAGATCTGAGGGCCCATGACAAATCTTTTCAGCCTCCTGATGGGGAAGAGGCGTTGTCGTGCATTCACGACTGTGTTGGTGTGTGTGGATCATGAAAATAGCCCCGTCAATGTGGATGGGGGTGTGCTTGGTCCTCCATTTCCTGTAGTCCACGATCAGCTCCTTTGTCTTGCTGAAGTTAAGGGAGAGGTTGATTTCACCACACTGCCAGATCACTGACCTACTCCCTATAGGCTTTCTCACAGTCTTCGGTGATCAGACAGGTTACTCATCACATTTTGCTTGCAGACACCTGAGACAAGACATTAACGTGGGGGGATGCTCTGTCTGTCATAACATCTAGTTTCTAATAGGCAACAGATATGTTTTATAAGTTGAAATGTGTCTCTTAATTGCCTGCCCACCTGATTGCTCGTTCTTTTCACCCTGTGGCTGCAGCAATGTCAATCCACTGCTTTCCAACAAATTTCCCTGTTTTAGGTGGGTTCTTTACATGCCTCCTCCTCCTACATTCAGTTTTCTATGGCTGTATTTACACAGGCAGCACAATTCTGATATTTTTCTCGCCAATTGGTCTTTTGACTAATCAGATCAGCCCTGAAAAAGAGCTGATGTGAAAAGATCTGATGTGATTGGTCAAAAGACCAATTAGTGGAAAAAATATCAACATAGGAGGATAAAAAACAAAGGAATAACAATGAAAACGGAAATACTAAAATAGCACCATAAGGAAATTATCTAAAAAGGTGTGTTTTAAGATCTCTTTTAAATGTCCACATGAAGCAGTTACTCTTCCTGGGGTCCACATAAAACAGAAAATACAGAACAGAGTACAGAAGTGTTGCAAACAAGAACAACATAAGATAATATGACAAATTAAAACAAGAATGATATATTGTGCTACCAAATACTGAAGGCAATGCTCCAAATACTGAAGCCAATGCTACCAAATACTGAAGGCAATGCTCCAAATACTGATTGAGTGTATGTACATTTCTGACCCACTGGGAATGTGATGAAAGAAATAAAAGCTGAAATAAATCATTCTCTCTACTATTATTCTGACATTTCACATTCTTAAAATAAAGTGGTGATCCACTAAGATGGAATTTTTACTTGTATTAAATGTCAGGAATTGTGAAAAACTGAGTTTAAATTTATTTGGCTAAGGTGTATGTAAACTTCCGACTTCAACTGTATGACGTAGTCTGTTTGTGTGTGTGAAAATAAAAATGAAGTAGAGAAAATGTTGATCAGGAGGACCAATCACTTGCTAGAGGGTCTGCTCATGTGATGAGACTTTGCCCTAGCAACACAGACTGCAGCTGTTGCCTAGCCGATTTGATGCAGCAGCTCCAACCAGGCAAGCAGATCACGTACAAGAGCTCAGCAACAGCTTGAATGACCTCCCTCTGTGTGATCTGAATATTAAAACTGTGCTCGCTGCCTAGCTCAGAGTACCAACACATGAGGAAAACATCTCCCCGTGTAATGAACATAATTATATTGCTGCGTTGTACAGACAGAGCCAGAAAGAAAGACTGACAGATAGATCCCCCCTGGCCACCATACTCGAAAGCTTGTACATGAAATGTTGGAAAGGGAGAGGCTATATCAGGGTTCCCAATAATAATAGTGGTTAACATGTTTTTTTAATGACTCCCCCTATCTCTGTACCCCACACATACAAGTATCTGTAAGCTCCCTCAATTGAGTAGTGAATTTCAAGCACAGATTCAACCACAAAGACCAGGGAGGTTTTTCAATGCCAACACAAAGAAGGGCACCGATTGGTAGATGTATAAAAATACAAAAAAGCAGACGCTGAATATCATGGTTAAGTTATTAATTAGGCTTTGGATGGTGTATCAATGCACCCAGTCACTACAAAGATACAGGCATCCTTCCTAACTCAGTTGCCGGAGAGGAAGAAAACCAGGGATTTCACCATGAGGGCAATGGTGATTTTAAAACAGTTACAGAGTTTAATGGTTGTGATATAAATGCATGCTCTTCAACCGATCGCTACCTGCACCTACCCGCCTGTCCAACATCACTACTCTGGACGGCTCTGACTTAGAATACGTGGACAACTACAAATACTTAGGTGTCTGGTTAGACTGTAAACTCTCCTTCCAGACCCATATCAAACATCTTCAATCCAAAGTTAAATCTAGAATTGGCTTCCTATTTCGCAACAAAGCATCCTTCACTCATGCTGCCAAACATACCCTTGTAAAACTGACCATCCTACCAATCCTCGACTTTGGCGATGTCATTTACAAAATAGCCTCCAATACCCTACTCAACAAATTGGATGCAGTCTATCACAGTGCAATCCGTTTTGTCACCAAAGCCCCATATACTACCCACCATTGCGACCTGTACGCTCTCGTTGGCTGGCCCTCGCTTCATACTCGTCGCCAAACCCACTGGCTCCATGTCATCTAAAAGACCCTGCTAGGTAAAGTCCCCCCTTATCTCAGCTTGCTGGTCACCATAGCATCTCCCACCTGTAGCACACGCTCCAGCAGGTATATCTCTCTAATCACCCCCAAAACCAATTCTTTCTTTGGCCGCCTCTCTTTCCAGTTCTCTGCTGCCAATGACTGGAACGAACTACAAAAATCTCTGAAACTGGAAACACTTATCTCCCTCACTAGCTTTAAGCACCAACTGTCAGAGCAGCTCACAGATTACTGCACCTGTACATAGCCCACCTATAATTTAGCCCTAACAACTACCTCTTTCCCAACTGTATTTAATTAATTTATTTATTTTGCTCCTTTGCACCCCATTATTTTTATTTCTACTTTGCACATTCTTCCATTGCAAAACTACCATTCCAGTGTTTTACTTACTATATTGTATTTACCTTGCCACCATGGCCTTTTTTGCCTTTACCTCCCTTCTCACCTCATTTGCTCACATTGTATATAGACTTGTTTATACTGTATTATTGACTGTATGTTTGTTTTACTCCATGTGTAACTCTGTGTCGTTGTATCTGTCGAACTGCTTTGCTTTATCTTGGCCAGGTCGCAATTGTAAATGAGAACTTGTTCTCAACTTGCCTACCTGGTTAAATAAAGGTAAAATAAAAATAAATAAATAAATATGAGAAAACTGAGGATGGGTCAACAAAACAGTGACAGATTATTATATATGATTTTGAGTTCTTGCGGTCAATGTGCAGTCTACTAATTATTTGTAATTACGTTCCGGCCCCCTGACCATCCGCCCAAGAGAAAACTCCAGGCGTGTCCGTATAGCCCAGGGATCATCAACTAGACAGATGGTCAAGGGGCCGGAACATAATTACATAATTACAAATCATTTGTAGACTACAAATTGACCGCAAGAAGTCCAAACATATATAATAATTGACTAAAACAATCATTTCAAACCTTGCTTTCCCTGGGCTATACGGACACGCCTGGTGCCCAAATCGATTATGTTGGTTGAGCAGCTGAGAGTCAAATGTGGAGACGAATGTATTCGGTTCAGTCAGTCGTCCTGATGAGCCCTCCCAGCAAGTTTATGCTGGCAAGAAAATGCGCTAGTTAAAACGTGTAAAATAAAGTGAGGTTTATTTCTATGGGCGAGGGAGAAATAACTTGTAGTATTGGTCACCATCTGTATTTGGACATCATCTCCAATTTTTTCCATCCCAATACATTTTATTTAGAGTAGGATAGCAGCCATTACAGAATACAGATAAATAACTTGTAATATTGGCAGTAACAATTTGGATGTCACTGTGATAGGCCTGCAGATAAACACTGCTCAATGGGGAGAGTTTGCGCTGTAAGCAGGCAACACAACAACACCGGGCACACTAGTGTCCTTCACTCCCGCTTGCCGCATTAAGGAGATGGAAGTAGCTACATAGTGTAGCCCAGAGGTATCCAACCTTTTCTAGCATGAGAGCTACTAATGAAACATGTCGTGAGATACTCACTTTCTTCTAGCTTTCAAATAGGCATTATTCTCTTCTTTCCCCTGCAACTCTTCCCGGGTCCTTATTGTACAAGAGAAAGGAGTTCACTATGTTTTCTGTCAATATATCTGGTAAAATAATGGTTAATAAACAACTCTTAAGAGGGGCCCCATGAAATCTGTTATTTTTTCCCCAAATTATGTTTTAAATTTTCCCAAATTATGTTTTCAGATTTGTACTTTTCCTGGTCTTAGAATTTATATGTTTTTTTCACTCTCAAAATTACAACTGTTCATAGAGAAGAAACGAAATGAGATGTTTCAGAGTCCATGTTTATGCTTAAATCACACCAGAATACGAAAGAAAGCTAACAAATTAGAATTGTTTTTATGTAATTCCCCTTTAATGAGGAAGGTGCTGTCCAGTGTGCAGGACTAGCAAGGATTCTGTACTGCTGCTGCCCATTTCATGGCAAAGTTTGCAAATAATAGATCCAAATTATATACTTCTACATTACGTAATTTCGATATACTTCTAAGATGGTTATCACATCAACTGACTAGGCACGGAGTGATACACCACAAAGACAGACATGGGCAATATTGCTGGAAATTAATTGGCAGATTTTTTTCATCTGTCTTTAAATAGGCAAGTCAGTTAAGAACAAATTGTTATTTTCAATGTCTGCCTAGGAACAGTGCTGTCCTTGTTCAGTGGTAGAACGACAGATTTTTACCTCGCAATCTTTTGGTTATTAGTTCAATGCTCTAACCACTAGGCTACCTGCCGCCCCATATTGTGTTAGGTTAGGCTTTTTTTAACCAGGGATGGGAAAATGTCAATGCTGTGTTGATTAGATAGTAGCTGGGACCTTGTGGTGTCGAATAGCTTTTGAAGTCGGAGATTTCCGAGTTCCCAGTTGTTCTGAACGCGGCATGGGGAACTCTCGACTTCGGACTTCAGTGCGTTTAAAACAATTTGGAACTAGGAAAAAAACGACCTCCGACAGGATCGACTTGAATCGTCATCCAACTCGGATTTCCAACTCGGGCCTCTTTCTAGAGCTCCGTCTTTCCGACCTGAAGATCACTGACGTCCACTGAACTGACCTTGTATTTTTCAGAGTTCCCAGTTGTTTTGAACACGGCAATAGCCTCTCCCTGTGGAAAGTACCGGTCATGAGTATGACACCATCATACATGACGTAATTTCGAACATGGGAGATCTGCAATTTCCTGCTTTCGAAACCAATGGTTTATTTATTCACTGCTGCTACCTTTTCGCGGAGCACGCATTCGCGTTCACTTATAAACCAAATATAATGGCATTGTGTTATTCTATTAGCTACTAGTAGCAATTAACGTAATGTACGTTAAAACCGTGTTGCTCTCCTATCCTTTGTTTTGAAATAAGTGGGCGTGTGTTTCAGCTTCCCCTGAAATACAATCGGGAAGTTGTCCCGCGCCATTTCCATAGCTTCTACGCCATCTCGAAGATCGTGCTTCGAGTTACAAGATTACGTTATCAACATCGGTGTACTCTTCTTCAATTTATCAAAACCCCACTGCATCGAGGTTTTCGGGCCGACTTCAGTTCCACAATCTACGTACTAAATAACGTCGTCGTTAGCTGTTGATTGTTGTAGTAGTGAGGTGAACTAACGTCGTTGGCTAGCTGGTTAAAGTTAGCCTACTTACCACTTTCGAAAAAATTAAACTAGCTAGTTTCGTTGATGTGTCCTACCCTCTCCACTTTGAAGTCATGTTGGGCGAATCACTAATAAATATTGAACCAAATCTGGACAACGTTGAAAACAATAAGCCATCCATTTTGACTTCCTACCACGTCGGGGCAAGCCTAGGCAAAACAAGGCAAGCACTGTTGAAGAAAGGTGGGAGAAAATTGCGTTCAACAACGTCAGGGTTACAGCGGACACACCAACAACCGCGCCAAAAAACGCTGAGAAACAATCCCACACGGCTTGCAGACATCAACAACAATGTCGCAGCTTGTAAAGCCCCAAGTGCCGAACTCGCAACCCACCGGACCCAGGCGACTCTGCTGACCTGTCACCATCTAAAGCAGGGGACAAAGAAAGAGGTATATTATTCAGTTAATTTAGTGAAGTAGATGGAGTTTGTACATGTGGTTATTACTTTGTCCATTGTTAGTAAAACATTATGCTGCATTTATCCATGTAAACACACGCACTATGCAACGTGGAGTAATTTCCCCCTTTATGTTTAGGGCAAAAACATTTAAATGTACAAATTGATGTTAAGCCATTGTAAAATGGTGCGCTCACTAGATCAGGGTTTCCCAAACTTGGATCCAACCAAAACGACTTTGGGAAACTATGCACTGGGTGAATGACCACTTTAAAAAAATATATAACAATTTTAATAACGGGGTTGGGGAACGCTGTCAGCACGGCTGCTTCCCTTTAAATACGTCACTCATTGTTCCAAGCCACACCCACCAAACGGATCAAACATACCTCAAAGAATGTTGAACGGGTTGGGGGAACTTGTTCAGTGCAATCCGTAACATAGCAAACGTTTAATCGAACTGAACTTTCTTGAACAGACCATGGTATCTTTGGTGGGTGTGGCTTGAAGCAATGAGTAACATATTTAAACGGAAGTGGCCATGTTGACAGTGTTCAAAACCCCTCCCTGTTTTTCAAGTTGTTGTTCAGAACAGCATTGTTTCGGTTTAATTGAACGTTATGCACAAAAAAAATAATACGGAATGCAGCCCAATGACATAGGAATTTGGTACACATTGTACAATCAATGTTTATTAAAGGTTGGCCTGAGTAGATGTGCTACAGGTATTTAGGTTACTTGTTATCAAATCAAATGTATTAGTCACATGCGCCGAATACAACAGGTGTAGACCGTACAGTAAAATGCTTATTTACGAGCCCCTAACCAACAATTCATTTTAAAACAAAAAATGCAGATAAGAGAAAAGTAACAAGTAATTAAAGAGCAGCAGTAAAATAACAATAGCGAGACTATATACAGGGGGATACTGATACAGAGTCAATGTGCAGGGGCACTGGTTAGTTGAGGTAGTATGTACATGTAGGTAGAGTTATTAAAGTGACTGCATAGATCGGCAGGTTACCTTAGTGTTCTTGGGCACAGGGATTATGGTGGTCTGCTTAAAACATGTTGGTTTTACAGACTCGGACAGGGACAGGTTGAAAATGTCAGTGAAGTTATTTACCAGTTGGTCAGTGCATGCTCGCAGTACACGTCCTGGTAATCTGTCTGGCCTTGTGAATGTTGACCTGGCTAAAGGTCTTACTCACATCGGCTGCGGAGAGCGTGATCACACAGTTGTCCGGAACAGATGGTGCTCTCATGCATGTTTCAGTGTTATTTGCCTCGACGCGAGCATTGAAGTAGTTTAGCTCATCTGGTAGGATCCACACTGGGCAGCTCTCGGCTGTGCTTCCCTTTGTTGTCTGTAATGGTTTGCAAGCCCTGCCACATCCGACGAGTGTCTGAGCCGGTTTAGTACGATTCGATCTTAGTCCCTTATTGATGTTTTGCCTGTTTGATGGTTTGTCTGTCGGAGGGCATAGTAGGGTTTCTTATAAGCTTCCGGGTTAGAGTCCCGCTCCTTGAAAATGGCAGCTCTACCCTTTAGCTCAGTGCGGATGCTGCCTGTAATCTATGGCTTCTGGGTGGGGTATGTACGTGTGGTCACTGTGGGGACAACGTCATCGATGCATTTATTTATCAAGCCAATGACTGATGTGGTGCCATCAGAGGAATCCCGGAGCATATTCCAGTCGGTGCTAGCAAAACAGTCCTGTAGCTTAGCATCTGCTTCCTCTGACTGCTTTTTTTTATCTAGTCACTAGTGCATCCTGCTTTAATCTTTGCTTGTAAGCAGGTATCAGGAGTATATAATTATGGTCAGATTTGCCGAATGGAGGGAGAGCTTTGTATGCATTTCTGTGTGGAGTATAGGTGGTTCAGAATTATTTTTCCTCTGGTTGCACGTTTAACATGCTGATAGAAATTTGGTGAAACGGATTTAAGTTTCCCTGCATTAAAGTCCCCGGCTACTAGGAGCGCTGTCTCTGTATGAGTGTTTTCTTGTTTGCTTATGGTGGAATACAGATGAAAATTATCTCTGTAGGTAGTGTGGTCTCCAGTTTATCATGAGATACTCTACCACAGGTCAGCAATAGCTTGAGACTTACTTAGATATCATGCACCAGCTGTTTACAAAAATACCTAGTCCTCCGCACCTTGTCTTACCAGACACCGCTGTTCTATCCTGCTGGTACATCGTATAACCAGCCAGCTGTATGTTGATATTGTTGTCGTTCAGTCATGACTCCGTGAAGCATGAGATGTTAGTTTTTAATGTCGCGTTGGTAGTTTAATCTTCCGCGTATCTCGTCGATTTTATTCTCCAAAGATTGCACGTTTGCTAGCCGAATGGAGGGAAGTGGGGGTTTATTCGATCGCCTACGAATTTACAGAAGGCAGCCCGACCTTCGGCCTCTTTCTCGGCCTCCTCTTCACGCAGATCATGGGGATCGGGGCCTGTTCCCTAGAAAGCCGTATATCCTTTGCGTCGGGCTCAGAGTCATGAAAGAAAATAAAGGATTCTGCTAGTCCGTGGTGAGTAATCGCAGTCCTGATGTCTAGAAGTTGTTTTCGGTCATAACAGATGGTAGCAGCAACATTATGTACAAAAAACAAGTTGCAAATAAACAAACAAAAAAAACAATCGGCTGGGGGCACATAAAATGGCTGCCTTCTTCTCCGACGCCATCTTACGAAATGTTATGAAGGATTTCAACAATGCCTGCGACGTGCCAGTTCCTGAGATGTTTACATATCGCATTGACACCAAAAATAAATGATGGAACTGGAAATGATTTTTATGTTTGCTTAATGTTTGCTTAAGCGTTCTTCAGAGTAGAAACTATTTGCGTAACATTTAGAATGGTTCAGACCTTGTGAAACTGTAATGTTTGTTTCTCTTTCCTCCCAGCTGCTGAAGTCAAAAAATGGGAGAGTGGAGAGGGCCACAACACCAGGTGACCAGTCTGTCCACAACCTCGATAGACTCGATCAAGCTGCCCAAAATCTCAACACCCGGAGCCAAAGGAGCAGGCACGTTAATGCACCTTGCAATGCTCCCTCAGTACAGAAATATGACAACAGCTGCCACACAAAGCCCAATTCTGCTCCCTTTCAGCTCCTCCGTAGAGAGAAGAATCCCTTCAACTCAGTTAACAATGTCAAGATTGTGACTGTATCCCCAGCTGAGCTTGTACCTGAGGATGAGCTGAAAGACGGAGAGAAGATCTATGCTGGAGCTAAATTCAGCGAGCCCCCGTCTCCAAGTGTCCTGCCCAAACCACCGAGTCATTGGGTCGGCGAGACCGCCCCCCAACATTCCGACCACAGCCGAGAGCAAATTACGTTTCATTTGAAGTCTCTGCTGAAGGTTCAAGATAAACCATGATCTCAATGGATGGAAAATCTTATCAAAAAGATCCGTCTATACCTGATCAATGACAAATTTGGCACCGAAGAATTTGGACTCTGAAAGAACTGGAACAATAACTTAACAGCAACAGAATGTAATGAGTTTTTGATCTGTAATACAATTTCACATGTTCTGAGCAAGCGGCCTTGTTTTTGGGGGGATTTTTTATGAACTTGTGTAAATGTATATACTGTAAACATGTAATATAAGTGTATATTTTTCATGTTATTTTAACAGAAAGTATAGTTTTGTTACTGAAGCCTAAAAAAGATGTTCACCTTGAGCTGGTGCACTTACTGTTCCAATAATGGGCTGCAGTGCCCATTGGGACGTATTAAACGTAAGAAAGATTATCTTACAGATTTGCACAAGACTGACTGAACCAACACGAGTCACCACAATGGCAAGCAAGAATAGTTGTGTGAAGGTTTGGGGTTCTGTGAACTTCAGCCCACCAGTTGTGACTGCTATTGCCTTGAATGCACTGCAGGGAGGACCCACAATCTTCAGGGAACTCTCTGGAAGGACGGTCTTGAAGACGGTAACCTCGTCCCCAGGCTCAACGACAGAGGGAGCCAGCTGGGTGAACGACATCGAGAAGATGGAGTGACAAATGTGAGTCTCAAAATCAAAAATTCCCCCTCTGATGACGAGGACAACTGCCGCTGCAGGAAACAGACAAATTCAGCACGAGCACTGACTGAGTGCCCTTTGTTTTGAATCTCTCCAGCACTGACACATTTCTCTTTTTGTTTTTCCTTTTCCTTTCATTGGCCCCCTGATCACCAGTGTTGTTCCATCTAAAGCGCTGAGAATGTTTACCGGAAGAAAGATGAATGACATGGTCTTTTATTATTATGTAACACACATTTGACCCCTTCCCCCTAGAGCTAGGCAGCTGCTAGTTCTTGTTCCTTCACTCCGTGTCACACAAAAATGAAATTGTATTACTGTACCAAAGATTGAATTTTGTTTTTTGCAAATGTTCAAAATGTTAAGTCCAGTGACTAAATTTGTATACATCTTAAAGCAATACTCTCACTTTGCAATTAGAATTTTTTAAATTTTATGATGCATTTCATATCTAAATTGAAATTAAAATATTGGCTACCCCTTACATGTTTTCTGTCTGTTACCATTTGCCCTCACAAGTTGAAAATGCTAAGATGTCAGACTTCACAATGCCTGTCAGTCTCCCCACACGTTTATTGGTTTAGTAATCGAATAACATACAACATCAGGGAACTAGTACTCAAGTTTCAGCATTGATTGTAGTGGTTGCGGATAAATAACTTACACAACAGTGAAAAATGAACATGTAACACTATACCGAACAAAAATATAAACCCAATTTCAAAGATTTGACTTGAGTTTTATAGTTCATATAAGGAAATCAGCCAATTGAAAAATTAATTGGTCCCCTAATCTATGGATTTCACATGACTGGGCAGGGGTATAGCAATGGGTCCAGCTCTTATCGAATGTACTGTATACCTTGTCTCAACACAACGGATTGGCTCAAACGCATTAAAAAGGAAATACATTCCACAAGTTGACTTTTAACAAGGCACACCTGTTAATTAAAATGCATTCCTGGTGACTACCTCGAAGCTGGTTGAGAGAATGCCAAGAGTGTGCAAAGCTGTCAAGGCAAAGCATGGCTACTTTGAAGAATCTCAAATATATAAAATATTTTGATTTAACACTTTTTGTTACAACATGGTTCCATATGTGTTATTTCATAGTTTTGATGTCTTCACTATTCTAGAATGTAGAAAATAGTAAAAATAAAGAAAAACCCTTGAATGAGTTGGTGTAAAACTTTTGACCTGTAGTGTATATACAGTTGAAGTCGGAAGTTTACATACATTAAAAGTAGTTTTTCAACCACTCCACAAATTTATTGTTAACAAACTATAGTTTTGGCAAGTCGGTTAGGACATCTACTTTGTGCATGACAAGTAATTTTTCCAACAATTGTTTACAGACAGATTATTTCACTTTATAATTCACTATCACAATTCTAGTAGGTCAAAAGTTTACATACACTAAGTTGACTGCTTTTAAACAGCTTGGAAAATTCCAGAAAATGTCATTGCTTTAGAAGCTTCTGATAGGCTAATTTACATCATTTGAGTCAATTGGAGGTGTACCTGTGGATTTCAAGGACGACCTTTAAACTCAGTGCCGCTTTGCTTGACATCGTGGGAAAATCTAAAGAAATCAACCAAGACCTCAGGAAAAAAAGACTTCCACAAGTCTGGTTCATCCTTGGGAGCAATTTCCAAACGCCTGAAGGTACCACGTTCATCTGTACTAACAATAGAATGCAAGTATAAACACCATGGGACCACGCAGCCGTCATACCGCTCAGGAAGGAGATGTGTTCTGTCTCGAGATGAACGTACTAAGGTATGAAAAGTACAAATCAATTCCCAGAACAACAGCAAAGGACCTTGTGAAGATGCTGGAGGAAACAGGTACAAATGTATCTATATCCACAGTAAAACGAGTCCTATATCGACACAACCTGAAAGGCCGCTCAGCAAGGAAGAAGCCACTGCTCCAAAACCGCCATAAAAAAAGTCGGACTACGGTTTGGAACTGCACATGGGGACAAAGATCGTACTTTTTGGAGAAATGTCCTCTGGTCTGATGAAACACAAATGTAACTGTTTGGCCATAATGACCATCGTTATGTTTGGAGGAAGAAGGGGGAAGCTTACAAGCCGAAGAACACCATCCCAACCGTGAAGCATGGGGGTGGCAGCATCATGTTGTGGGGATGCTTTGCTGCAGGAGGGACTGGTGAAATTCACAAAATAGAAAGCATCATGAGGAAGACAAATTGTGGATATATTGAAGCAACATTTCGAGACATCAATCAGGAAGTTAAAGCTTGGTCGCAAATGGGTCTTCCAAATGGACAATGACCCCAAGCATACTTCCAAAGTTGTTGCAAAAGGGCTTAAGGACAACAAAGTCAAGGTATTGGAGTGGCCATCACAAATCCCTGACCTCAATCCTATAGAAAATGTGTGGGCAGAACTGAAAAAGCATGTGCGAGCAAGGAGGCCTACAAACCTGACTTAGTTACACCAGCTCTGTCAGAAGGAATGGGTCAATATTCCCCCAACTTATTGTGGGAAGCTTGTGGAAGGCTACCTGAAACGTTTGACCCAAGTTAAACAATTTAAAGGCAATGCTACCAAATACTAATTGAGTGTATGCAAACGTCTGACCCACTGGGAATGTGTTGAAAGAAATTCAAGCTGAAATAAATTATTCTCTCTACTATTATTCTGACATTTCACATTCTTAAAATAAAGTGGTGATCCTAACTGACCTAAGGCAGGGATTTTTTACTTGGATTAAATGTCAGGAATTGTGAAAAACTGAGTTTAAATTTATTTGGCTAAGGTGTATGTAAACTTCCGACTGTATAATGTAGATGTAAACGTGTGATATTATTCCAGTTTAAAAATAAAGATAGCCTAATATATTTTTTTAAACAACAAAAACCATAACAAAACAAGAAATAATACAAACAACTATCTCATGAAAGAGAAAAGAAATAGAAATATGTTTTTAAAGCTGATCTTGTTTTAAGAACAACAAAAAAGGTACATCCATGGATAGGCCTCAGAGGGCATAGGCACACCCACTTGGCAGCCAGGTCCAGCCAATCAGAATGAGTTTGTCCCCACAAAAGGCCTTTATTACAGGCAGAACTATTCCTCAGCCTTCCCACTATCCCGCAGGTGAAGAAGCCGGATGTGGAGGTCCAGGGCTAGTGTGGTTACACGTGGTCTGCGGTTATGACGCCAGTTGGATGTACTGCCAAATTCTCCAAAACAACGTTTGAGGTGGCTTATGGTAGAAAAATTAACATTCCATTCTCTGGTAACAGCTCTGTTGAACTCTGTACTGGGGGCCCTAGCTGCATGCAGAGTGCTATTTCAGGCTGCAGTCACTGCCAGGCAGTCAGGCCAGTTACAACATTTAAGATACAGCTGATGTTCCTTTGGCCTACTCTCAGAATAAACCAGCAGCATAACTCTAAAGGCCAACGTCTGGTTTCATTTCCAGTGAAAAGCATGATTTGTGCTGACCAACAATAGTAAACTTGTGTACAAATACATACATTGATAGTCACACACTCTAAATATATTCCCAATAATTGATGGGTAAACACCAACATTTTGGCACTTATTCTTTTCCAGTTCCAGTGTCGTAGTGAGGTACCATGGTAAGGCTTCTCATGTTGCAGCCTACCCCTGGAAGGAGTCAACGCGTTGGACGCTGCTAAGCTCGCCTACAGTAACCTCTTTGTGCAGAGACAGCAACTAAAGCCAGACTGGAGAATCCACGGTGAAGGACAGCCCACCGAGCCCAGTTAACGTTAACACGTACAGTACCAGGGTTTTTCTTTATTTTTACTATGTTCTACATTGTAGAATAATAGTGAAGACATCAAAACTATGAAATAACACATATGGAATCATGTAGTAACCAAAAACGTGTTGAACAAATCAAAACATACACTGCTCAAAAAAAGAAAGGGAACACTAAAACAACACAATGTAACTCCAAGTCAATCACACCTCTGTGAAATCTAACTGTCCAAGCAACACTGATTGACAATACATTTCACATGCTGTTGTGCAAATGGAATAGACAACAGGTGGAAATTATAGGAAATTAGCAAGACACCCCCAATAAAGGAGTGGTTCTGGAGGTGATAACCACAGACCACTTCTCAGTTCCTATGCATCCTGGCTGATGTTTTGGTCACTTTTGAATGCTGGCGGTGCTTTCACTCTAGTGGTAGCATGAGACAGAGTCTACAACCCACACAAGTGGTTCAGGTAGTGCAGCTCATCCAGGATGACACATCAATGCGAGCTGTGGCAAGAAGGTTTGCTGTGTCTGTCAGCATAGTGTCCAGAGCATGGAGGCGCTACCAGGAGACAGGCCAGTACATCAGGAGACGTGGAGAAGGCCGTAGGAGGGCAACAACCCAGCAGCAGGACCGCTACCTCCGCCTTTGTGCAAGGAAGAGCAGGAGGAGCACTGCCAGAGCCCCGCAAAATGACCTCCAGCAGGCCACAAATGTGCACGTGTCTGCTCAAACGGTCAGAAACAGACTCCATGAGGGTGGTATGAGGGCCCGAGTCCACAGGTGGGGGTTGTGCTTACAGCCCAACACCGTGCAGGAGGTTTGGCATTTGCCAGAGAACACCAAGATTGGCAAATTCGCCACTGGCGCCCTGTGCTCTTCACAGATGAAAGCAGATTCACACTGAGCACATGTGACAGTCTGGAGACGCCGTGGAGAACGTTCTGCTGCCTGCAACATTCTCCAGCATGACCGGTTTGGCGGTTAGTCAGTCATGGTGTGGGGTGGCATTTCTTTGGGGGGCCACACAGCCCTCCATGTGCTCGCCAGAGGTAGCCTGACTGCCATTAGGTACCGAGATGAGATCCTCAGACCCCTTGTGAGACCATATGCTGGTGCGGTTTGCCCTGGGTTCCTCCTAATGCAAGACAATGCTAGACCTCATGTGGCTGGAGTGTCAGCAGTTCCTGCAAGAGGAAGGCATTGATGCTATGGACTGGCCCGCCCGTTCCCCAGACCTGAATCCAATTGAGCACATCTGAGACATCATGTCTCGCTCCATCCACCAACGCCACATTGCACCACAGACTGTCCAGGAGTTGGCGGATGCTTTAGTCCAGGTCTGGGAGGAGATCCCTCAGGAGACCACCCGCCACCTCATCAGGAGCATGCCCAGGCATTGTAGGGAGGTCATACAGGCACGTGGAGGCCACACACACTACTGAGCCTCATTTTGACTTGTTTTAAGGACATTACATCAAAGTTGAATCAGCCTGTAGTGTGCTTTCCCACTTTAATTTTGAGTGTGACTCCAAATCCAGACCTCCATGGGTTGATAATTTTGATTTCCATGGATAATTTTTGTGTGAGTTTGTTGTCAGCTCTTTCAACTATGTAAAGAAAAAAGTATTTAATAAGAATATTTCATTCATTCAGATCTAGGATGTGTTATTTTAGTGTTCCCTTTATTTTTTTGAGCAGTGTATTTTCTATTTGAGATTCTTCAAAGTAGCCACCCTTTGCCTTTACAGTTTTGCACACTATCTTTCAAGGTTACACTGGAGTTTGCAAGGAATGTATTTTACAACGTACTGCAGAATCTCAACCTGCAGGGGTTGTATGAGGTAAACGGCAAGACTTTGGGGACAGAATTCGCTACAAATGAAGAGGTTCTCAAAGTCTCCTGCATTCCTCCTTGTGCTTTCCACAGGCCCTCTTGTGGTCATCAGAAGAACTAGGAAGCAACATTCTTGTTATGCAAAGAACTTTAATGCTGTAACATAGAACTAAATAACTTCGATAGTTATCTCCACTTGTTCCACAGACTTTAGCAATGTGTATTTTATTGTACCTGGAATCCACCCATACTTTTACATTGGCTCAGATGCTCTAAACCACACAGAGGAATACACTGTAGCTGCTGGTACGTCTTCATCATACACCTGAAACAAATGAGAAATATATGTTGTTGTTAAAGGAAACATGTAGTCTACTACATGACATGCAAATATGCCCCCCCCCCCCCCCCCCCCTCCAGTTAAGTTCAGTAAATCATTTTTGAGAAATTTTAGTGCAGCATAAAAAGAGAGACACAACATAAAACCATAACATAGTATTCAATCATTTTTCACAAAGGCTTATTGTGTGTCTCTGAATCGGAAGGCCGGCATCCCGGAGTTGCCTTTTCACTGTTGATGTTGAGACTGGTGTTTTGCGGGTACTATTTAATGAAGCTGCCAGTTGAGGACAAGGGAGCCGTCTGTTTCTCAAACTAGACACTCTAATGTACATGTCCTCTTGCTCAGTTGTACACCGGGGCCTCCCACTCCTCTTTCTATTCTGGTTAGAGACAGTGTGCTGGTTAGAGACAGTTTGCGCTGTTCTGTGAAGGGAGTATTATACAGCGTTGTCCGAGATCTTCAGTTTCTTGGCAATTGCTCGCATGGAATAGCCTTCATTTCTCAGAACAAGAATAGACTGACGAGTCCCAAAAGAAAGTTAATTGTTTCTGGCCATTTTGAGCCTGTTATCGAACCCACAAATGCTGATGCTCCAGATACTCAACTAGTTTAAAGAAGGCCAGTTTTATTGCTTCTTTAATCAGCACTACCGTTTTCAGCTGTGCTAACAAAATTGCAAAAGGGTTTTCTAATGATCAATTAGCCTTTTAAAATGATAAACTTGGATTAGCTAACACAACGTGCCATTGGAACACAGGAGTGATGGTTGCTGATAATGGGCCTCTGTATGCCTATGTAGATATTCCATAAACAATAATCAGTTTCCAGCTTCAAAAGTCATTTACAACATTAACAATGTCTACACTTTATTTCTGATCAATTTGATGTTATTCTAATGGACAAAAAATGTTATTTACTTTAAAAAACAAGTACATTTCTAAGGGACCCCAAACTTTTCTATGGTAGTGTACCTTTTCAGGCTTTGGTTGAAATTAGGCTTAATTGCAAACAGATGTCATAGCAATGTTGCATTAGATAAGCCTACATGTATTGGAAAGGAAGGTTTATATATTCTCCAGTCAGGGAATTTAATAATAAATCTGATAAAAGTCTACTGATGCTCATAATCTGGGATGTTTTTTTCAGTCTATTCATCCATTACATTTCATTGCATGTGAATGAAACAGTCATTATCATATCTGGACAGAAGCCTATTATTTAAATGTAAGAACAATGTACAGAATTCGTGAAGAGCAAATAGAAGAAAACATTTTAATCAATTACTTATTGTTTCAGAAACTGAGTTACAAAATCATCATGTCAATAGCCCATTTACCTGTCACACATGTTGAATCAAACACTAAAATAGATGGGAAGGGTGGTCAGAAACTGGAAGTAATGCAGGAGATAATGTAAGAAGAAAAAATATTTTTCATCAGTTGACAGATTTATGCTAAAATACTGTACAAGTACTGTTATTCAATACATATTCAAGCATACCCAGAGAAGGGGGGAAGGGGGGACACAATAAAAATAGGAGTAATGGTCCATTTGAAACCACAATACACAAAATGATCCCGACATTGTAGCACAGTTTGAAATAACCATTTGTACACCATTTGTTTTGATGTACATTACATTTCACATTTGCCAAGACATGCAATTCTGGATGCTACTGTATATCTGATCTCATAAAAACTGCACAAAAATGTACTTATTGGTACAGAAAGTATTTGGTATAGCTTTGTTCCCTAACTTAATCAACCTGAAGGACCTATACTGTGTCACGTTCTGACCTTAGTTCTTTTGTTATGTCTTTGTTTTAGTATGGTCAGGGCGTGAGTTGGGTGGGTTGTCTATGTTTGTTTTTCTATGAGTTGGTATTTCTGGGTTTGGCCTGGTATGGTTCTCAATCAGAGGCAGCTGTCAATCGTTGTCCCTGATTGAGAACCATACTTAGGTAACCTTTTTTGGGGGTGATTATTTTCTGTTGAGTGTTTGTATTCTGCACCAGACAGAACTGTTTCGGTTTCGTTCGTTCACTTTGTTGTTTTTGTTCAGTGTTCAATTTCTTTATAAAAAATATGGACACTTACCACGCTACGCATTGGTCCTCACCTTCTTCCACCAACAACGACCGTTACATACTGGCTCACAAAAGTACAATTATTGATGCTTTCGAGTGACCTTTAACATAATGCTCACATATGCTCACTGTAATATACTGTATCTACTTGGATTGTTATTTCTTGAATTCTTGTATGGATTATTTTTCTTATTTGTGTATTTTTATTGTATCTGCGAGACATCATTCTGCACTATTGGAGCTAGTAACGTAAGCATTTCACTGCACCTGCCATAGCACCTGCAAATCTGTGTACGCAACCAATAAACTTTGATTTGATAATGTCTAACATAATGGATAGCTCTGTATGAAACTGGATGATGATGATCAAATATAATGTTAAGATTTTTAGGGAATGCGTTATTCTACTGTAGTGTGACTTTTGCATTAGTTCTCATAGGCTTTGAAAAAATGTATCTTCCAACAATCCAATGAAGCATCTTAAACTCAGCAAAAAAAGAAATGTCCCTTTTCAAGGTCTCTGTCTTTCAAAGATAATTTGTAAAAATCCAAATAACTTTACAGATCTTCATTGTAAAGAATGATCATGTTTATGGTTCAATGAACCATAAACAATTAATGAACATGCACCTATGGAACGGTCGTTAAGACACTAACAGCTTAGTGGGTAGGCAATTAAGGTCAGTTATGAAAATGTAGGACACTAAAGAGGCCTTTCTACTGACTCTGAAAAACACCAAAAGAAAGATGCCCAGGGTCCCTGCTCATCTGCATGAACGTGCCTCAGGCATGCTACAAGGAGGCATGAGGACTGCAGATGTGGCCAGGGCAATACATTTCAATGTCCATACTGTGAGACGCCTAAGACAGCGCTACAGGGAGACAGGACAGACAGCTGATCGTCCTCGCAGTGGCAGACCACGTATAACAACACCTGCACAGGATCGGTACATCCGAACATCACACCTGTGGGACAGGTACAGGATGGCAACAACAACTGCCCGATGTACACCAGGAACGCACAATCCCTCCATCAGTGCTCAGACTGTCCGCAATAGGCTGACAGAAGCTGGACTGAGGGCTTGTAGGCCTGTTGTAAGGCAGGTCCTCACCAGACATCACCGGCAACAACGTCGCCTATGGGCACAAACCCACCGTCGCTGAACCAGACAGGACTGGCAAAAAGTGCTCTTCACTGACGAGTCGCGGTTTTGTCTCACCAGGGATGATGGTCAGATTCGCGTTTATTGTCAAAGGAATGAGCGTTACACCGAGGCCTGTACTCTGGAGCGGGATCGATTTAGAGGAGGAGTGTCCGTCATGGTCTGGGGCGGTATGTCACAGCATCATCGGACTGAGCTTGTCATTACAGGCAATCTCAACGCTGTGCGTTACAGGGAAGACATCCTCCTCCCTCATGTGGTACCCTTCCTACAGGCTACTCCTGACATGACCCTCCAGCATGACAATGCCACTAGCCATACTGCTCGTTCTGTGCGTGATTTCCTGCAAGACAGGAATGTCAGTGTTCTGCCATGGCATCGAAGAGACCGGATCTCAATCCCTTGAGCACATCTGGGACCTGTTGGATTGGAGGGTGAGGGCTAGGGCCATTCCCCCCAGAAATGTCTGGGAACTTGCAGGTGCCTTGGTGGAAGAGTGAGGTACATCTCACAGCAAGAACTGGCAAATCTGGTGCAGTCCATGTGGAGGAGATGCACTGCAGTACTTAATGCAGCTGGTGGCCACACCAGATACTGACTTACTTTTGATTTTGACCCCCCCTGTCACGCCCTGGCCATAGAGAGGCTTTTATTCTCTATTTTGGTTAGGCCAGGGTGTGACTAGGGTGGGCATTCTATGTTCTTTTTTCTATGTTTTTGTATTTCTTTGTTTTTTGGCTGGGTATGGTTCTCAATCAGGGACAGCTGTCTGTCGTTGTCTCTGATTGAGAACTATACTTAGGTAGCTCTTGCCCAAGTGGGTTTTGTGGGTAGTTGCGTTCTGTTTTGCACCTGACGGAGCTGTTTCGGTTGTTATTTTTGTTACTTTGTATTTAGGGTTCAGTTCTATTTAATAAATGACGAACCACGCTGCGCTTTGGTCCTCACCTTTCACCAACGGCCGTTACACCCCCATTGTTCACGGACACATTATTTCATTTCTGTTAGTCACATGTCTGTGGAACTTGTTCAGTTTATGTCTCAGTTGTTGAATCTTATGTTCATACAAATATCTACATATGTTTAGTTTGCTGTAAATAACAGTGGGAGGAAGTTTCTTTTTTTGCTGAGTTTATATTGGCAATGACAACTCAACTAAATTACAGTTTTTGCAATTCTCAATGTGGATAAAAACTCAATGAAGTTTTAAGCTACGGATACAAGCCAGCCCATTATTTATTAATCATTACATGAACTCATTACTTCCCCGGACATATAAAACACCAACATATAGGTGTTCAAAATGACAATAACTGCTGTGTTTGAGTCTGTGTGCTGTGCATGGCATGCCCTCTATATCTCAGGTACAGAAATCCAGGTACCATGGTTTAGCATTTTGCATCATCACATCGTCAGAGTTGTGGTTCCTTTCCAGGTGCATACACCCTGGGTATTTTCATAGAAAAATAATATAATTAATATAACTCATTAGAATGAATAGAATTCATTCTAGTTCTGTGGGTATGTCTACCTCCATCCCATTCCGTGCAGTGTTAGAGGTAGCAGGACCAGTAGATGATGTTGAACAGAATATAGGACCCAGGGAAGATGACCCGGGAATACTTGTCTATGGCGTGGGTGTCGATCCACATGCTGCTGTAAGCGCTGGAGCCCACGTGTCCTGTGATCTGGTCGTTCTCCTCAAAGTCCAGATGGACCATCATCCTTTGCTGCATTGCAGCGCCGTTCTCCATCGACTCACCGCCATAGTTCCCAGTGTTGTTGACATCATCCTCGCTGTAGCTACCCATCATGCCTGGGTGGGTCATGCCACAGGTGCAGGGCAGCTGCAGACAGACACTGGATTAGATACCGAGCTACAGTACCCACATTTGAAATCGAAAACTCCTTCCCAGAGCATCTTTTACAGGCTGAGGAACAGACTATTTGGATCCATGGAATGTTATAATGGCACTTACCCTTTCTCGTAGCTTTCTTTCCTTCCGTTCTTGCACCGTAGACAGGTAGTTCACTGCAGCATACTCTATCACCGATAAGAACACAAACACAAAACTGACCCAGAGGTAAATGTCCACAGCTTTGATGTAGGAAACCCTGGGCATGGAGGCGTTGACTCCAGTGATGATGGTGGACATGGTGAGCACCGTGGTGATACCTGGAGCACAGTACAACACACAACGTCTGATCAGAAAGGTTAAAACTTAGGGACACAGCAGGATATTCTACTGAAGGTAGAATATTAGAGGCTTTGTAATAATGAAACATGAGTACAGTCAAAGACAGAATCATAATAAGCTTCAAACAAAATCCTGAACTACTAAGGGCTAACTCACCCAGAGGAACCCTGGCCGGTACGGCCCGGCGGTCGATCCAGAAAGACACCCAGGACAACATGACCATCAGAGTGGCAGGGAAGTAGGTCTGCAGCAGGAAGAAGAAGATGTGGCGTCGTAGGGTGAAGTTGATGTACAGACGGTTGTACCACCCTGGAGAGAAGAGGATCAGATTATTACATATGTTTAGTTATATCCACTACCGTTCAAAAGTTTGGGTTCACTTAGAAATGTCCATGTTTTTGAAAGAAAAGCACATTTTTGTCCTTTAAAATAACATCAAATTGATCAGAAACACAGTGTAGACATTGTTAATGTTGTAAATGACTATTGTAGCTGGAAACAGCTGATTGTTTATGGAATATCTACATAGGCGTACAGAGGCCCATTATCAGCAACCATCACTCCTGTGTTCCAATGGCACGTTGTGTTAGCTAATCCAAGTTTATAGTGTACATTGCACTGCCTGCATTACATTAGCATTACAGAAACACAACCTTGATAAATCACAGTGAACAGCATGTGTTGTGTCAGTCTTCAGTGCCGTACCTGTGCTGCTGTAGAAGGATTTTTTGCTGGTGGTATGGAACTCCTGGATGAGGAACTGGGAGAGGGAGATCCTTTCGTCAGTACTCAGGGAATTGTTCCCTTTCTTCCAGTAGAGCATCAGGTCGTCATCCGTGTACGCATCTGATAAGAAAGAGACATGCTGTTCAGTGTTCACCACTTGAAACAAGTCTATAAATAGGTAAATTTGATTATGATTTGAATGTGACAGAAGAGAAAGAGTCAAAAGGGAAGTGACATCATTAGAGCAGAGACTCACAGCTCTCGATCTCCAAGGAGCAGGTCTGTGTGTCCAGAGGGAAGCGACTCAGGTCCATACTGCACATGGATGTCACCGTCACCCTGCATGAGAACAACAACACAGACAGTTGAGTATACCCAGATCTGTTTGTGCTTTTGCCAGCTCCATTGCAGTCATTGTAATTCATTGTCATGCCAAACATTGGCAAGGAGTTGACATTATAGCACAAACAGACTGGTACTCAGGCTAAGCTGAGTAGTCTATTGGTCAAGCAATACACAGAGCGAGTGGCGACCCGTCATTCAGGGCCCCATCTGTTTTGAGCCCCACCTGCATGTTATTTTTCCATTAATACGCAGTTTGCAAACAATGTAAAAAAAATGTTTTCAAAAATGTAATAAAGCCACATATAAACATGGTCTCTTATTTGCATTCCTGAGTAAGTCACCTCCAAAATGCAGGTGTTTCAGCTTAGCTCAGTGCCTTCTGTGGTGGTGGGGCAGGCGCGGAAATACGGAGCGTAGGGGTTGGTTATGTTCTCTAGTTGCGCCATGATTGGCTCAATGTTCTGTCACTCATTGGGACTGTACGTTGCCGCAAAATCTATGGGTAGAGCTCGAAAATTCAAGCCCCTTGGGTGCTGCCATAGATTTACATTAGAAGTGCCCATCCAAGGCTCAAGGTAATTGGCCAGAGATAAAATTACGTTAAATCAGGTTATATCTACCGTAGCTTTGATTGGACTGATCCTGTCAACATCATACTTTCAAAATCTTAGCTAGCAAGCTAGCGGTCATCATCATGAATCATGTCGACAATCTACTGGCAAATCCTTTTCATTCCTTCTCATACGAACAGAAATTATGAAGAGAAATTATAGATAAAACGTATCAGTGCTCATTGGCCATTACACAACAAGTTTGAAATCACGAATTCAACAATGAGTGGTTTGGAAGGAATCAGTGGCTAACTGCAAGCGTTGCAAAGGAATCACTAGCCTGCTATTCAGTGGAGTGGGTGTTGGGTCTAAGTCTGGGTTAAGGTCTCTTTTCCAAGCTTAAAATTATAAGCATTCAACACCATGGGCCATAAAAGGTTGAATACAATCCAGTGTGACTTCTGCCACATTCAAAACAACTGGAAACTCAGAACTGGTAAATCTCAGACTTCCGTGAGTTCAAGACAACTGGGAACTCTGGGAAAAAAAACACTCTCCGACTGGGAAAATACATTTTGAACGGTCATCCAACTCGGAATTCCAAGTCGGGAACTCTGGCCTCTTTCTAGAGCTATGACCTGTATGTCTTGTAAGTTGCTGCATAAATTATGTAATATGCCAGGGAGATATGTATACTGTAGCTAAGAAAGTAATACTAAGTGTATGTTGTGTAGTAAGCTGTTTGTAGCCCATGTGCCTCACCATAATAATTTGGTCCCTTTCCCCCTCATAATTTAGCCTACTGTTCTGACTTGGTGGTGCACATGTAGCATATAGCCTGTTTTACAGAAATGTAATCATCAAATATTGTAAGAGCTTTCATTGTCTGCTTATATGCCCCCTTTATTTATCCTACAGTTCTGACTTGGTATACAGGGAGAATACTATAAGAACAGCCCATGTTCTGAAATCTGTCTCTGTACATTTCAAAAGTGCTGAACAAATATTTATTTTGACAGGCAAAGCTTCAATACAAGGCTAAGATTGAATCATACTACACAGGCTCCGACGCTCGTTGGATGTGGCAGGGCTTGCAAACTATTACAGACTACAAAGGGAAGCACAGCCGCGAGCTGCCCAGTGACACAAGCCTACCAGACGAGCTAAATCACTTCTATGCTCGCTTCGAGGCAAGCAACACTGAGGCATGCATGAGAGCATCAGCTGTTCTGGACGACTGTGTGATCATGCTCTCCGTAGCCGATGTGAGTAAGACCTTTAAACAGGTCAACATACACAAGCCTGCAGGGCCAGATGGATTACCAGGACGTGTGCTCCGGGCATGTGCTGACCAACTGGCAGGTGTCTTCACTGACATTTTCAACATGTCCCTCATTGAGTCTGTAATACCAACATGCTTCAAGCAGACCACCATAGTCCCTGTGCCCAAGAACACAAAGGCAACCTGCCTAAATGACTACAGACCCGTAGCACTCACATTCGTAGCCATGAAGTGCTTTGAAAGGCTGGTAATGGCTCATATCAACACCATTATCCCAGAAACCCTAGACCCACTCCAATTTGCATACCGCCCAAATATATCCACAGATGATGCAATCTCTATTGCACTCCACACTGCCCTTTCCCACCTGGACAAAAGGAACACCTATGTGAGAATGCTGTTCATTGACTACAGCTCAACGTTCAACACTATAGTACCCTCAAAGCTCATCACCAAGCTAAGAAACCTGGGACTAACACCTCCCTCTGCAACTGGATCCTGAACTTCCTGACAGGCCGCCCCCAGGTGGTGAGGGTAGGTAGCAACACATCTGCCACGCTGATCCTCAACACTGGAGCTCCCCAGGGGTGCGTGCTCAATCCCCTCCTGTACTCCCTGTTCACCCACAACTGCATGGCCAGGCACGACTCCAACACCATCATTAAGTTTGCTGAAGACACAACAGTGGTAGGCCTGATCACCGACAACGACGAGACAGCCTATAGGGAGGAGGTCAGAGACCTGGCCGGGTGGTGCCAGAATAACAACCTATCCCTCAACGTAACCAAGACTAAGGAGATGATTGTGGACTACAGGAAAAGGAGCACCGAGCACGTCCCCATTCTCATCGACGGGGCTATAGTGGAGCAGGTTGAGAGCTTCAAATTCCTTGGTGTCCACAACAACAAACTAGATTGGTCCAAACACACCAAGACAGTCATGAAGAGGGCACGACAAAGCCTATTCCCCCTCAGGAAACTAAAAAGATTTGGCATGGGTTCTGAGATCCTCAAAAGGTTCTACAGCTGCAACATCGAGAGCATCCTGACCGGTTGCATCACTGCCTGGTACGGCAATTGCTCGGCCTCCGACCGCAAGGCACTTCAGAGGGTACTGCGTACGGTCCAGTACATCACTGGGGCCAAGCTGCCTGCCATCCAGGACCTCTACACCAGGCGGTGTCAGAGGAAGGCCCTAAAAATTGTCAAAGACCCCAGCCACCCCAGTCATACACTGTTCTCTCTACTACCACATGGCAAGCGGTACCGGAGTGCCAAGTCTAGGACAAAAAAGCTTCTCAACAGTTTTTACCCCCAAGCCATAAGCCTCCTGAACAGGAAAGCAAATGGTTACCCGGACTATTTGCATTGTGTGCCCCCAACCCCTCTTTTACGCTGCTACTACTCTCTGTTAATCTTATATTCATAGTCACTTTAACTATACATTCATGTACATACTACCTAAATTGGCCCGACCAACCAGTGCTCCCGCACATTGGCTAACCGTGCTATCTGCATTGTGTCCCACCACCCGCCAACCCCTCTTTTTACGCTTCTGCTACTCTCTGTTCATCATATATGCATAGTCACTTTAACCATATCTACATGTACATACTACCTCAATAAGCCTGACTAACATGTGTCTGTATATAGCCTTGCTACTCTTTTTTCAAATGTCTTTTTACTGTTGTTTTATTTCTTTACTTACTTACCTACCTACACACACACTTTTTTCCCCGCACCATTGGTTAGAGCCTGTAAGTAAGCATTTCACTGTAAGGTGAAATACACCTGTTGTATTCGGCGCACGTGACAAATAAACTTTGATTTGGTCTGTCCTAACTTGCTCATAATGTCTTAATCGGAATTAAGGATGGCCTCTTATCCGCTTGTCGTTCCCTTATGCCATTGTTTGTACATCTCAATTGTCAGTAGAAACCACATTTGTTCAAGCAAGTCAGCCATATCAGCTATGTTTTTTAAAAAGGCAGTAAATGAATCAACTGTTTCGCTGCTTCAACATTTTTTGGGAGAGTTTGCCCCAGAAAGATTGACATGCTAAAATCGCCACTGCACAGAGCAATGTAGTATAATACAATAATGGCAAAGAGAAATCAGTTGGGGATGTGGGTGAATATGTGTTGTGTATATTATTAACTGGGTGGTTCGAGCCGTGAATGCTGATTGGCTGACAGCCGTGGTATATCAGACCGTATACCACGGGTATGACAAAACATTTATTTTTACTGCTCTAATTATTTTGGTAACCAGTTCATAATAGCAATAAGGCTCCTCAGGGGTTTGTGGTATATTGCCAATATACCACGGCTAAGGCTGTATCCAGGCACTCCACTGTATCCAGGCACTCCACTCCATTGTGTTGTGCATAAGAACAGCCCTTAGCCGTGGTATTTGGCCATATACCACACCCCCTTGGGCCTTATTGTTTCACTATATTTCAGACAGATACACACAGAGTCAGGGGGATGAGTAAATTCAGGGATAAATAGATCAAAATAGCCAAGATAATCCAGCACAGTGTAGAAGAGACCCGTCGCTACACTGGATCCTCTGGGAGGAAGATCCACATACAGTAAACAGTTGGTTACTCTCCAAATCTGCTTCCTTATGGAACATAAATCTCTGGTTCCAGCCCTCCGAGAGATTAACCCTACTGATGAGCCTGCATGGTATCTATAGTAGAACACACACCACCCTGTCACTCCACAAGTCCAATACATCTGTAAGAACAGATACATTCTATAATACACCTCAAGGTTGGTATTTACAGATGGCCTATGTGTATACCAGGGCATAGTTCAAAGTCGCAAGACCAGAGTCTGTCTTGATGGCTATTTACACCATTATCTTAGCATGACGGTCAAGTGTTCATGACGCTACTTACTATCAGTGCCCACAGGTGTCAATAAGACTGTATGCAGTGTGTTCTGACTGCCAGCAGAGGGAGCTACTGACACAGACATCTTGATACTGGCTCTTGCTGCCAAGGCTCTCAAATGGACCAACTGTGGATTACAAATCTCTTGGCTCCAGCATTCTGATTACTCACCAAAATGACAAACTCAATCTCTGTCTGCAGATTTACTATACTTTACTGACAGTTTCTCATCACATCCATCATGTTGTCATGAGATACAAACTGCACGTCTTGGTTAAGAGATATAAATAGGCACTTGGCCAGGACCCTGATCCATAACAGCATCACAGCCTTTTTTAATTTGCAAATTGCTAATGGGTAAAAACAAAGCATGAAAGTGTTGAATTTAACCTGTCTCAGCTGGCACCTCTGTGATTTGCGTAATGAAATCACTTTTGAGGATAAATTGTCAGTTGGCAAAGACTAGTGTTTACAAACAGCACAAGCTTCTCTTCAGTTGATTCCATTCCAAAAAGTGATCAGACCTAGCTAGCTCATTCCACCCATCATTTGTAGGCTTTGTCTGGACTTATTTTACATAACAAGTTACTGTACCTACTAGAGTTCACAAGGGTATTTTGTGTGCCACAAAACTATCTAAGCCTCCTGATGCCTAGCTTTGATGGTGGATGAAGTGAGTTCTCCCCTTACTATGTAAAGAGCTTTGAGTACCTCAGTAGGGAGAAAGGCTCTATATACTGTAAATCCAATCCATTATTAAAATTAACACACATTTTCCAGTCTCAGGCAAGGTTACTCATCGTGCAAGTGTGGTTCACCAAACCCTTTCTATTATACCAGTATGCTTCAAAGTGATTGCCAGTGTCAACCATGTAGCAAAGAACAAAACCAATGTTCGACTCTGACCAGGTCAATTGGTACCTTAAGCTGTAGAGCACCTTGCCATCAGGGTAGACTCTCAGCATGACATTATCTGTGGTGGTGTCGTGTGTGAAAGACTTCTTGGAGTGGACAAAGAACAGGTCAGGCACCCAGATCTTCTTGACCAGGCGCCCGTCGAAGGTCATGCTCTTATTGGTGGTGCTGTGGAAAGAAAGGCGCTCATCTTTCCAGTAGTGCCTAATATACAGGGTCATGGTGAAGTCCTGAAACACAGAGCATGACAATGCTGCAATTTCAACAGAGCCATCACATATTAATAACCACAATGAATGGGATACACTATAAATGTCTTCTCCTCTTCTTTCCAATTCATCAAATTAAAGTATGGTTGATCTATGCATCTATGAAGGACAGCTTTATTTTACATTACAGCTTACAGAAAGTATAGAAACACTTACCATGTCAACTTCTGAAATTGTGTCCAGACTTTCTACCTGAACATCAACTCCAACTTGAACAGTGTGTCCTGCAAAGATACACAACTCAAATCCTAGCTTAATTAAAACAATAAACATAATGCATAAGTAAACAAAACCATTCAGATATGTTAATTGTAATGTAACTTGTTTCCATAAATAGCTTAAGTTGTTAATGGTTGGGGTAGATAAGTGTATACTTCATTTGTTTATTTAAGTCAGTCAAGCACCCAAGCTAACTGGCTAACATTGGCTAGCTTGCTAGCTACTTTACAGACACAAAGAAGTTCAGAAAACAGGTCACTCTGACCATTTAACTTGCCCTAGCAGAGCTGGTAAGACTTTTCATGTTATTAAGAGGGTTAGTGATTGTAACTGTGTTACTGGCAACAATTGAATTACGTTTTTAAACAATGTTTACTGGTACCTGTCATAACAACAGGCACGACATGTCGTTTGTAAATGTATCAATTATTCGTCACTCTGGCACTCTCAAACCAGAGTCTGGCACTCTCAAACCAGAGTGCTCTGAACTCGGAGTAGATTGCCAGAGTGAATTTACGAACACACCCTATTAACAGACAATACACACATATTCTCCCATGCCCTTATCACAGTCAACACACACATATTTGACATTTTATAGTAAAAATATAATGGAATATAACAGAATGAAATTGAAAGGATATTTCTTCCCAGACTGCAAAACGTGTGGAACCATGGTCATTTAAAAAAGGTGATATTTTGGAACAGGCCCCTTGCGCACATTTTTTGATAGTTCAATTGGCATGAGTAGATTCTTTATTTTTATTTGTATTGTTTTACAAAATTCTTAGTAGATCTAATCTCTCAATGTTCATCTCAAAGTGCACCAGATTAATGCATTTAGCTGTTAAAATTCTAATGTTCCTTCTTCTGGGGGAGGATGCCCCCAAACCTCCCTATCAGGGTTCCCCTCTGGCTTTGGGCTAAGCCCCCAATGTCGTCAAATCCTAGAAACGTCCCTGGGTAGGGATCACAAATCAACACAGAGAAAAACAGAAAAGTCAATAGCTTGCTAAGATTATCTCTCCATTGTTGTAACAATGTAATAAAAGCTGTCTCGATTACGTAGCTGTATTTAGGGGACATTTTTATCTAGACAATTCTATTTAAAACAATGAGTTTTTGCTCCATTAGTCCCTTCATCCAGTGCCCTGCAAAAAAAACACAATTAGGCCACGGTGTTCCAAAAAACCAACTCAGCCGTGCCAGACACAAACATATCTGGAGGCTCTCCAATATTTAGTGGTTGCATTTTATAATCCTTCCTGGGTTGAAATGTCATATTGCAGACAGCTCAAAGAGCTCATCTCCCTTAAAGGGATTTAAAAAGGAACCACTCATTTTGTTTGTGTATCCCATGAGGTAGCAATACAACATTTATTCATATCTCTTACATATACAGTCCCAGTCATTCAAGGGTTTTACTATTTTCTACATTGTAGAATAATAGTGAAGACATCACAACTATGAAATAACATATGGAATCATGTAGTAACCAAAAAAGTGATAAACAAATAAAAATATATTTGAGATTCTTCAAACTAGCCACCCTTTGCCTTGATGACAGCTTTGCATACTCTTGGCATTCTCTCAACCAGCTTCATGAGAGTTGCTTTTCCAACAGTCTGGAAGGAGATCCCACATACTGTATGCTGAGCACTTGTTGGCTGCTTTTCCTTCACTCTGTGGTCCAACTCATCCCAAACCCCCTGAATTATGATGAGATCGAGTGATTGTGGACGCCAGGTAATCTGATGCAGCACTCCATCACTCTCCTTGGTCACACAGCCCTTACACAGCCTGGAGGTGTGTTTTGGGTCAGTGTTGAAAAACAAATGATAGTCCCACTAAACGCAAACCAGATGGTATGGCGTATCGCTGCAGAATGCTGTGGTAGCCATGCTGGTTAAGTGTGCCTTGAATTCTAAATAAATCACACAGTGTCACCAGCAAAGCAACCCCACACCACCTCCTCCTTCATGCTTCACGGTGGGAACCACACATGCGGAGATCATCCGTTCACCTACTCTGCATCTTACAAAGACAAGGGGGTTGGAACCAAAAATCTCAAATTTGGACTGTAATCTGAGGTGCAGTTAAGTCTAATGAACTTATCCTCGGCAGCAGAGGTAACTCTGCATCTTCCTTTCCTGTGGCGGTCCTCACAAGAGCCAGTTTCATTATAGCGCTTGATGTTTTTTGCGACTGCACTTGAAGAAACTTTAAAAGTTGTTTACATGGACTGTTTTTGACATAATAGGGACTTGGTCTTTTACCAAATAGGGCTATCTTCTGTATACCACCCCAACCTTGTCACAACACAACTGATTGTCTCAAACGCATTAAGAAGGAAAGAAATTCCACAAATTAACTTGTAACAAGGCACACCTGTTAATTGAAATGCATTCCTGGTGACTACCTCATGAAGCTGGTTGAGAGAATGGCAAGAGTGTGCAAAGCTGCCATCAAGGCAAAGGGTGGCTAGTTTGAAGAATCTCAAATATATTTTTATTTGTTTATCACTTTTTTGGTTACTACATGATTCCATATGTGTTATTTCATAGTTTTTATGTCTTCACTATTATTCTACAATGTAGAAAATAGTAAAAATAAAGAGAAACCCTGGAATGAGTAGGTGTGTCCAAACGTTTGACTGGTACGTATAACCCAAATCAAATCAACGTTTATTGGTTGCGTACACAGTTTAGCAGGTGTTATTGTGGTGCAGCAAAATGCTTATGTTGCTTGCTCCTAACAATGCACTCAAATGCCAAACGGCTAAAATGTAAATATATATATTATTTTAAAGACATCAAGAACGGAAAGAAGAATCCAATTAACAACTCAAACAGCAGCGTAGCAGAATCAAAATGCAATTTATACAAATTTACACAAGCTAAACTAACAATGACATGTACAGTTCAAGTCGTAAGTTTACATACACTTAGGTTGGAGTCATTAAAACTCATTTTTCAAACACTCCACAAATTTCTTGTTAACAAACTATAGTTTTGGCAAGTCGTTTAGGACATCTACTTTGTGCGTGACACAAGTAATTCTCCCAACAATTATTTACAGACAGATTAGTTCAATTATAATTCACTGTATCACAATTCCAGTGGGTCAGAAGTTAACATACACTACGTTGACGATGCCTTTAAACAGCTTGGAAAATTCCAGAAAAAAATGTCATGGCTTTAGAAGCTTCTGATAGGCTAATTGACATCATTTGAGTAAATTGGAGGTGTACCTATGGATGTATTTCAAGGCCTACCTTAAAACTCAGTGCCTCTTTGCTTGACATCATGGGAAAACCAAAAGAAATCAGCCAAGACCTCAGAAAAAAAAACTGTAGACCTGTAGACAAGTCTGGTTCATCCTTGGAAGCAATTTCCAAATGCCTGAATACCACGTTCATCTGTACAAACAATAGTATGCAAGTATAAACACCATTGGACCACGTAGCCGTCATACCGCTCAGGAAGGAGACGCGTTCTGTCTCCTAGAGATGAACATACTTTGGTGCGAAATGTTGTGGCGGTGCTTTGCTGCAGGAGGGACTGGTGCACTTCACAAAATAGATGGCATCATGAGGGAGGAACATTATGTGGAAAAATTAAAGCAACATCTCAAGACATCAGTCAGGAAGTTAAAGCTTGGTCGCAAATGGGTCTTCCAAATGGATAATGACCCCAAGCATACTTCCGAAGTTGTGGCAAAATGGCTTAAGGACAACAAAGTCAAGGTATTGGAGTGGCCATCATAAAGCCCTGACCTCAATCCTATAGAAAAATTGTGGGCTGAACTGAAAAAGTGTGTGTGAGCATGGAGGCCTACAAACCTGACTCGGTTACAGCAGCTCTGTCAGGAGGAATGGGCCAAAATGGGAAGCTTGTGGAAGGCTACCCGTAACGTTTGACCCAAGTTGTTACGGCTCTCGTTGGTGGTAGGAAGAGTAGACCAAAGTGCAGCGTGGAAAGTGTTCATGATTCTTTTATTTTAAAAAACCACTCAAACAAAATAACAAAAGCAAAAACGAAAGCGCACAGTTCTGTCAGGCTAAGACACTAAACAGAAAACAAGATTCCAGGTCAGGTCAGGGCGTGGCTCAAGTTAAACTATTTAAAGACAATGCTACCAAATACTAATTGAGTGTATGTAAACGTTTGACTGTCACGCCCAGACCTTAGAGAGCCTTTTTATGTCTCTATTTGGTTTGGTCAGGTTGTGGTTTGGGTGGGCATTCTATGTTCTGTTTTCTATGTTTTTGTATTTCTAGGTTTTGGCCGGGTAAGGTTCTCAATCAGGGACAGCTGTCTAAGAAGTGGCTTTGGGGGTGACCAATGAGATATACCTGCTGGAGCGTGTGCTATGGGTGGGTGCTGCTAAAGTGACCAGTGAGCTGAGATAAGGTGGGGCTTTACCTAGCAGAGACTTGTAGATGACCTGGAGCCAGTGGTTTTGGCGATGAGTATGAAGCGAGGGCCAGCCAAAGAGAGTGTACAGGTCGCAGTGGTGGGTAGTATATGGGGCTTTGGTGACAAAACGGATGGCACTGTGGTAGACTGTATCTAATTTGTTGAGTAGAGTGTTGGAGTCTATTTTGTAAATGATATCGTCGAGGATCGGTAGGATGGTCAGTTTTACCAGGGTATGTTTGGCAGCATGAGTGAAGGATGCTTTGTTGCGAAATAGGAAGCCGATTCTAGATTTAATTTTGGATTGGAGATGTTTAATGTGAGTCTGCAAGGAGGGTCTAACCAGACACCTAGGTATTTGTAGTTGTCCACATATTCTAAGTCAGAACCGTCCAGAGTAGTGATGCTGGATGGGCGGGCAGATGCGGGCAGCGATCGATTGAAGAGCATGCATTTAGTTTTACTTGCATTTAAGAGCAGTTGGAGGCCACGGAAGGAGAGTTGAAGCTCATCTGGAATTTAGTTAACACAGTTTTCAACGAAGGGCCAGAAGTATACAGAATGGTGTCGTCTGCGTAGAGGTGGATCAAATAATCACCAGCAGCAAGAGTGACATCATTGATGTACACAGAGAAGAGAGTTGGCCCGAGAATTGAACACCGTGGCAACCCCATATAGATTGCCAGAAGTCTGGACAACAGGCCCTCCGATTTGACATACTGAACTCTATCAGAAAAGTAGTTGGTGAACCAGGCGAGGCAATCATTTGAGAAACCAAGGCTGTTGAGTCTGCCAGTAAGAATGTTGTGATTGACAGAGTCGAAAGCCCTAGCCAGGTCGATGAATACGGCTGCACAGTAATGTCTCTTATCGATGGAGGTTATGATATCGTTTAGTACCTTGAGCGTGACTGAGGTGCACCCATGACCAGCTCTGAAACCAGATTGCATAGCGGAGAAGGTACGGTGGGATTCGAAATGGTCGGTAATCTGTTTGTTAACTTGGCTTTCGAAGACCTTAGAAAGGCAGGGTAGAATAGATATAGGTCTGTAGCAGTTTGGGTCTAGACTGTCTCCCCCTTTGAAGAGGGGGATGGCCGCTGCAGCTTTCCAATCTATGGGAATCTCAGACGATACGAAAGAGAGGTTGAACAGGCTAGTAATAGGGGTTGCAACAATTTCAGCAGATCATTTTAGAAAGAGAGGGTCCAGATTGTGTGTATATGTGTATGTGCATGTGTGATAGCTTGTGTGAGTGAGTGTGCATCACATGGTAGACTTGAGTGTTCAACAGTCTGATGGGCTGGTAATAGAAGCTGTTTTTTAGTCTCTCGGTCTTGGCTTTGATGCACCTGTACTGTCCTTCTGTCGGACAGTAGCCGAGTAAATGGTCTGTGGCTCGGGTGACTGAGTTATATGATGATCTTCTTGGCCTTCCTTTGAAACCCAGTGCTGTAGATGTCCTGAAAGGCCGGCAGTGTGCCCCCAGTGATGCGTTGGGCAGACCGCACCACCCCTTGGAGAGCCCTAGCGGTTTTGGACCTTCTTCACCACACTATCTGTCGATTTATTCAGAGCCTGCTCTCTCTGCTGTCTCCTGTAGTCCACGATCAGCTTCTTCTTTTTTGTTGACGTTAAGGTAGAGGTTATTTTCCTTCCACCACTCCACCAGCGCTCTCACCTCCTCCTTGTAGACTGTCTCGTCATTGTTGTTAATCAGGCCTACCACTGTTGTGTCATCAGCAAACTTGATGATTGAGATGGAGACCTGCGTGGCCATACATGTAGGAGGGGGCTGAGCATGCACTCGTGTGGGGACCCCGTGTTGAGGATCAGCGCGGTTGAGGTTTTGTTGCCTACATTCAACATTCGCTTGTCAGGAAGTCCAGGACCCAGTTGCACAGGGAGGGGTTCAGACCCAGGGATCTGAGCTTAGTGATGAGCTTGGAGGGCACTATGGTATTGAAGGCTGAGCTGTAGTCGATAAACAGCATTCTTACATAGGTATTTCTCTTGTCCAGGTGGGATAGGGCAGTGTGTGATGGTGATTGTGTCGTCTGTTGGAGTGGTGTGAGAATCGAAGTTGGTCTGTGGTGTTGGGTAAGGTGGAGGTAATATGGTCTTTAATTAGCCTCTCAAAGCACGTCATGATGACAGAAGTGAGTGCTATGATAGTAATTTAATTCAGTTACATTCGATACAGGAACAATGGTGGATATCTTGAAGTAAGTGGGGACAACAGACTACGATATATGGAGCGATTGAATATGCCCATAAACACTTCAGCCAGCTGGACTGCACATTCTCTGTGGACGTGATATGGGATGCCGTCTGGGCCGGCAGCCTTGCGAGGCTTAACACGCTTTAATTACTTACTCACGTCGGCCATGGAGAACGGCTCGATGTTGTTTTCCTCGAATCCCTTTATAATCTGTGATTGTCTGGAGTCCTTGCCACATACGTCTCCTGTCTGAACCATTGAATTGAGACTCCACTTTGTCCCTGTACTGTTGTTTTGCCTCTTTGATTGCCTTACATAAGTTATAGCTGGTCTGTTTGTACACATCCGTTTTTACACATCCAAATCACCACATTTAACCAGTCACCTTGCCATGGTTAAATGTGGTGATTTGCGCTTTCAGTTTTGCATGAATGCTGCCATCTATCCACGTTTTTTGTAAAACAATCAAATAAATATAACTCTGCTTTAAGGGCCTACATACAATAAAACTAAAAATGTGGATGAGCCATTGTCTCTTAGTACAAAATGATGTGGCAATGTTATTGCATGCTCGGATGCAGATTCACACATTTTGATATATCAGATATATTGCATTTATATTGTTAATACATGGCTGAGTCAATATTCTGTAAAATACTTCATATCACAAGGAGCAATAGCACATCAACTATTCACTGGCTTTAAACGCCACAGAGGAATACACTACATGTGTAATGTCCAGAGTTGGGGTGTAACTGATTACATGTCAAAGATACAACAAATCAGTTACATGTAATCTGCTTACAAAAAACTGTAACTGTAATTAGTTACGTTACCAGCTAAAATATTGTAAATCAGATTACAGAAACTTTTGAAAAACTATATGATTACTTCTTGAATTACTTTTAGATTCTGAAAGGATGTTTCCGGAAAAAAATACATTATGACACCTTTTAGTTTTCTCAATGACATTCAATTCAGCATTGAAAAAAATGCTGCAAGTTTAAGTTTATTCCACCTGAGCGAGTCTGACCACAAGTCAGAGACCACTATGATGACACACTAAATGCGTTTGCTGGGTCATTTTTGTCTTCTTCTGGTGCCTTTTAAGAGGAAAGTAATCTAAAAGTAACTGAAATTAATCAGATTACATTACTGAGTTTGGGTAATCCAAAAGTTCAATTACAATTTTGGACAGTAATAACTGTAATGGATAACATTTAGAAAGTAACCTTCCCAACTCTGGTAATGTTTACGTCTGTTACGATTCGTTGTCTGTATAGATTATTCTAGAATCTTAATTATTTTGGAACTTAAATTGCAGCCCAATATATCCCCTTTTATCCCCTTTTGGGGTGGAAACATCCATATGTGGGCAATTCCATGGTAACGGAATAACACTGAGACTCTGGTTTTTCATCTTAAAATGTATGCAAAACAAAATCCATTGATTTCAAAGTTTAACAAACCATACAACTCTATGCACAAGGACTACTTTTAACAAGAAACTTTTTTTTATACCCAAATTACAAAATGACATATTGGTTTCCTTACCATGTAGGTAGTTTATGGACATGGTATGACAGCAACCCATGCTTTGGTTTTGTTTATCTGGCCACTGTTTCAAATGCTAACTAAGTCAATGGTATCTTTAACATTTTCACACTTCATATCCAAATCCTCTATAAGCAACATCATTGAGTTAACAATACTTTTTTAGCTACTTCAGGATGATTTGGACGAAAATTTTAATATAGGTACCATTGACTAGCATTGTATTTGTGCCACAAATGCAAAAAGGTTTGCATTTGAAACAGTGGACAACAAAACCAACGCATGCATTACAGTCATTCCTTGTCCATAGACTTGCCAGGCTACCCATACTCCTTGTTCTGGCCAAACACACTATGCCACGCTCAGAGATGTTCATTTATTCTCCGTAATGAGTCTGGATCTGGGTACCTCCTCGACTCTTCACTGAATGTGAACACATTCCTTATGATTGGTCGATTGGGCTGGTCCAGAAACTGATGAGTTGGACCAGATACAGAACACATGTGGGTAAAGCAGAGGTTTAAAAATGTTTCATTGACTTTGATACTCTGAGATGATCCACAAACGACTTCAATGATGGCAGTCTCAGACTAAAGTATGTAGCGAACGACAGAGCAGTGGAAGAATATGTCATTTTCTAATTTGGGTGGCATCCTATTTATTAATTTGGGTGAACTAGCCCTGTAACATTGAGGGGGGAACCCATCTAGTGGTCAGAACCTGGTAATATCAGGATGTAGGATGGGACATAAACCTAACAATTTCTCTGAACAGGGGAAAAACAACATCACCAAATTCACTGGGAACACATTACATAGGATGAAGAAACAATACTCTGAGCCGCAGCTCCATACTACTTGTCAGACATAGAGAACTGATACTATATACTCGTTCGGTGGGATTGGTGTCAGGTGTGAAGGGTCTGTGGGAGGCTTTTGACCATTGCTTTGGATTCCTCATGTCTAACTCATTGTTCGAATTAGATAATAGATAATAGACAGTGAGTAGCAGCAGTGTACAAAACAAATGGGGGGGTACAATGTAATAGTCCGGTGGCCAATTGATTAATTGTTCAGCAGTCTTTTGGCTTGGGGGTAGAAGAAGAAGAAGCTGTTAAGGAGACTTTCGGTCCTTGACTTGGAGCTCCGGTACCACTTGCCGTGCGGTAGCAGAGAGAACAGTCTATGACTAGGGTGACTGGAGTCTCTGACACTTTTATGTGCTTTCCTCTGACACTGCCTATTATATAGGTCCTGGATTGCAGGAAACTTGGCAAGTGATGTACTGGGCCGTACGCACTACCCTCTGTAGTGACTTACGGTCAGATGCCGAGCAGTTGCCACACCAGGCCGTGATGCAACCAGTCAGGATGCTCTTGATGGTGCAGCTGTAGAACTTTTTGAGGATCTGAGGACCCATGCCAAATCTTTTCAGTCTCCTGAGGGGGAAAAGGTTTTGTCGTGCCCTCATCACGACTGTTTTGGTGTGTTTGGACCACGATAGATCATTGGTGATGTGGACACCAAGAAACTTGAAACACTTGACCCGCTCCACTACAGCCCCGTTGATGTTAATGGGGGCCTGTTCGGCCCTCCTTTCCATGTAGTCCACGATCAGCTCCTTTGTCTTGCTCACATTGAGGGAGAGGCTGTTGTCCTGGCACCACACTGCCAGTTCTCTGACCTCCTCCCTATAGGCTTCCTCATCGTTGTTGGTGATCAGGCCTACCACTGTTGTGTCATCAGCAAACTTAATGATGGCGTTGGAGTCGTGTTTGGCCACGTAGTTCTGGGTGAACAGGGAGTACAGGAGGGGACTAAGTACACACCCCTGAGAGGTCCCAGTGTTGAGGATCAGCGTGGCAGACGTGTTGTTGCCTACCTTTACCACCTCGGTGCGGACGTCAGGAAGTCCAGAATCCAGTTGCAGAGGGAGGTGTTTAGTCCCAGGTTCATTAGCTTAGTGATGAGCTTCATGGGCACTATGGTGTTGAACGCTGAGCTGTAGTCCATGAACAGCCTTCTCACATAAGTGTTCCTTTTGTCCAGGTGGGAAAGGGCAGCGTGGAGTGCGATTGAGATTGCGTCATCTGTGGATCTGTTGGGGCTGTATGCGAATTGGAGTGGGTCTAGGGTATCCGGGAGGATGCTGTTGATGTGCGCCATGACCAGCCTTTCAAAGCAAGGAAGTGAAGGCAGGTTACCTTCGCTTCCTTGAGCACAGGGACTATGGTGGTCTGCTTGAAACATGTAGGTATTACAGACTCAGTCACGGAGAGGTTTAAAATGTCAGTGAAGACACTTGCCAGTTGGTCCATGCATGCTTTGAGGCTTTGTGAATGTTGACCTGTTTAAAGGTCCTGCTCACATCGGCTACCGATATTTCAACAAAATAATGTTCTGTTTCTAACAACAGAAACCATTTCAGAACAATCTGAGTTGGTGGGTGTTGAAATCCTCTTTCTTGTGCTTTTTGAGATGGAACGACCCATATGTGTACTTCCGCTTCTAATGTATCTGCTTCCCATGGGGCCCTTGGGAAGGGCCCGTAAGTAAGCATTTCACTGTTAGTCTATACCTGTTGTTTACAAAGCATGTGACAAATAAAAATGGATTTGATGGATTTCCTGAGTTCCCGAGAACAGGCCAAATCTTAACTTGAGTAATGACAGTTGGAATTTTCCAATGCATGACTTAACGATGAGTCATGATTAAGTCATTATTATACTTTTTAAAATTAAACCTTTATTTAGCTAAAGGTCAGTTAAGGTCAGTTAAGAACAAATTCTTATTTAAAATTCTTATTTGACGTCCTACCCCGGACGACACTGGGGACTCCCAATCAAGGTTGGATATGATACAGCCTGGATTTGAACCAGGTACTGCAGTGACACCTCTTGCACTGAGATGCAGTGTTTTAGACCACTGCGCCACTCGGGAGTCCAAAAATAAGAGTTGTCATCAGATATCAGAGAACTCTAGAATTTTACCAATAATGATCATTATAATTTGTACGTCACACAGTAAAGCACAGTTAAAAAATCTCACCTCCAAAGCCAGGCCTCATTGTGAAGTCGTGGTCATTTATGCTTAAGAGCTGCTCTGACTTTGTCATGGTGGTTTTGGTCATATCTGGACTTCTTCTCAGTATAGGGCTGTGAGGAGTGGAGAAACATGATCAATAAAACAATCAATATTTAAAATGACACTTCTTGTCATTGTCTCTGAACCTCTATAGCATACTGACTAGTCCCAGATTTGTTTGTGCTCTTGCCAATTCCATTACTGTCATTGTCAAACCAAACATGATTAGCATGACAATGAGTGACGAGAAGTTGGCATGAATGCACAAACAGACTGGTACTCCGCCTATATCAAGACCACTTATCCTATGGAATGGAGCCATACACAGACACACACATCACGTGTCTAGCCTCCCCCCATTGTCATCAGAAGTTAAGCTATAAGCTTATCAGGATGTTCATAGAATTCCGATCATATTCATGAGGATTAATTCATTAGGGTAGTCTTTTTTCATATAAATTTGGAGCTATGCATCACAGGGCATATGAATTTGCCCTGACCTTGCAGATACTAAGGAAAAGGCTAGATTGCACAAGGTTTAGCTAGTTGCTTCAAAGCCAACTATTTTATACTATGAGTATACTTTAACAAAAGCTGTGATCTTAGCCCTATTCGCCAGGGACTAGTATTACTATAGAACGTTGGTTATGTCTTTATTATCCCAGTATGTCCATTTTTACAGTAGATGAGTCGGACGGGATTTGTTTTACCAAACTGCCCCGGTAATAAAACAAAATTCTCATTCAAAATTGACCGTTGTGACGGAGCCTCGGAATAGCCTAATATTGGCCTATTGGTCTTCAGTTCAGAGAAAGTCTAAATAATAATACATATCAATAAGAACCATGAACTATAACCTTTGCAGACATTTCATTAACTGACATATTTGGCAATTTATGAATTCATTGGCACAATAGCATCCATTTTTTTTAAAGGACGTATGGCACTAGGAAAGTTGATATGTGACAAAACAGATCATTCATCTGTAGGCTACATACATAGCACTTTGTTTTAGGCATACATTCCCCCCCCCATGTTCTTACCCATGGTTGCAGCACCTGTTAAACTCTGTACAGTCGTGGCCAAAAGTTTAGAGAATGACACAAATATTAATTTCCACAAAGTTTGCTGCTTTAGATATTATCTTTAGATATTTATGTCAGATGTTACTATGGAATACTGAAGTATAATTACAAGCATTTCATAAGTGTCAAAGGCTTTTATTGACAATTACATTAAGTTGATGCAAAGAGTCAATATTTGCAGTGTTGACCCTTCTTTTTCAAGACCTCTGCAATCTGCCCTGGCATGCTGTCAATTAACTTATGGGCCACATCCTGACTGATGGCAGCCCATTCTTGCATAATCAATGCTTGGAGTTTGTCAGAATTTGTGGGTTTTTGTTTGTCCACCCGCCTCTTGAGGATTGACCACAAATTCTCAATGGGATTAAGGTCTGGGGAGTTTCCTGGCCATGGACCCAACATATCAATGTTTTGTTTCCCAAGCAACTTAGTTATAACTTTTGCCTTATGGCAAGGTGCTCCATCATGCTGGAAAAGGCATTGTTCGTCACCAAACTGTTCCTGGATGGTTGGGAGAAGTTGTTCTCGGAGGATGTGTTGGTACCATTCTTTATTCATGGCTGTGTTCTTAGCCAAAATTGTGAGTGAGCCCACTCCCTTGGCTGAGAAGCAACCCCACACATGAATGGTCTCAGGATGCTTTATTGTTGGCATGACACAGGACTGATGGTAGCGTTCACCTTGTCTACTCCGGGCGAGCATTTTTACGGATGCCCCAAACAATCGGGAAGGGGATTCATCAGAGAAAATGACTTTACCACAGTCCTCAGCAGTCCAATCCCTGTACCTTTTGCAGAATATCAGTCTGTCCCTGATGTTTTTCCTGGAGAGAAGTGGCTTCTTTGCTGCCCTTCTTGACACCAGGCCATCCTCCAAAGGTAGACGGTCCTGGCGCTTGCTGGAATTTCTTGGGCGCCCTCAAGCCTTCTTCACAACAATTGAACCTCTCTCCTTGAAGTTCTTGATGATCCGATAAATGGTTGATTTAGGTGCACTCTTACTGGCAGCAATATTCTTGCCTGTGAAGCCCTTTTTGTGCAAAGCAATGATGACTGCACGTGTTTCCTTGCAGGTAACCATGGCTGACAGAGGAAGAACAATGATTCCAAGCACCACCCTCCTTTTGAAGGTTCCAGTCTGTTATTCGAACTCAATCAGCATGACAGAGTGATCTCCAGCCTTGTCATCGCCAACACTCACACCTGTGTTAACGAGAGAATCACTGACATGATGTCAGCTGGTCCTTTTGTGGCAGGGCAGAAATGCAGTGGAAATGTTTTTGGGGGATTCAGTTCATTTGCATGGCAAAGAGGGACTTTACAATGAATTTGCAATTCATCTGATCACTCTTCATAACATTCGGGAGTATATGCAAATTGCCTTCATACAAACTGAGGCAGCAGACTTTGTGAAAATTAATATTTGTGTCATTCTCAAAACTTTTGGCCACGACTGTAATATCCCTCAAAACACAGGGATGATAATTCACACGGGATAAGTATTATCAGAGGACCTGGGATATTGCCGAGAAACAGTAGGTTTTTAGTGCTAGGATAATAACCTTTCTTTCTGCCAAGTAAAAATGACTGGCATGACAAATTCAGACGGAACTAAAAAGACGGATGTGATGATTTGTGCTCGTGCACATAATTACATTACCAGAGGTTCCCCATGAAATCTAATCCCATCCAAATAGTTATTTACTTATTTAAAGCCCTAAGTAAATAATCATATGGTAATAGTTGCTTTGTTCCCCTAAATCAGATCCTCTCGACTATACTCTGTCTGTAACATTGTATTTAGATGAAGGATTCTTACCTGCTAACTTTTTGACGTCCTTGTACAGTCGATGGTACTTCTCGTTTGAATCTATAAGAAAAACAAGAAAAATTAGATGTAAAGGAGACTGCATTCAACATCATAGACTATTCCAACAGCTCATCAAAAGAGTTTGTCAGAAGGCCCCTGTTCATCTTTAAAAAATAACAACAATCAATTTGCAATAGCATTCGTCCACTTGTTGGTAGTATTGTAGAACAGAGTATTGCTTAAAGCATTGCTTGAAAGTGGGAAGTACAGTATGATAGGGCCCTGGTCAAAAGTAGTGCACTATATGATTGATTCTACAAAAAGTGGTGCAAATTGGGGGTTGGTTATTCTAATTTTTGAAGCGCACATCTCTTCCAATTTACAGTATGTCAGACAGATCTACTCCTCACACACTTTGTTTGTATTGCATATTTGAAAATAGTGTCCTAAATTGCTTGTTAGGCACTAAATTTGTCACTACCGAAACGTAGTGAAAAAGTTGCAGTAAAGGGAGAACCATGCACAGTAGTGATCAGATTCACTTTATAAATCGTATTTGTATACAACATTTACTAAATAGTTCAAACATGATTTTTAACTGGATTTTAAAAACCTTGACTTTCTCTCAGCACCAGACTCATTGGGAGGGAGACTAGAGCAGACCCAGAAGTTCTGACACACATTTGAGCACCCCAGGACGGTCCATTTACTTTGTGCTGTTATAATGTATGCTAATGTGATTCCATTGGGGCAGCTCCCCCCTCATAGTAAATAGCTGGCAAAACAATCCAAGCAATGTTCGCACGGCCTATGCGCCCACGGAGGCGGAGCTGCTGCTGCCGGCAGTCACTGAGGTTGCAAAGCAGTAAGTACCTGAACAGCTTGTTTTTAACAAAATATTTTTTAAACAGGATAATGTACATATTTACCACACTTTTATGATAATTTAAAACATAATCCATTTATCTTATTAAAAAAAAAGAAACTTGAGTAAAGTTATGTAATACAGTAATAGTACAGTACAGTAGAGTACAGTAGAGTAGGGTACAGTAGGGTACAGTACGATGCAAAAAAGTACAGGACAGTACATTAAAGACATCTATTTTTGGTCCAAAAATGTCAACGTTTGGGCTCTTTATATTTCTATGCTGTCAATTGTTTTGGTTGTGACCATTTCGGTTTGGACAATTTAGACGTATTTATTTTTATTTTTTTACCCCCTTTTCATGGTATCCAATTGGTAGTTACAGTCCTGTCCCATTGCTGCAACTCCCGTAGGAGAGGCAAAGGTCGAGAGCCGTGCGTCGTCCTAAACACAACCCAGTCAAGCCACACTGCTTCTTGACACAACGCCCACTTAACCCAGAAGCCAGCCGTGTCAGAGGAAGCAATGTACACCTGGCGACCGTGTCAGTGTGCATTGCGCCCGGCCTGCCACAGGAGTCGCAAGTGTGCAATGAGACAGAAACATCCCTGCCGGCCAAAACCTCCCCTAGCCCGGACGAAGCTGGGCCAATTGTGTGCCGCCCCATGGGTCTATTTAAAGATCTGCACCTTTTTTTCAATTTTCGCCTAAAATTACATACCCAAATCTAACTGCCTGTAGCTCAGGCCCTGAAGCAAGGATATGCATATTCTTGGTACCATTTGAAAGGAAACACTTTGAAGTTTGTGGAAATGCGAAAGGAATGTAGGAGAATAACGCAATAGATCTGGTAAAAGATAATACAAAGAAAAAACCAACCGTTACTTTGTATTTTTTGTACCATCATATTTGAAATGCAAGAGAAAGGCCATAATGTATTATTCCAGCCCAGGTGCAATGTGGATTTTGACCACTAGATGGCAGCAGTGTATGTGAAAAGTTTGAGACTGATCCAATGAACCATTGCATTTATGTTCAAAATTTTGTATCAAGACTGCCCAAATATGCCTAATTTGTTTATTAATAACTTTTCATGTTCAAAATTGTGCACTCTCCTCAAACAATAGCATGGCATTATTTCACTGTAATAGCTACTGTAAATTGAACAGTGCAGTTAGATTAACAAGAATTTAAGCTTTCTGCCAATATCAGATATGTCTATGTCATGTGAAATGTTCTTGTTATTTACAACCTCATGCTAATTGCATTAGCCTATGCTAGCTCAACCGCCCCGTGGAAGGGACACTGATCCCGAAGAAGTTCATGAATCCCTATAGCTAGCATTTGGCTGGCTAGCTTTAATTTGGACAGATCCCAGCCAAACCATATATTTTTACATTGGAGTCATTTAGAAAACTGTAACGGTTTTCTTGATGAGAAGGAGAGTCGGACCAAAATGCGGCGTGTCTATTGCAATCCATGTTTAATGAAGTGACACACTAAACACAAACACTACCAAAACAATAAACTTAACGAAAACCGAAACAGCCTATACTTGTGTAACCTAACACAGAACAATGACATCAGGATACTAAGGACAATCACCCACGACAAACTCAAAGAATATGGCTGCCTAAATATGGTTCCCAATCAGAGACAACGATAAACACCTGCCTCTGATTGAGAACCACTTCAGACAGCCATAGACTTAGCTAGAACACCCCACTAGCTACAATCCCCATACATACACACCACATACAAAAACCCATGCCACACCCTGGCCTGACCAAATAAATAAAGATAAACACAAAATACTTTGACCAGGGTGTGACAGAACCCCCCCCCCTAAGGTGCGGACTCCCGAACGCACCTCAAAACAATAGGGAGGGTCCGGGTGGGCGTCTGTCCATGGTGGCGGCTCCGGCGCGGGACGTGGACCCCACTCAATCAATGTCTTAGTCCCTTCTCCTCGCGTCCCTGGATAGTCCACCCTCGCCGCCGACCATGGCCTAGTAGTCCTCACCCAGAACCCCACTGGACTGAGGAGCAGATCGGGACTGAGGGGCAGCTCGGGACTGAGGCAGCTCGGAACTGAGGGGAAGCTCAGGAGTGAGAGGAAGCTCAGGCAGGTTGATGAATCTACCAGAGTCTGGTCGACTGGCAGATCTGGAAGAGTCTGGTCGACTGGCAGATCTGGAAGAGTCTGGTCGACTGGCAGATCTGGAAGAGTCTGGTCGACTGGCAGATCTGGAAGAGTCTGGTCGACTGGCAGATCTGGAAGAGTCTGGTCGACTGGCAGATCTGGAAGAGTCTGGTCGACTGGCAGATCTGGAAGAGTCTGGTCGACTGGCAGATCTGGAAGAGTCTGGTCGACTGGCAGATCTGGAAGAGTCTGGTCGACTGGCAGATCTGGAAGAGTCTGGTCGACTGGCAGATCTGGGAGAGTCTGGTCGACTGGCAGATCTGGGAGAGTCTGGTCGACTGGCAGATCTGGGAGAGTCTGGTCGACTGGCAGATCTGGGAGAGTCTGGTCGACTGGCAGATCTGGGAGAGTCTGGTCGACTGGCAGATCTGGGAGAGTCTGGTCAACTGGCAGATCTGGGAGAGTCTGGTCAACTGGCAGCTCTGGCTGCTCCATGCTGACTGGCTGCTCCATGCTGACTGGCAGCTCTGGCTGCTCCATGCTGACTGGCTGCTCCATGCTGACTGGCAGCTCTGGCTGCTCCATGCTGACTGGCTGCTCCATGCTGACTGGCAGCTCTGGCTGCTCCATGCTGACTGGCTGCTCCATGCTGACTGGCAGCTCTGGCTGCTCCATGCTGACTGGCTGCTCCATGCTGACTGGCAGCTCTGGCTGCTCCATGCTGACTGGCTGCTCTGGCTGCTCCATGCTGACTGGCTGCTCCATGCTGACTGGCTGCTCCATGCTGACTGGCGGCCCTGGCTGCTCCATGCTGACTGGCGGCCCTGGCTGCTCCATGCTGACTGGCGGCCCTGGCTGCTCCATGCTGACTGGCGGCCCTGGCTGCTCCATGCTGACTGGCAGCTCTGGCGGCTCCTTGCAGACTGGCAGCTCTGGCGGCTCCTTGCAGACTGGCAGCTCTGGCGGCTCCTTGCAGACTGGCAGCTCTGGCGGCTCCTTGCAGACTGGCAGCTCTGGCGGCATCCTGCAGACAGGCAGCTCTGGCGGCTCCTTGCAGACTGGCAGCTCTGGCGGCTCCTTGCAGACTGGCAGCTTTGGCGGCATCCTGCAGACAGGCAGCTCTGGCGGCTCCTTGCAGACTGGCAGCTCCTTGCAGACTGGCAGCTCTATGCAAACTGGCAGTTCTGAACAGGCGGGAGACTCCGGCAGCGCTGTAGAGAAGGAAGGCTCTAACAGCGCTAAACAGGCGGGAGACTCCGACAGCGCTGGAGAGGAGGAGGGCTCCGACAGCGCTGGACAGGCGAGGCGCACTGTAGGCCTGATGCGTGGTGCTGGCACTGGTGGTACTGGGCCGAGGACACGCACAGGAAGCCTGGTGCGGGGAGCTGCTACCGGAGGGCTGGGGTGTGGAGGTGGCACAGGATGGGTTAGACCGTGAAGGCGTACTGGAGATCTTGAGAGCGGTGCTGGCACAGGACGTGCAAGGCTAGGGAGGTGCACAGGAGGCCTGGTACGTGAGACTGGCACCATCTTCACCAGCCGACTAACACGCACCTCAGGACGAGTATGGAGCGCTGACCCAGGTGCCATCAAATCCCCAACACGCTCCGTCGGGCGAATTCCATGTTTAAAACACCAACACAGCAACTCCCTCATTTCTCTCTCCTCCAATTTCCCCATTAACTCCTTCACAGTCTCTGTTTCGCTCACCTCCAACACCGGCTCTGGTCTCCTCCTTGGCTCCTCACGATAAACAGGGAGAGTTGGCTCAGGTCTGGCTCCTGACTCTGCCACACTCTCCCTGAGCCCCCCCCCAAGAAATTTTTGGGGCTGACTATGGGGCCTCCGTCCGCGCCGCCTTGCTTGCTTCGCAAACTCCATTCTCCTATATCCCTCCGCGCACTGCTCCATCGAATCCCAGGCGGGCTCCGGCACTCTCCCTGGGTCGACCGCCCACCTGTCTATCTCCTCCCAAGAAGTATAGTCCATACTGTACTCCACTTTGGGCTGTTCCTGCCTGTTGACACGCTGCTTGGTCCCTTTGTGGTGGGTGATTCTGTAACGGTTTTCTTGATGAGAAGGAGAGTCGGACCAAAATGCGGCGTGTCTATTGCAATCCATGTTTAATGAAGTGACACACTAAACACAAACACTACCAAAACAATAAACTTAACGAAAACCGAAACAGCCTATACTTGTGTAACCTAACACAGAACAATGACATCAGGATACTAAGGACAATCACCCACGACAAACTCAAAGAATATGGCTGCCTAAATATGGTTCCCAATCAGAGACAACGATAAACACCTGCCTCTGATTGAGAACCACTTCAGACAGCCATAGACTTAGCTAGAACACCCCACTAGCTACAATCCCCATACATACACACCACATACAAAAACCCATGCCACACCCTGGCCTGACCAAATAAATAAAGATAAACACAAAATACTTTGACCAGGGTGTGACAAAAACACTCTTATCCAGAGTGAGTGCATACATTTTCATACTTTTTCTTACTGGTCCCCTGTGGTGTTCAGTAGTGACACTTCTTAAAAATACGTGAAGATGTTTGAAGACAGACTACTCACTATGTAGCCATGCTGGAGAGGGGTGCAATCCCATCACCAGGTGATATTTGTAGGGCTGTGGCTAAGGCACATTCATTCTGCAATGCGGCTTAATGCACATTCATTTTGCAGTCTTTTTAGGTGTTTCGGTAGTGACATCCAAGGTGGGACAGCATTTCTTTGAGAAAGATGTTTTTTTTTTAAATTAAAAACTCAAATATATCAGTATCTTTCTAAGTAATAATAGAACAACTCAAGATGTTCGATTCAAATAATAATGTTACAAAAATGACAAATTATTTATTTTCAAACATGATGTTTAGGAGTCAGAAAGTGGGACAGCCACCTCTCAATAGTAACATGTATATAACCAATGACTTTGTACTATATTAATTTAACAATGTGTTTGTTATTGCCTTGGAATGATTGATAATATCATGATGTAGTTAAATGTTTTTTTTCAAATAGTTTTATGTCAGACAGCAATTTACACCACTCATACAGGGAATAGGAATAATAGGGTGCTATTTGGGAAACAACATTAATATATACACTATCGTAGAAAAGTTTGGGGTCACTTAGAAATGTCATTTTTTTGGAAAGAAAAACACATTTTTTGTCCATTAAAATAACATCAAATTGATCAGAAATACAGTGTAGACATTGTTAATGTTGTAAATGACTATTGTAGCTGGAAACGGCTGATTGTTTATGGAATATCTACATACTGTAGGCGTACAGAGGCCCATTATCAGCAACCATCACTCCTGTGTTACAAAAGCATGTTGTGTTAACTAAACCGAGTTTATAATATTAAAAGGCTAATTGATCATTAGAAAACCCTTTTGCAAGTATGTTAGCACAGCTGAAAACTGTTGTGCTCATTAAAGAAGCAATTTAACTGGCCTTCTTTAGACTTGTTGAGTATCTGGAGCATCAGCATTTGTGGGTTTGATTACAGGCTCAAAATAGCCAGAAACAAATTCCTTTCTTCTGAACCTCGTCAGTCTATTCTTGTTCTGAGAAATGTTCCACGCGAGAAATTGCCAAGAAACTAAAGATCTCATAAAACGCTGTGTACTACTCCCTTCACAGAACAGCGCAAACTGTCTCTAACCAGAATAGAAAGAGCAGTGGGAGGCTACGGTGCACAACTGAGCAAGAGGACAAGTATATTAGAGTGTCTAGTTTGAGAAACAGACGCCTCACAAGTCCTCAACTGGCAGCTTCATTAAATAGTACCCACAAAACACCAGTCTCTGAGATATGGCTTTTTCTTTTCAACTCTGCCTAGAAGGCCAGCATCCTGGAGTCGCCTCTTCACTGTTGAGACTGGTGTTTTGCGGGTACTATTTAATAAAGCTGCCAGTTGAGGACTTGTGAGGCGTCTGTTTACAAACTAGACACTCTAATGTACTTGTCCTCTTGCCCAGTTGTGCAGTGTTAGTTTAGTCCAGGCAGCTGCTAGGACTACTCAGCACCATTTATGAGTCTGCAGATTAAAAGCTCTATCTGCGCAGGTTAAAAGCACTTTAGGAGAATATTCACCAGGCTATTAGAGCAGTCACTGCTTTAGCAGGGAGGGATTCACTGATGTAATCTTTGTTTCTATAAATATATCTTAATCTGGGAATTATGATATGATTCTCTCATGACATACAAGTTTCATAAAAAAAAAAAGTATTATGTAAATTCGTTTCAGAATGACAGTAAGCAAATTCAGTTTGCAGATGATTTTTGAATGGCTTTAGAATGTATCAAGTCAAAGCTTGACTGTTTTTGTCCATTTATGATTTGCAATGAATATCCAATGTAAGACAATCTTATTTGTAGAGTCCCTTCAACAACATAGTTTGATATCAGTAAAGAGTAACAAAAGCCCTTTATGCCTATATACACACTCAAAATGATAAACATACCAAGCAGAATTCTCTTGGCAACTATAATAAAACATCTGTCAGACTATAAAAACAAATCTAAAGCGGTGTTAAAAATCTAATCAGCGTTTATTGGTCACGTACATAGATTTGCAGATGTTATCGCAGGTGTGGCGAAATGCTTGTGCTTCTCGCTCCAACAGTGCAGTAACACCTAGGAAAAGGCATTACTCTGAAAGAACTCTGATGGCAAGCAGAGAGAATTATGGGTGACCTACCTACCCAAATCTGGTTGACCTAAAAATCTAAAGATGTGCAACTTCTTTTCCTATTTGGCTAAAAATGGTCAAATCATGCTTCAAACATCATGCATCCTGAGTGGAAATCGTGCTGTTCAAATCCACTGGAATCGTCACACACATATACAATTTGAGTAAAACAATGACATATTCTTCTCACAAGGTCAGACATGATTAATGTTGGGACTATGATCCTCTCTAGGTATTTTAAAGTCAAGTAAAGGAAGAAGGTGTACACTGGGTGTCACAAAGAGAAATTCTGAGGAAAAGCAACTTAATCTCAACACTCACAGCAAATGCCCCTGGGCATTACAGTATCGATGATTCAATTGTTATAGGTAGGCACTGACTGAATTGGTAATGCTATGGTCTTCAATGATGATCAGAGTCCCCATGCCCTTCTATTGTCATACCGGATTGGCCCATCAGCAGAAGGGTGAGGTCAGCATATCCATTTGTGGTTTAACACAGGGTTTCCCGAACTCGGGCCGTTCTGTGCCATATGTCAACCGTTAAACCAGGGTTTTTCAAACTCGGCCCTGGGGCCCTCCCTGGGGCCCTCCCTGGGGCCCTCCCTGGATGCACGTTTTGTTTTTCGGCCTAGCATTACACAGCTGATTCAAATAATCAAAGCTTGATGATGAGTTGGTTATTTGAATCGATGCAATATCTGGGAACTAAAATAAACACATCCAATCCGAGGTCTAAATGAGTACAACATTTATCCCCCCAGCCCCCTCACAACAAACACACTAAAAACAGGCTAATGATTATGCAAAAGGCCCAAAATTTGATGTTTTTGCTCTCAGCATTAGACAACATAAAACAGTGAGAAAAGCAGCTATATAGAAATTTGGTGAAAGGACAGCATTAAGAAATGTAGTTTGGTTTTATAACTAAACTAAGGTTCAAGGATCAAAGCAATTGGAGCTTTGAGGGATACAGGAGATCATCGCTACTTTAAACATAGTGGTTATAGAGATTACAGTGTACTATGGGCCCTCATTTGTGCAATGTAATTTGTGCAATACAGTGCAAGACACACAGATAATGCCTGTTTGAATACATTGGGTCAATATGACCCAATGATTCATGTATTTTGTTGCAGCTTGAGAGGTGGACTTAGATGTGTTGCGATGTGATTGGCCTGGACAAGCACTGGTAAAAAGCCATGGTGATGGCTAAATGTGCTGCGACCAATATCAGTTTCTGGACCTCAAGGTCACTGATGTAATCAGAACACCTGCTCTCTCAATATTCCTGGGGCACTAAGTTCCTGTATGTACCCAGCTTGCCCTGACAGTGCCCATCATTGATGTGAAGTAGGGGTTCAGAGCATGGTGAAGAAGCACTGTAGGAATAAGCTTATTCTGTTTAGTCAAGTTGAAGCTGCGGCAAGCACTGCTATTCTGCAAGAGTGTATAGACTATGACATACTGTATGCAGCACAAATGGAGCTAATTCCCAATCTATAAAATCAACCAATCTAGACGGTGACATCATTGATGTATTAAAAATCACTTTTAATTACACTGGGATTTTGCCCTTTTGCTTTCCAATCAAATAACCTCCAGGCAGCAAAGCCACAACAATAACAATAAACAAAATAGCACAGATTACGTAATCTGAGTAAGTGATTTTTCTAACCACGAACTGTCACCTTGTCACCAACAATCCCCTCTATACTGTATCAAGCATTAGCATTCCATCCAAGCCACCTAAACAATACAGACTGGCACATAAAATACATTGCATAATACAGAATTATTAAATACTGTCATTTTTATAAATATTCCCTTCAAAAATGATAACGTCTGGTAATTCAGGTATTTTTTCATCTAGTTATGTAGATCTATGGTTATATAGAGTAGTCCTTGGATGAATTACAGAAAAACGTGTTTGGGTGGAAATCTCATTTTTAAAAAGTTAAATGTTCTGTTACCTAAATAACGTTGTTGACTCATCTTATACTCATAACTGTGGCCAAAGCATAAATTGGATAAAAAACCCACTAAAAACCCAACCTCAAACTGGTATCTCAAACATTAAAAATGCCTGCTATTTCCACATAGAGAATGATGTCATCCTGCCTCAATGGCTGAGCTGGCCAATCAGTGGTCTACTCACATTAATATTTTTAAAGAACTTCTAAGGTGCTGGGTTTCTACTAAGCTAATCTAAGTAATTGGGGCGGCAGGTAGCCTAGTGCTTAGAGCATTGGGTCAGTAACCGAAAGGTTTCTGGATTGAATCCCAAGCTGACAAGGTAAAATATTCTACCGTTCTGCCCCTGAACAAGGCAGGTAACCGGTAGGCTGTCATTCATTGTAAATAAGAATTTGTTCTTAACTGACTTGCCTAATAATATATATATATATATTTTAAGATGGTCACACAAAGGATAATTTCGCTATTTGATTTAGAATTGTAGGATCCCTGTAAAGAGAACATATATAAAATATATTTGATGAAACATAGAATTTGGCCCTACTGCTTTTAGACCAGGATTTTTATTTATTTATTTCATTTTCTACCCATATTTAATCCCTAAAGTACTTCCATATATACTTCCATTAATTGTTTTAACTGGTACTGGGCTACCTCCAGACAAGTTTTGTGAGGCTTGTGGGCCTAGAGCAAAACAACCCACATGAATGTGTTCATGGGAGTCTCATCTTCCCATAGAGGGGGCATATTAGTTTGTAGCCCAAACAGTTCGTACGCTCCTAGACGTTTTTCGTGAACAAGGCCGACATTTGCGGATGCGGTGGATTGAGAAGCATCCCGTGCAAAAAAACATTCATTTTGATGGTGACTTTTGTTTTATGATAATTCGATTTTCGAGGGGAAAATGGACATCTACTCTAGGGGGTTCAATGACCGGTATATGCCCACACCAGTCTGTTGTTGGGTTATGCTGAAACTATTCAAAACACAGAAAAAGCAGCTTTTGAACGTACTTAATTATAACAACAAAAGTATTTCACTATTGTAATTAATTATAGGTCACATTTAATAGAAATCTGTAAACACTGGAGAGTTACCTTAAATCAAATATAAAGGCCATGCTGTTCCAACAGTGCAGCGCAAGTGATTGTCATCTTGAGCGTCACTGATAGCACATAAATTCATTACAGTCCTCCCGCGCTTTTTATCGATTGTCGTTCAGCCTATACCCGCCAATAATAGGCCTACCCACAGCACAGGTTGACGCAATTAAAACTTTCACAAGAAGCAAGAGCATGTTTCTCAGAGTTCATTAGCTTATAGATCCTAGGCATCTCAATGCACATCTTGACATTTTGATCATTTCACTCACATCTACACTCAATCATTTAAAGCCTAAGTATTGTAGGCTACCTGATTTGGCTGTAGGTCTGGCGCACGTGTCCCCTCGGACCAATTGACCTCCCAGAAGCACCGACCATCCAGACAAGTAGCAGAAGAAGTAGGACATCCGTGGACATAATTTCCACACTGACAGCGTTCTGGACCCAGTTGTCCAAAAGTCCAGTTTCAGAAAATAAAGGCTACAGTGAAAACGTTTTACGTGCCTCGGGCATGATCCTTGGTAGGCTACCGTTCGCGCCAAATCAATGTGAAATACTACAGACACATATACACACTGAAACATGCCACTGTATTTGATCTCACTGTCGGAAAGCAATTTCGTCTAAACCTATAAATCCTTCCACGTCAGATGGCTCGGATTCTCTCCCTATCAGTATATGTGAGCATATAGCCTACGCCCTGTTTTCCGTCTGTCAAGAGCGGATTCCGTTTGCCAGGTTAAAAGGTGAGTGCAGTTCTCAGAAATGATAGATTCCCGTCCCTACACCCTAGCCTAAAGATAGTTACGTATTTGAGCACATGATATGATATTGTTAGGCTATAGGGCGGGAATTATTGAACATGATCATGTGGGCTGGACTGCCTCAGAACACGTGGCTAAGGAACATACACTCTACCAAAAGTATTTCATAAAGTAAATCCTATAACAATCTATCTGTTTAAACAATGGCTATTCACTATTCATTGTTTTCACAACAATGTCCACTCGTTGTTTTTCATAATACCATATTGACAGCAGCCTCTAGTCAAATAACATTAATGCGTTGTAATGTAGATGCTGAAACATTGCAATTACTACATTGTGTAATCTATGGGTAGGCTACATTAGCAGCCCACATCGGATATAGTTTTCACAAGGCTAAACAGAGCTGTATGCTGCTGCATGAAACACCAGCACAAACATAACTGCCACCACAATCATTCCTGATGCTTTTTAAGTAAATCCAAAAGCTATTTCCAGTAGTGAGAGGAGCACAATGTCATGGCTCTGTTGACTTCAATAGAAGACAGGAGAAGAGAAAGTTATTGTCCATCTCACAAAGGAAATGTGTATTTTGGTCTCCTCCCAATCCCCCTAGAAACAAACACAAGACACATTTTGGGAGATGGACAGGGTCAGTCACAGTACAGCACCTCATGAGCAGTTTAGGGTTTATGTGCCTTACTCAAGGTCACAATGTTAGTAGATGGTATACATGATCTGAAACCAGCATCCTTCCGGTTGTTAGTTCAGTTCCCACTTTTCATTGCCCAGCTCGGGACTTGACCCAGCAACCTTCCAGCTTCTAGATTGCCTCTGGACAACGTTCCTGTTTATTCTTGATATAAGACCGACTTAGATGTTTTGTAAGACCTGACAACACTAGCGATGGCTTGACAAATCAGGTAGTACATTTCTTAATGCCTACCATTGAGATGTTTATAGCCTACTATTTTTCCCCCTATTGTTCCTATGCTCATTCTATCATTTGAGCTCATTTTAGTAGTGTGTTCTGAGTAATCTGTTGGCCTGTGTGTCTGTGGGGGCCATTGGGCTTGGCTGGCTTTGTGTTGTTGTCAGTTGTGCTTCTACTGCAGGCTAGGAGATTTACCCTCAACTGCTTCCCACGAGGGCTAGCCTTTCCTGATTGTATTCTCGCCTGCGAACACCCGATTATTAATGATATATTATGTTTAGGTGAAGGACATAGAAGAATACATTAAATGTGTGACAATTGATGACAATGAAGGTCCCTGTGAGCGACAGCTGGTTAGTCAAGCAGCGATCATAGTGTTTGTGTGCAATGTAACTGTGTTGTAATTCTCTTTACTGATCCATGTATACTTTTCTCTTCTTGGTGATAAACTGATCAAACATTAATGCTGATAAGCTTAAACAGACCCTTCAACAATTTCATGTCTCCTTCAGACATGAGAGGAACACTTCCTGAAGAGTTTATTTCCAAAATGCTATATCCACACATTTTTCACATTTGTGTTAATTCACTAGAAATTATTGCATGTAACATTACTGTTCCCATATTTTTAATTCATAGATTTTTAAATGTGTAATAAAATGTTGTTAGGAACACCTATCTAATAATATTGAGTTGCACCTCCTTTTGCCCTCAGAACAGCCTCAATTCGTCAGGGCATGGACTCTACAAGGTGTTGAAAATGTTCCACAGGTATGCTGGCTGTGTTGATTCCAATGCTTCCCACAGTTGTGTAAAGTTGGCTGAATGTCCTTTGGGCTAATCAGAAAATGTATATATTGTGTCTTCAACTCCTTGTTCCACTGATATTCTTAGGGAAAGTTGTGCTTCTACATCTGCATTGCTTGCTGTCTAGGGTTTTAGGCTGGGTTTCTGTGTAAGAATTTTGTGACATCTGCTGATGTAAAAAGGGCTTTATAAATATATTTGATTTGATGATGGAGGAGTGTCAGTATACTCCAGTACTCCTGATGGAGGAGTATCAGTATACTCTAGTACTTTTGATGGAGGAGTATCAGTATACTCCAGTACTCCTGATGAAGGAGTATCAGTATACTCCAGTGCTCCCAATGAAGGAGTATCAGTATACTACAGTACTCTATTACTCGTTATGGAGGAGTATCAGCATACTCCAGTACTGCTAATGGAAGAATATCAGTACACTACAGTAATGTTACTCCCAATCGAGGAGTATCAGTATACTCCAGTACTCCTAATAGAGGAGTATCAGTATACTCCAATAATGTTACTCCTGATGGAGGAGTATCAGTACACTACAGTACTCCTGATGGAGGAGTATCAGTATACTACAGTACTCCTGATGGAGGAGTATCAGTATATTCCAGTACTCCTTATGGAAGAGTATCAGTATAGTACAGTACTCCTGATGGAGCAGTATCAGTATACTACAGTACTCCTGTACTGCCTATGAAGTCTTAGTATACTCCTGGTACTACTGTATCATTAGTTGATCCCTACCTGAAAACAGAATCAGGACAGAACTATGCAAGTCTCTGAATAGGCCAAAACACAGTGAGGAGCATAGTACTATTCTGTGCCAGACTGAAATCGGATTTACAGATAAGAGAAGCACCCACCACTAAAACACAGCATCTGGTCAGACCAGGCAGAGCCATGAGGGCACGTGAACACATCTTAGGGATTGACTGTCAGCACCACAAATAGTAAAAGGGATGTAGCCACGTGGTGTTATGGACTAGGGTAGCACCACAGGGCAGTTAGGATTGTTCTGCAGCAAAGATTTGAAAGGTATTAACTTCATGTTCACTGATGCATAAACACAGTACAAGCGTCATGATATTGACTTTTCTGTTATGTGGCATTCATTATCTGTTTCAGATTATGTTATGTTTTTATGAACAGGAAGCTAGGGTTAGGGTTGTGGTTGAGGCAAAGGTTAGAGTTGAACTTTGCTGGGTTTCTCAGCTCAACAATATGTCCATCTCGGTGGAGTTAGGTTGAGACGACTGTGGGCGGAGTGTACCTCCGACTACATCGAGTTGCTGTCAGTCGATACGAGGAAACAGTCAGTGGTTGTATTTGACTAATGTTTTATTAAAAAGTGTGGATTTCAGCAAACAAAGAAAGGAACACAGCTACAGAGGACCAACATAGGTACACAGTAAGGGTTTAAGAATTAAAAAACATTTAAAGTAGGGGAGAGTGGGGTAAGTTCAGAATTGTTTTACATTCAGAATCACTAAGTCAATGGAAATATAGTATTCTTTCTAAAAAAATAAATGTACATATATGGGGCTCCTGAGTGGTGCAGCGGTCTGGCACTGCATCTCAGTGCTGGAGGTGTCATTACAGACCCAGGTTCGATTCCAGGCTGTATCCCAACCGACAGTGATTGGGAGTCCCATAGGGCGGCGCACAATTGCCCTAGCATCATCCAGGTTAGGGTTTGGCCAGGGTAGGCCGTCATTTTAAATAAGAACAGACTTGCCTAGTTAAATAAAAAAATATATATTTCAGGATGTTGTGTATCCCTGGAAATAATCAGAATGAATGTAAACATTACAGTTTTGAAAACAGCTTGTCCCAAAAAAGTGATCTCTTGGCACAATTTACCACAGGGTAAGTTAAGCCACCTACACATTTCTGTACTGAATGAAATATTACCACTACCTTTTTAAAACTATGTCTATCTCTATTTCCCAAACACTTCCTCTTGCATTACCCCATGGTAGAACACCCTTACATTTTCTCAACTTACCATTGGCTCAACTTACCCCATGGCCATTGGCTCTACTAACCTAACCCCAAACATTTTTACTATATTAGCCCACACAGCTACAAGGATGCACTTTCATGCTAGGTTTAGGATCTCATATTGTAGCTTATAGAGACCCCAACTGATGTATAGAACACTCTTTAAATGATCTACTTTGGTTTACTTTAGAAAGAAGCCTCATGAAACCACTAACACAAATTAATTTGACTTGTTGAAAATCTGCTTTTTGGTCCTAACATGCTGACCACTTTTCTTCCTTCACAGACATCATGAAATGATGACCTCCCACTCGGCACACACTGGTTGAATCAACGTTGTTTCCACATAATTTCAATTAAATGACTTTGAACAAACTTGGAATAGATGTTGAATTGACATCTGTGCTCCATGTGCTCTTCCTAAATATTTGGTCGAATTATACATTTTGTGTATGGTTTCATAGAAACAACCTACTAGGCACAAACTGGTTGAATCAACGTTGTTTCAATGTCATTTGTCAATGTATTGTGATGTGGAATTTACGTGGAAAATACATTGTATTTCAAAAAAGTAATCAATTGTTGTTTTGAGGGGCACATTTCAACCACAGGATTGTCATCATGGTAACCAAATTTCAACATAATAAAAAAAATGTACCTTTAGAACAATCTTCAATCTGTCCACTAGCAAAAAAACAACAACTAGCAGACAAAAAAAACTGTAGGCTGGGCAGCACCTCCTACTGAACAATTGATCTATCTAGAGCTACCCTTTGGTCTCCCATCAAGGGTTCTAACCAATCCCAGCCCTGCTTAGCTATGATATTGTCGCTGACTAATAGCAATGTGCTATCTTTAGAACGATTGTTAAGCAGTCTCCACTTAAAAACTAGATAGATTCACTGATGCTATCAAAGTCATTCCATAGGGTAGGTTTAACAGAGCAAATGAAATGTGACCATACTGTATCACTCATATACTGTCTCATCAATTATATTATTTAGGTCTATATAGCATTTGTAAAGTCATCAACAGCTATTGTTTCAATTCAACCCAGAATTTAAAAAATTATAGACAAAACAAAAGATGTAAGGCTATTTAGTGATACTGAATTGTGTTTGGTTGTCAACACAACCAAATGTCCATTTTTTTAGGAGATGTATATTTTGCTTGTATTGTTCCATCTGTGCCATGGACTTAGCCTGGCTTTAATTCAAGTTTGTCTACAAATTAATAATTGTTTTGTTTGATTCACATCTCCATCTCAACCAACAATCTAAGTATATGAATAGGACCAAATCAAACTTTATTTAAAGTGTATGTAAAGTTTGATTTGATTTGGTCCTCTTCTTTAACTAAGATTGTTGGTTGAGATGGAGATCCAACAAATCCAACAAATGAATCCAACAAAACAGTTATTAATTAATTAAGCCAGTGTCTCAGATGAAACTATCCAAGCAGTAGATAAAGCTCCTTTCAATGTTGATATTTGGTTGCTTTGTCAACCAAACACAATTCAATATGACTTTCGTTATAAAGTAAAGTTAAGGCTTTCCTACAAACTAATGTAACATTCAACCCTAAAATGAGAAACACATCCTTGGCCACATTTTGAGGTTAATGTCACTATACATTTCTTCTTGTGTAATCATATAAAGTGTGCATGTTCAAGATTCTGAAGCATGCATAGGTCATCACAGGTCTGTGGAAATCTTCACAATTGCTGTAATAATCTGTGCAGAATCTCGAACGGCATTGATCTCTTGCACCATGTACTTTTAATGTAATCTCAACTGCAATTCATGATAACACATTCATCTGTTGTATAAATAAACAAATGATCTTATTCCCATTTGAAGTTTTAAATGGTTGAAAGTGCAGTGATAGCCATTGAGTTGACTAAACTAAACCAAAAATCAGACATTGTTTTTCCATTGGAATTTGGTTGTGCTTTTAGATGGTTGAAAGCATAATGATAACACATTGGAAATTCAACTATCTTTTGTCTGTCTTCTTGAGTGGGTCAACGTAGGTTGTAATCTCATTGATCAATGGCTCAACCAAATATTACCCAATTATCTACGTTGAAATGATGTTGTGTGCCCAGTGAGAAGGGTGGCTCAACTTACCCCACTCTCGTATCGACTGACAGTGACTCAATGTAGTCGGAGGTACATTCCGCCCACAGTCGTCTCCACTCAACTCCATTGATGTGATGTGGAGTTGAGAAAAATTTAGGTAGTGTTGAAATGAGATGTGGATATGAAGTTAGGGTTGTGGTAGAGGGTTAGAGTTGAACTGGCATGTGGACATGAAGTTAGGGTTGTGGTAGAGGGTTAGAGTTGAACTGGCATGTGGACATGAAGTTAGGGTTGTGGTAGAGGGTTAGAGTTGAACTGGCATGTGGACATGAAGTTAGGGTTGTGGTAGAGGGTTAGAGTTGAACTGGCATGTGGACATGAAGTTAGGGTTGTGGTAGAGGGTTAGAGTTGAACTGGCATGTGGACATGAAGTTAGGGTTGTGGTAGAGGGTTAGAGTTGAACTGGCATGTGGACATGAAGTTAGGGTTGTGGTAGAGGGTTAGAGTTGAACTGGCATGTGGACATGAAGTTAGGGTTGTGGTAGAGGGTTAGAGTTGAACTGGCATGTGGACATGAAGATAGGGTTGTGGTTGAGGGTTAGATTTGAACTGTATTTATTTGATTTATTTCACCTTTATTTAACCAGGTAGGCTAGCTGAGAACAAGTTCTCATTTACAACTGCGACCTGGCCAAAATAAAGCAAAGCAGTTCGACACATACAACAACACAGAGTTACACATGGAATAAACAAACATACAAATAATACAGTAGGAAAAAAAGTATATATACAGTGTGTGCAAATGAGGTAAGATAAGGGAGGTAAGACAATAAAATAGGCCATAGTGGCGAGGTAATTAGGATATAGCAATGAAACACTGGAGTGATAGATGTGCAGAAGATGAATGTGCAAGTAGAGATACTGGGGTGCTAAATAAATACAGTATGGGGATGAGGTAGTTGGATGGGATTACAGATTTACGGATGGTCTATGTACAGGTGCAATGATCTGTGAGCTGCTCTGACAGCTGGTGCTTGAAGTTAGTGAGGGAGTGAAGAGGGAGTGAAGAGTCTCCAGCTTCAGCGATTTTTGCAGTTCGTTCCAGTCACTGGCAGCAGAGAACTGGAAAGAAAGGTGGCCGAATGAGGAATTGGCTTTGGTGGTGACCAGTGTAATATACCTGCTGGAGCGCGTGCTGCGGGTGGGTGCTGCTATGGTGACCAGTGAACTGAGATAAGGCGGGGATTTACCTGGCAAAGACTTGTAGATGACCTAGAGCCAGTGGGTTTGGCAATGAGTATGAAGCGAGGGCCAGCCAACAAGAGCATACAGGTCACAATGGTGGGTAGTATATGGGGCTTTGGTGACAAAACGGATGGCAATGTGATAGACTGCATCCAATTTGTTGAGTAGAGTGTTAGAGGCATGTGGACATGAAGATAGGGTTGTGGTTGAGGGTTAGAGTTGAACTGGCACGTGGACATGAATTTAGGGTTGTGGCTGAGGGTTAGATTTGAACTGGCAAGTGCAACCCTAACTCTAACATCAACCCTAACTCTAACTTTAACTCTAACTTCAACCCTAACCCTTGCTTCATGTCCAGATCTCTGTTCAAGCCTAACCTTAGCCTCAACCAACCCTAACCCAGTATTCAAGTTATCAGGAAGTAAGATATAGTCTTTCTCAATGACAGCAGTGTTCGAAACAGTTTCTATGCAAGGTGCAGTATGTAGTATTATAGCACCACCACCTGCTGTTTGAGAGCAATGGCACAAGATTACAGAGAACACATCTAGTTGGATTTCATCTGAAAGAACCTTCTATTGCATACTTATTTTCAACCAATAGAGGGCAGCATGGTCTAAAACATCACTGAATTGTATCTAGTGGATCACGCTGGTGAGGCAGTGATTTATATATACACGTCCTTGTGGCGAAGTTTAACCAAAAATGTTGTATTGTGCAAGAATTCTTAGTGGAGATTTGTTTTGCAGAAATGCCTACCTGATAAATTACCTGATGGCAAAGTCTTTTTTTTATTTCCAATTTTATCATTTTAATAATTTAAATGTAAAAAAATGAGCAATACACAATTGATTGGATTCATATAGCTCTTTTAGTGATGCTTAAAGTGATTTACGCATCGGGGAAACTCACCTTAACTACTGCCGCTGTCAAAAAAGGAGCACATAACTGGGTGATGCCACGGCAGCCATTTTGTTTCAGAAAGCTCACCAACACATCAGCTATCACAGAGGTAAGGAAAGCCACATCTTCACCCATGACATAAAGAACTTAGAATGCTGTTGCCGTTATGTCATAGCATGTGTGGCAGTTTTATTTTAGAACTGACAGATTTTGCCCCACTTCACCAATCGCTTCTCCACACACAGAATTAATCTGGATTTGGTTGGTGGAAGATTGCAGCACTTGATGCAAAGCCAACCGCATGACATTACATAAAGGGTTTTTCTATCTCTCTTCATTAGAAGTTAATCTGCACTAACCAACTGTCAACTGATGATGATGGTTCAGTTAAATATGACAGTGTGAGTATGGCATAATACAGTCCCATACAATACACTGAGTGTACAAAACATTAAGAACACCTTCCTAATATTGACTTGCACCAACCCTTTTGCCCTCAAAACAACTTCAATTCGTCAGGGCATGGAGTCTACAAGGTGTGGAAAGTGTTCCACCGGGATGCTGACCCATGTTGACTCCAATGCTTCCCACAGTAGTGTCAAGATGGCTGGACGTCCTTTGGATGGTGGACCAATCTTGAAGCACATGGGAAATTGTTGAGCGTGAAAAACCCAGCAGCATTGCAGTTCTTGACACCAACCGGTGTGCCTGGCACCTACTACCATACCCCGTTTAAAGGCACTTAAATATTGTGTCTTGCCCATTCACCCTCTGAATGGCACACATACACAATCTGTCTCAAGGCTTAAAAATCCTTCTTTAACCTGTCTCCTCCCCTTCATCTACACTGATTGAAGTGGATTTAACAAGTGACATCAATAAGGGATAATAGCTTTCACCCGGACTCCTGGTCAGTCTATGGTCAGTCTATGACATGGAAAGAGCAGGTGTTCATAATGTTTTGTGCACTCAGTCGATCTACTGGATTCCCTCTGGAAAAACCACATAATGGTTCTATGGGTATCATATCAGCTAAGCTATTGAACATATATCTGATTATTAATCTGTGAAGTAGAGGGAATTTGTGTTGGCAATTTTCCAACACACACACACACACACACACACAGAAAAGGAGTTGCCTACTCATAAATAGTTATGCCCTGCATAACTGTCACATTTCTGGGAAGGGTATTGGTGGGTAAACTTTTGTGTGAATTTGTAGTGTGGATTAGATTGCCATGGAGGGTAGTGGAACTGGGTATCTCTGGACCCACCTCCCCCTGTGTGACTGAGTTACTATCAGGGGGACAGACAGCGGTCAGCTGATGGGACAACAATAGACAACAACCTGCCCATCTATACACAGATTACATAATGTAACATGCATCACTGTAACCTAGCAGGCAACTGTTCTTTCTCTGAAGACAGAGGACAGAGGGTCAAACTGAGTTGCGTTTCGATGACAGCAATGTCATTTATCTGCTGAATGTCTCAGCCAAGACCCCTGACATCTATGATGTTCAGTATGTCAACTACCGGGCCTTGCTTGACTGGTCAATGCTAGGTCAGATATATCCTGTTGAAAGGGATACTACTGACTTTCTCCACATTTTGTTGTGTTACCGCCTGAATTAAAAATGGATTAAATTGAGATTTTGTGTTACTGGCCTCTATACAATGCCATATAATTTCGCAATGGAATTATTTATACATTTATAAAAAATTCAAAGCTGAAATGTCTAGAGTCAATAAGTATTCAACTCCTTTGTTATGGCAAGCCTAATTAAGTTCAGGAGTAAAAATGTGCTTAATAAGTAAACTGTTAATATGTTGCACGGACTCACTCTGTGTGCAATAATAGTGTTAAACGTGATTTTTAAATGACTACCCCATCTCTGTACCCCACACATACAATTATCAGTTGAGTAGTGAATTTCAAGCCAGTGACTACAAAGATACAGGCGTCCTTCGTAACTCAGTTGCCGGAGAGGAAGAAACTGCTCAGGGATTTCACCATGAGGCCAATGGTGATTTTAAAACAGTTACAGAGTTTCATGGCTGTGATAGGAGCTCACTGAGGATGGAACAACAACATTGTAGTTACTCCACAACACTAACATACTGTACTGTACATGACATTGTGAAAAGAAGGAAGCCTGTAGAGAATACACATTTTCCAAAACATACATCCTGTTTGCAATAAGGCAGTAAAGTAATACTGCAAAAAATATGGCATGAAACTTTTTGGCCTGAATACAAAGTATTATATTTGGGGCAAATCCAACATAACACATCACTGAGTATCACTCTTCATATTTTCAACCATGCTGGTGGCTGCATCATGTTATGGGTATGCTAGTCATCGGCAAGGACTAAGGAGAATCCTAGAGGAAAACTTGGTTCAGTATGCTTTGCCACAGACACTGGGAGACAAATTCACCTTGCAGCAGGACAATTACCTAAAACACAAGGCCAAATATACATTGACTACCAAGACGACATTGAATAATATAACTAAGTGGCCTAGTTATAGTTTTGAAAATCTATGGCAAGACTTGAAAATGGTTCTAGCAATTATCAACAACCAATTAGACAGAGCTGGAAGAATTTTTTTAAAGAATAATGGGAAAATCCAGGTTTGCAAAGCTCTTCGAGACTTATTCAGAAAGACTCAAAGCTGTAATCGCAGATTCTAACATGTATTGAATCAGGGTATATTAGTGTTTTATTTTCTATAATATATATATATTTTAAATAGCTTTTGTCTTCCACCTTGACATTACATAGTATTTTCTGGTATTCGTTGACAAAAAATATAAATAAAATCCCTTTTATTCCCACTTCGTAACACAACAAAATGTGGAAAAAGTCATGAGCTGTGAATACTGTATGAAGGCAATGTAGAAGCAACTGTACTGTAGCTCCACCACAGGAGGTTGGTGGCACTGTAATTGGGGAGAACATGCTTGTGGTAATGACTGGAGCGGCATTGGGGAATGGTGTCACATCAAACGCATGGTTTCCAAGTGTTTGAAGCCATTCGCGCCGTTCCGGCCATTATTATGAGCCATTCTCCCCTCAGCAGCCTCCTGTGAGCTCCACTATGTTGTAATGATATGCTGTAATATATAGGCACATATGGCAGCAGTCCGCTGTGTAGGTGGTGGCAGCTTAGACGTTCTCACTGAGGCTAATTTAATTTGATTTGTTTGGGGATTTAAATGTTCTCTGAATGCGTTCCAAAATATATATATTACGGAAAGACGGATGTATGTCACATGGGAAGATTGTCTCCGATATAAATTATTCTTAGAAGTTAAGATTTCCAGTAATATTATCTCATAGTCCTTAGTCCTGAGTAACGCTGTCTCATCCATAAGGAAACAATGTCATAATCCAGCCAGGGTTGCAAAATTCCCAGGGTTTCCAGAAATCCTGGTTGGAGAATTCCGGATTTCCTGCATATCACCTCCTGATTCAGGGAATCTTCTAACTGGGATTTTTGGAAAACCTGGGAATTTGGGGAAAATTACCGTAACTACCTCCAGCATTTAACTACCTCCAGCATTTAACTACCTCCAGCATTTAAAATGAAATGTTTCTTAGACTGACAGCATCTGTATGGTCATGAATTATTCTCAAACACTTTTACTGCAAACTTGTTTTTAGTTTAAAGCCTTTATTTATAAAATCTGCTCCAAAAAGGATACATTCTTAATATTTGATGCAACAATAATCAGCCGTAGTTGTGCAGCTTGTGGACAAGCATCTGCATGAGGTGGTTTGCATTGGTTAAGCATTTGTCCAACATGCTGACATATCTACAGCGGCAATATGGATGCAAGAGCTTCGTGCGTTCTGATGAGTGACATCACAGCCTAGTAAATCCAGCTCATGCTTGTGGCTACCTACTTACTACATACAGTACCATGTTTACTAATATATTGGTTGGCTAGAATACTGTCTAGAAAACTTGCACAAAGCGATATGTAGTCACTCGTAATCCAAACAGTCAATCAAACAAACAAACAGAAAAAATATAGCTGTGGCGTGGAACCACAGCCATAAAAAAGAAACAGTTCACTTAAGGCTGTTCAAGTTCATTACATCACTGATAATGCTTCATAATAGTTCACATAAGCATTCATAAATGGTATCCATCCTCACTGAATTTCTGTGACCACTGACCTCATAAGAAATTCGGGAACTGCAGCCACTCTGAAAAATCTATCCAGTCTCATTGTCTTTAACATCTTAAGGTATAATGGAATATGATTCTATCAGTGCACTATAAAGTAATTATGTAAGTAAAGTGAAAGGCCAAAAATGAATGAATAAATAAATAGGTTAATAATGAATAAACAATGAAATAAACAATGAAATACTGTATCTATGTGAATCTTTTTCATGATAATTCCATCTTGTATTATGTCGGTTTACATTTTTGTGTGGTTTTCTCAATCATTATCAACTGTTAAAAATAATAACACTTGGTGCATTCCTAGAAGACAAGTCTGTGGCTGTGTTTCAATGTGCTCATTAGCAATTGGTGCTTGCACTCACTCTGATCTGTCAAATAAACGTGGTTTAGAGGTCAAACCCTCGCATTATAGAGCAAGCTTTCTGTTTTCTGGTTAAAGAGGCAAGCTTGGGCAACACTTAGTCCATTCCAGATGTACATATACTGTCAGTATTACAGATATTGTTTCCCTGCTTTGACAGTACCATGAAGATAAAACAGCATTGATTCCAGAGATCAAATTGAAATAAATAGGAGAAGAGCAGGTAGGTAGTCCATCGTAGTTTGTTGCTTGGACCTGCATGGTTGTGTAAATAGTTTATATAGAGAAAGTAGGAAAGCTGTACAGTTGAGTCAAGTAGTAAGATGGTTGTAGCTAATGGTGTGAGGATAGTATGGTGTTATCCATCCAGAGATCTGGGAAATCCTTTGTGAGATCTGCCGTTATGCACCCAGGTGTTAAGATATGGAGGTCATTACCACTTTGAGTCATTATCAGAGTCCAATAGCTGTCCTGTTTTATCTGGTACAGTAAACACCAGTAGATTGTCTCTCTGCTGACTGTACCAGGAACATCTGGGAGAGCCTCAGCAGTATGCAGACCAGTATATGAGGTTAAAGATAATGTAGGATCCTGGAAAGATCATGCGGGAGTAGGTGTCTATGGCGTGGGTGTTCTGCATGAGGCTGAAGCTGCGGAAGCGCGCTTTCTTCTTGGTTCCCGTGGACTCATTGTCCAGGGATAGGTGCACCACCATGTGCTCTTGCTTCTCTGGGGTGTCCTCGGGAGCGTCAGCCCTGGTGTATCCGGCCAGGCTGTTGGTGTCGGCCTCGCTGTAGGTCCCGTCGCCATCCACCATCACGGTCCCAGTGTGGGACATGCCACAGGTGCAGGGGAGTGACTGTATGGCAGAGAGAAATAGAGAGAGGTGGGGGTTGAGGGAAAGAGCAAGAAAAATAGAGAGATCAGAGTAGGAAAAATGCTGAAAGGACTCAAAGTTCAGTGTGGTATGATGAGGATCCTTACCTGTTCTCTGGCTAGGCTCAGCGACTGTCGGGCAGTGGAGAGAAAGTGAGATGACATTTAAACAAATGTAGGCACACATGACTAAATCGCTTTGGATAAAAGCATCTGCTGAAAGGCATATTTATTTATTAATTAGAGAAAGAGAGATCAGAGTAGGAAAAATGCTGAAAGGACATAAAAAACAGCAGTACAGTGTGGTATGATAGGATGGGGGCCCTTACCTGCTCTCTGGCCTTTTCCCTAAGCTTCCGATCTTTTCCGTCCCTCACCGTCGTCAAGTAGTTGACGGCAGCATATTCCAACACCGATAGGAACACAAACACAAAACTGACCCAGAGGTAAATGTCCACAGCTTTGATGTAGGAAACCCTGGGCATGGAGGCGTTGACTCCAGTGATGATGGTGGACATGGTGAGCACCGTGGTGATACCTGGAGCACAGTACAACATCTGTGTGAGCACAAGACTGAAGGAAGTATCCTCATATAGATATGAACCAATGAATCCACACTCCTAGAGAAAAGGATCTTCAAATGGTTCTCCAGAGGGACAGCTGAAGGATGTTTTATGTTTTAGGTTGAATGTTTTTTTTCTAAGAGTGTAACTTACCTAGTGAGACCCTGGCCGGTACGGCCCGGCGGTCGATCCAGAAAGACACCCAGGACAACATGACCATCAGAGTGGCAGGGAAGTAGGTCTGCAGCAGGAAGAAGAAGATGTGGCGTCGCAGGGTGAAGTTGATGTACAGACGGTTGTACCACCCTGGAGAGAAGAGGACAAAGACACGTGAGGAATCACCATAAATATGAAAATGGGTTATGTTTCTCTGAAGAACCTAAGAGCAGATCTATTTGTACAACTATGTACTGTATAGGGATACAGTGAAATTGTCACATGCAAAAATCCATACAAACTGTTGTGCTACAATATATTCAAATGTTGACTATTAATATCCTGCAACATGGAGTCCATTTGTGTACAGTATGTGTGATTTGTATACAGTACAGACCCTAAAACCTGATTTGTGGATCTACCTGTGCTGCTGTAAAAAGCCAGTCTAGAGGTAGTGTGAAACTTCTGGATGAGGAACTGAGACAGAGAGATCCTGTCGTCGGTGCTCAGGGACTCATCCCCACTCTTCCAGTACAGCATGAGGTCCTCATCCGTGTAAGCATCTGGAGATAACAGACATGGATTTCAAATTCAAATCTGCCAGATTTTTTGTACCACCACACAAAAATCCCTTTTTAAACACAGTGTGAGGCAGTAAGAGTCCCACTACTCACAGCTCTCCAGCTCTAATGTACAGGTCTGTGAATCCAGAGGGAAACGACTGAAGTCCATGTTACAGGCAGCAGTAACCGTCACCCTGGACACAACATACCCACGATGACGCAAACATAACACATCAACATGCTACATCCTCTATGAGATTGGGTAAATGTCTGCTGGGAAAATTTGGATCAACTGAGTTCTGCGCTGCCATCATAGAAATGTCGCTGTTGCACTTCTGAAGAACGTGGAGATGGGACACAAAAGGAGTCTAGGAACAGCAGCAGCTTACATCCTCACCTAAGGCTGTAGAGCACGTGTCCATCTGGGAACACCCTGAGCATGATGTTCTCTGTGGTGGTGTCGTGGATGAACGACCTCTTGGAGTGGACGAAGAACACATCAGGCACCCAGATCTTCTTGACCAGGCGACCGTCGAACGTCATGCTCTTATTGGTTGTGCTGGGAAAGGACAGCCTCTCGTCTTTCCAGTAGTGCCTCAGATAAAGGGTCATAGTGAAGTCCTGCAGGTCACCAAAACAAAAAGAGATAGCTTTTGTATTAACTTGTTGGTTGGTTGCAGCCTTGTATAAATCCTCTGAACCCTTTTCTGACTGAGAGTTCTAGATTGAACCATTGTATATATATTGGCATTGCCGCGGAAAGTAGGGGTGCTGAGGGTGCCCCATGAAAAATCGGAATTTAAAAAATATTACTAGTAAAGGCCCAGTGCACTGGGCCTTTACTAGCCCTGTATTAACGGACTGATATAGCCGTCACGCAAAAAAATAGCAGCACCCCCACCCCCAAACATCTTCCCGTGGCTATGTACAGTGCATTCGGAAAGCATTCAGACTCATTTACTTTTTCCACATTTTCTTACGTTACAGACTTATTTTAAAATTGATTAAATTGTTTGTTTTTTCTCATCAATCTACAAACAATATCCAATAATGACAAAGCAAAAACAGGTTTGTAAACATATATATATTTTCTTAAACGGAATACAGAAGTATTCAGACTGTTCACTCAGCACTTTGTTGAAGCACCTTTGGCAGCGATTACAGCCTCTTGTTGGGCTTGACACTACAAGCTTGTCACACCTGTATTTGGGGAGTTTCTGCCAATCTTCTCTGCAGATCCTTTAAAATTCTGTCAGGTTAAATGGAAAGCTTTGCTGCACAGCTATTTTCAGGTCTCCAGAGATGTTCGATCGGGTTTAAGTCTGGGCTCTGGCTGGGCCACTCAAGAACATTCAGAGACTTGTCCCGAAGCCACTCCTGTGTTGTCTTGGCTGTGTGCTTAGGGTCATTGTCCTGTTGGAAGGTGACCCTTCACCCCCAGTCTTAGGTCCGGAGCGCTCTGGAGCAGATTTTCATCAAGGATCTCTCTGTACTTTGCTCTGTTCATCTTTCCCTCGATCCTGACTAGTCTCCCAGTCGCTGCCACTGAAAAACATCCCCACAGAATGATGCTCCCACCACCACACTTCACTGTAGGGATGGTGCCAGGTTTCCTCCAGACGTGTTTCTTGGCATTCAGGCCAGAGTTCAATCTTGGTTTTATCAGACCAGAGAATCTTGTTTCTCATGGTCTGAGAGTCCTTTAGGGGCCTTTTGGCAAACTCCAAGCTGGCTGTCATATGCCTTTTACTGAGGAGTGGCTTCTGTCTGGCCACTCTACCATAAAGGCCTGATTGGTGGAGTGCTGCAGAGCTGGTTGTCCTTCTGGAAGGTTCTCCCATCGCCACAGTGGAACTCTGGAGCTCTGTCAGAGTGACCATCGGGTTCTTGGTCACCTCCCTGACCAAGGCCCTTCGCCCCCTGTTGCTCAGTTTAGCAAGGCGGCCAGCTAGAAGAGTCTTAGTGGTGACTCTAGAAGAGACTCTAGAAGAGTCTTAGTGGTTCCAAACTTCTTCTATTTAAGAATGATTGAGGCCACTGTGTTATTGAAAACCTTAAATGCTACAGAAATGTTTTGGTAGCCTTCCCCAGATCTGTGTCTCGACACAATCCTGTCTCGGAGCTGTACAGGCAATTCCTTCGACCTCATGGCTTGGTTTTTGCTCAGACATGCACTGTCAACTGTGAGCCCTTATATAGACAGGTGTGTGCCTTTCCAAATCATGTACAATCAGTTGAATTTACAACAGGTGGACTCCAATCAAGTTGTAGACATGTCTCAAGGATGACCAATGGAAACTGGTTGCATCTGAGCTCAATTTTGAGTCAGGGTCTGAACACTTATGTAAATAAGGTATTTCTGTTTTTTTTATTTTTAATACATTTTTTCGCACATATCTAAAAACCTGTTTTTGCTTTGTCATTATGGGGTATGGTGTGTAGATTGATGAGGGGAAAAATAATTTGATCAAATTTAGAATAAGGCTACAACAAAATGTGAAAAAAGTCAAGGGGTCTGAATACTTTCCAAATGCACCATATATTGGGATTACCAGGGTTTCACCCTGTCCCTGGATTACAGCGTAGGTTTATGATCAGACATATGTTCTCAGTATAAGTAGGGAACATATTATGTAATATGTCCAGAGAGGGCCGTCAGAGTTGACATCAGTGATGATGAGACACATACAGTAATGACAGCTTTGGGTTAGAGGTTGCATTGGTCACACATATCCCTTTCCTCCCGATCTGCTCATTGATCTGTATCTGTTAATAGGCAAACGGATCTATTTTATGCCCGACTACACCACTTTATCTACCACAGCAGATAATCCTCTTTTCAATTCACCTCGCAGCATTACATAATAATATAATTGGTGTTGTTCCATTTTTTTCTCAAGGATATGAGTTTTAAAGAAGAAAAACATGTTTCCCAAGAGGTGTTCTTGCATTTGTTATTGTATCTCTATTTCCTTCTATGTAGTACAAACGATGTCCCACCCATACATACTGTAGTCTGATAAAACAACGATGACCCCACCCCCCATGCTGTCTGTTTCATTAATAAATCCTCTTGGTGTGTCCTGTCTTCATTGCATCTGCACTCATCACACCTGTTTTAAGAGACTCAAACTCATATAGATCTGAAATAATGACTTAAAATAATAATGACAATAACGAAAAAAACAGTGCCCACTTCAGTACCTTTGTCATTACATAGAATGCGTGTATAACAGCAAATGGAGACACATTTAACAAATATAGACCACTGTAACATTGCATAATGATACTTATGGCTGATAAGTCTGACTGAACACACTTGTCCTCCATCATTCTTACATTATATCATTAAGGAAAGTCATTGTTTGAAAGCAATAATTTGCCCTGTCTATTTTCAAACAATTATATACAAATACTGAGATCTGAATGAAATGTAATCCTTGGTTATCCTCCCACACAGAGGCTTACAGAACATCAGGACTGCTGTTTGGACTCCAATTTGCAGCTTAGAAAATAAGTTCCATTTAATTATATTACTGTGGTGGAGCATGGTCTTTCGTTTTGAACAAGAAACATCATTTCTAGCACTGTGCTTCTATTATCCATTTTCATTATCCGTCTGTGAATAAGAGATTAATGAGCATGACAAGTATAGTGGATTATAGCGTATCAGCTGCAAAACACCTGTTGGCAGATTGTGAATGACCCATTCATTTTCAGGGGTTCAATTTGTTGTAGGAGTGGCTAGCATCTCTGCCCATTGCATCCAATAGTTGATTAATTTAAATATTATCACACTGACCACTTCAAATGTTCCACTGACCTGTGATAAGTTGTTAACATTGACTTCATTGAAATGTTAAAATTGTCAATGTTTGTTTATCAATTCACTTACCATGTCCACTTCTGATATACTGTCCAAACTCTCCACCTGAACATCCACTCCCACGGGGACAGCAGGGCCTGCAAAACAATAGTGAGATTATTTTTGTTCTGATTATATTCCTGATAATCAGTGTCCTCATATTCAGCAGATAAGGTTTCAGGTGAAAACACGAGTTGACATAAATGGTTTAAGGTGAGTTAGTGTGAAAGCGTATCACAGAGACATCAGATATCAAACATACAAATGCTACTTTCTCTTGATATACACTGAGTATACCAAACATTAGGAACCCCTTCCTAATATGGAGTTGCACCCCTCCCCCCCTTTGACCTCAGAACAGACACAATTTGTCAGGACATGGACTCTACAAGGTATTGAAAGCATTATACAGGGATGATGACCCATGTTGACTCCAATGCCTCCCACAGTTGTGTCAAGTTGGCTGGATGTCCTTTGGGTGTTGGACCATTCTTGAAACACACCGGAAATTGTTGAGCGTGAAAAACCCAGCAACATTGCAGTTCTTGACACCAACCGGTGCGCCTGGCAGCTACTACCATACCCTGTTCATAGGCACTTAAGTATTTTGTCTTGCCCATTCACCCTCTGAATGGTACACATACACAATCCATGTCTCAATTGTCTCAAGTCTTAAAAATCCTTCTTTAACCTGTCTCCTCTTCTTCATCTACACGGATTTAAGTGGATTTAACAAATGACATCAATAAGGGATTATAGCTTTCACCTGGATTCACCTCGTCAGTCTATGTCATGAAAAGAGCAGGTGTTCTTAATGTTTGTACACTCAGTGTATGGTATGCAGTGAAAATGCATGTGAACCCCTGCACAGTTTTCACATTTTGTTGTGTTAGAGTCTGACATTTTCACACTTTCAATTGTAACCCTGGGAAGTAAGTTGTGTAGATCAGTAGAAGAATGTAAATACATTAAAAGTGTCAACATTTCAGACCACAAAATGTGGAAACAATTTTACTGCATTGTATTAGTGTAGAAGAAAAAGCCTTTTGTCTGAGTTTAGGTCTTAACTTGGAGCTCATGGGATTTCCATATCTTCTACATACAGTACTTCTTCCTCGTTATCGCTGGTATCCTTTTCCTTTGATCAGCACCACAATCCCAGCAAGACTCCAATTACTACTACATGATCTTACAGCTACAGATAATCTACAGCTAATATCAAAAACCGTTTGAGGGCAAACCCACACACTCATATTTTCAAATATTCATTTGATTGCAGGGGATGAGTCATGAGTGATAGATTTGTGTTAGGTTTGTGGTTTTGCGAGTATATGGACTCAAAATGGTGCCAGAGGGGATGGCCGCCGTTTTCAGCACTCCTGACCAATTGTGCTATTTTGTGTGTTTTTGTTGCGTTGTTTTGAACTTCTTTTGTACATAATGTTACTGCCATTGTTTCCTATGACCGAAAAGTGCTTCTGGACATCAGAACAATGATTACTCACCTCGATCTGGAAAATGATTTTTTCTTTAATGAGTAGGACGCAAAGGACATGCTGCTCTTCCCAGACTAGGCCCAAATCCCCGTTATTCGTAAGAAGAGGAGCTGCCGCTACAGAGGTTGGCGAGTCGGATGCCTGGCGAGACTGTGTCGACGAGTGGATAATCCACATTTACCCCCTCAGTTCTACTGGCGAACTTGCAATCACTGGAGAATATACTTGATGTGCTCTGTTCGAGACTCCTAACATGATATTAAAAACAGTACTATCCTATGTTTCACGAGTCGTGGCTGAATAAGGACATGGATAATATACGGTTAACTTAGTTTTCCGTGCATCGGCAAGACTGAACATCAGCCTCCGGTAAGATCGGGGGTGGGGTGTGTCTCTTTGTCAACAACAGCTGGTGTGCGATCTGTAATATTAAGGAAGTCTAAAGGTTTTGCTCACCTGAGTTAGAGAACCTGTAAGCTGTAGATCACACTATTTACCAGGAGAGTTTTCAACTATATTCTTCGTACAGTATTAGAAAAAGGGATAAACACATTTTGGTTCCAGGTAGAACCCTTTGGGGTTCCATTTAAAACCTTCTGTGGAAATGGTTGTACCTGGAACCAAAAGTGTTCTTCAAAGCGTTTTTCTATGGGGACAGCCAAATAACCTTTAAGGTTCCAGATGGCAATTTGTTTTCTAAGAGTGTAGCTGTCTATTTACCACCACAAACCGATGGTGGCATTAAGACCGCACTTAACAAGCTGTATAAGGCCATAAGCAAACAAAAAAGTGCTCATCCAGTGTCGACGCTCCTAGTGGCCTGGGACTTTAATGCAGGAAAACTGGGGGGGGGGGGGGGGGGGTAAAAATAGATCACTTTTACTCCATACACAGAGACACGTACAAAGCTCTACCTCACCCTCCATTTGGCAAATCTGACCATAACTCTATCCTCCTGATTCCTGCTTACAAGCAGAAATCCATTTGCCCTCCATTTGGCAAATCTGACCATAACTCTATCCTCCTGATTCCTGCTTACAAGCAAAAAAGTACCAGTACCAGTACTATGTCGAAATCCCGCTACGCCCTACGACGAACCATCAAACAGAAAACACGTCAATACAGAACTAAGACTGAGTCCTGCCACACTGGCTCTGACGCTCATCGGATATGGCATGGCTTGCAAACTATCACGGATGACAAAGGGAAACCCAGCTTCGAGCTGCCCAGTGACATGAGTTGACCAGGGGAGCTAAATGCCTTCTATGCTCGCTTTGAGGGAAGCAACACTGAACCATGCATGAGAACACCAGCTGTTCTGGACAACTGTGTGATCACACTCTTTGTAGCCAATGTGAGTAAGACCTTTAAATAGGGTAACATTCACAAGGCTGCAGTGCCAGATGGATTATCAGGACGTGTACTCGGAGCATGCGCTGACCAGCTGGAAAGTGTCTTCACTGACATGTTCAACCTCTCCCTGACCCAGTCTCTAATACCTACATGTTTCAAGAAGACCACCATAGTCCCTGTGCCCAAGAACGCCAAACACCAACGTGAGAGTGCTGCTCATCGACTACATCTCAGTGTTCAACACCATATTGCCCTCTATACAGCTGCACCACTTGGTATGGTAACTAGTCAGCATCTATCTGACCGCAAGGTGTATTGCATATGGCCCAATATATCACTGGGGCCGAGCTCCCTGACATCCAGAACCTCTATACCAGGGGGTGTCAGAGGAAGGCCCTAGAAATTGTCAAAGACTCCAGCCTCCCAAGTCATAGACTGTTTTGTCTGCTACCACACGGCAAGCGGTACTGGAGCGCCAAGTCTGGAACCAAAAGGCTCCTTAACAGCTTCTACTCCCAAGCCATTGAACGGTTATTTACATTTACATTGACCCTGTAATTTTATTCTTAATTGTATTCTTATCTATTCCTATTTCCTATTCTCTTGCACAGGCTCGAAGTACACTCACTAGACTCTAACCACACACTCACACATACTACACTGACTACACTGACACTCCAACACACACACAAAACAAACACACACACTTTAAACAATGCTACCTAATATAATGTTTACATACCCTACATTATTCATCTCATCTCATATGTATACGTACAGTGCCTTGCGAAAGTATTCGGCCCCCTTGAACTTTGCGACCTTTTGCCACATTTTAGGCTTCAAACATAAAGATATAAAACTGTATTTTTTTTGTGAAGAATCAACAACAAGTGGGACACAATCATGAAGTGGAACGACATTTATTGGATATTTCAAACTTTTTTAACAAATCAAAAACTGAAAAATTGGGCGTGCAAAATTATTCAGCCCCCTTAAGTTAATACTTTGTAGCGCCACCTTTTGCTGCGATTACAGCTGTAAGTCGCTTGGGGTATGTCTCTATCAGTTTTGCACATCGAGAGACTGACATTTTTTCCCATTCCTCCTTGCAAAACAGCTCGAGCTCAGTGAGGTTGGATGGAGAGCATTTGTGAACAGCAGTTTTCAGTTCTTTCCACAGATTCTCGATTGGATTCAGGTCTGGACTTTGACTTGGCCATTCTAACACCTGGATATGTTTATTTTTGAACCATTCCATTGTAGATTTTGCTTTATGTTTTGGATCATTGTCTTGTTGGAAGAAAAATCTCCGTCCCAGTCTCAGGTCTTTTGCAGATTCCATCAGGTTTTCTTCCAGAATGGTCCTCCTGGCTCCATCCATCTTCCCATCAATTTTAACCATCTTCCCTGTCCCTGCTGAAGAAAAGCAGGCCCAAACCATGATGTTGCCACCACCATGTTTGACAGTGGGGATGGTGTGTTCAAGGTTATGAGCTGTGTTGCTTTTACGCCAAACATAACGTCTTGCATTGTTGCAAAAAAGTTCAATTTTGGTTTCATCTGACCAGAGCACCTTCTTCCACATGTTTGGTGTGTCTCCCAGGTGGCTTGTGGCAAACTTTAAACAACACTTTTTATGGATATCTTTAAGAAATGTCTTTCTTCTTGCCACTCTTCCATAAAGGCCAGATTTGTGCAATATACGACTGATTGTTGTCCTATGGACAGAGTCTCCCACCTCAGCTGTAGATCTCTGCAGTTCATCCAGAGTGATCATGGGCCTCTTGGCTGCATCTCTGATCAGTCTTCTGTTCAGAGGGACGTTTAGAGTTTAGAGGGACGGCCAGGTCTTGGTAGATTTGCAGTGATCTGATACTCCTTCCATTTCAATATTATCGCTTGCACAGTGCTCCTTGGGATGTTTAAAGCTTGGGAAATCTTTTTGTATCCAAATCTGGCTTTAAACTTCTTCACAACAGTATCTCGGACCTGCCTGGTGTGTTCCTTGTTCTTCATGATGCTCTCTGCGCTTTTAACGGACCTCTGAGACTATCACAGTGCAGGTGCATTTATACGGTGACTTGATTACACACAGGTGGATTGTATTTATCATCATTAGTCATTTAGGTCAACATTGGATCATTCAGAGATCCTCACTGAACTTCTGGAGAGAGTTTGCTGCACTGAAAGTAAAGGGGCTGAATAATTTTGCACGCCCAATTTTTCAGTTTTTGATTTGTTAAAAAAGTTTGAAATATCCAATAAATGTTGTTCCACTTCATGATTGTGTCCCACTTGTTGTTGATTCTTCACAAAAAAAATACAGTTTTATATCTTTATGTTTGAAGCCTGAAATGTGGCAAAAGGTCGCAAAGTTCAAGGGGGCCGAATACTTTCGCAAGGCACTGTATGTACTGAACTCTATATCATCTACTGCATCCTTATGTAATACATGTATCACTAGCCACTTTAACTATGCCACTTTGTTTACATACTAATCTCATATGTATATACTGTACTCGATACCATCTACTGTATCTTGCCTATGCTGCTCTGTACCATCACTCATTCATATATCTTTTTATGTACATATTCTTTATCCCCTTACACTGTGTATAAGACAGTAGTTTTGGAATTGTTAGTTAGATTACTTGTTGGTTATTACTGCATTGTCAGAACTAGAAGCACAAGCATTTCGCTACACTCGCATTAACATCTGCTAACCATGTGTATATGACAAATACAATTTTATTTGATTTGATATTGACGCAACACACACACTTTCACATTCCTTCACACTCTTCACATACGCTGCTGCTACTCTCTGTTTATTATCTATGCATAGTCACGTTACCACTACCTACATGTACATCGTACCTCAATTACCTGGACTAACCTGTACCCCTGCACATTGGCTCGGTACTGGTACCCCTTGTATATAGCCTTGTTATTGTTGTTTGTATTGTGTTACTATTTTTTCTTTAGTTTATTTAGCACATTTATTTTTATTTTATTTTTTAAACTCTGCATTGTTGGTTAAGAGCTTGTAAGCATTTCACGGTAAGGTCTACCTACACCTGTTGTATTCAGCACATGTGACAAATAACATTTGATTTGAGAATTTCTCCAAATAAAGTAATCTTTATTTAAACAGCACATAGATCCTATAAATCAGTTCTCTATGCAATTATATAGCACACAGTTTCATCTAACCCATGTTAAAGGTTCACATAAGAAGCACAAGTAACGCATAATACATACAGTTGAAGTCGGAAGTTTACATACACTTAGGTTGGAAACTTCTTAGGGATAGGGGGCAGATGACTGAGTTGCCCAAAGTAAACTGCCTGTTACTCAGGCCCAGAAGCTAGGATATGCATAGAATTGGTAGTATTGGATAGATAACACTCTGAAGCTTCTAAAACGGTTCAAATAATGTCTGTGAATATAACAGAACTGATATGGCAGGTGAAAACTCGAGGAGAATCCATCCAGATTTTTTTTTTGAGCTGACCACCCATTGAAATGCCTGTCTATGGGAAAATCAAAGGAAATACTCCCAGATTGATATGGCTTCCACTAGATGTCAACAGTCTTTAGGTTTCAGGCTAGTTTTTTGAAAAATGAGCTAGAATTTGTATTTTTTCAAGGTGGCTCTCATTTTGACTGTAGTCTGGTGGCACACTTCATTATTTATCTCAGGTATTGAACACACTATTCCCCATCTTACATTTTATTGTTTATTTACATATTAGGGTACCTGAGGATTGATTAGAAGATAATCGCCGTAAAGCTTTTTTGAAATCTGACAAAGCGGCTGGATTAACAAGAAGTTAAGATTTTAAATTATGTATAACACTTGTATTTTCATGAACGTTTAATATTACGATTTTTTTATTTTGAATTTCGCGCTCTGCGATTTCACCTGATGTTGTCGAGGTGGGGTGCTAGCGGCACGTCTAGCACAAAGAGGTTAAAATTCGTTTTTCAACCACTCCACAAATTTATTGTTAACAAACTATAGTTTTGGCAAGTCGGTTAGGACATTTACTTTGTGCATGACACAAGTAATTTTTCCAACAATTGTTTACAGTTTATTTCACTTAACTCACTGTATCACAATTCCAGTCGGTCAGAAGTTTACATACGCTAAGTTGACTGTGCCTTGAAACAGCTTGTAAAATTCCAGAAAATTATGTCATGGCTTTAGAAGCTTCTGATAGGCTAATTGACATAATTTGAGTCAATTGGAGGTTTACCTGTGGATGTTTTTCAAGGCCTACCTTCAAACTCGGTGCCTCTTTGCTTGACATCATGGGAAATCAAAAGAAATCAGCCAAGACCTCAGTAGACCTCCACAAGTCTGGTTCATCCTTGGGAGCAATTTCCAAACACCTGAAGGTACCACGGTCATCTGTACAAACAATAGTATGCAAGTATAAACACCATGAGACCACGCAGCCGTCATACCGCTCTGGAAGGAGATGCGTTCTGTCTCCCAGAGATGAACGTACTTTGGTGCGAAAAGTGCAAATCAACCCCAGAACAGCAGCAAAGGACCTTGTGAAGATGCTGAAGGAAACAGGTACAAAAGTATCTATATCCACAGTAAAACGAGTCCTATATCGACAAAACCTGAAAGGCTGCTCAGCAAGAAAGAAGCCACTGCTCCAAAACCGCCATAAAAAAAGCCAGACTACGGTTTGCAACTGCACATGGGGACAAAGATCGTACTTTTTGGAGAAATGTCCCCTGGTCTGATGAAACAAAAATAGATCTGTTTGGCCATAATGACCATTGTTATGTTTGGAGGAAAAAGGGGGAGGGCTTGCAAGCCGAAGAACACCATCCCAACCATGAAGCACGGGTGTGGCAGCATCATGTTGTGGGGGTGCTTTGCTGCAGGAGGGACTGGTGCACTTCACAAAATAGATGGCATCATGAGGGAGGAAAATTCTGTGGATATATTGAAGCAACATCTCAAGACATCAGTCAGGAAGTTAAAGCTTTGTCACAAATGGGTCTTCCAAATGGACAATGACCCCAAGCATACTTCCAAAGTTGTGGCAAACGGCTTAAAGTCAAGGTATTGGAGTGGCCATCACAATGCCCTGACCTCAATCCCATAGAAAATTTGTGGACAGAACTGAAAAAGCATGTGCGAGCAAGGAGGCCTACAAACCTGACTCAGTTACACCAGCAGGAGGAATGGGTCAACATTCAACCAACTTATTGTGTGAAGCATGTGGAAAACTACCCAAAACGTTTGACCCAAGTTAAACAATTTAAAGGCAAATGCTTCCAAATACTAATTGAGTGTATGTAAACTTCTGACCCACTAGGAATGTGATGAAAGAAATAAAAGCTTAAATAAATCATTCTCTCTACAATTATTCTGACATTTCACATTCTTAAAATAGTGGTGATCCTAACTGACCTAAGGCATGGAATTTCTACTAGGATTAAATGCCAGGAATTGTGAAAAACTGAGTTTAAATGTAGTTGGCTAAGGTGTATGTACATTTCCGACTTCAACTGTATGTTTGTTTTGCATTTTGGTAGTGTCCTGATCGCCTGCCATTGTCTAATCTGCCTGCGTTGCCGTAGTGCCAGCCTCTTATGTAATCGCTAGTAACTAAAGCCTCTTGTCACTCAGCCTCCCCTAGCCTGTTACCTGGAAGAGAGGATATTAATTCATTGCCCTGTGCCAGCTGGGTGCCCTGTCATTCCTCACTCACACCATATGCCATCTAACAGATCCTTAACTGGGCAGAGACCCAGGGACCCAGGCACCAGCTTCCCAGGCAGTAGCTCCACCGGGACCACCTCCCCTCCCAGGACCTGTGTGGATGATGCTGCTCGCCACACCTGCCAACTGCTGGGAGAACAGCCTGAACTCCCGCGGCCTCTTCCCCTGGATTAGACGGAACTAGCGGGGGATTGGGGTGGTTATTTAAGAAACATATCTTTAATTCATAGTGATTACATTGGCTCCCTCCATCTGGAGCCACAGGAGGGCATGGTTATGATGTGGAGGCTGTGGGAGATGTGGAGGCTGTGGGAGGTGTGGAGGCTGTGGCTGAGGGAGATGTGGAGGCTATGGCTGAGGGAGATGTGGAGGCTGTGGCTGATGAAGATGTGGATGCTGAGGGAGATGTGGAGGCTGAGGGAGGTGTGGAGGCTGAGGGAGGTGTGGAGGCTGAGGGAGGTGTGGAGGCTGTGGCTGACGGAGATTTGGAGGCTGTGGCTGAGGGAGGTGTGGAGATGTGGAGGCTGTGGCTGAGGGAGATGTGGAGGCTGTGGCTGAGGGAGATGTGGAGGCTATGGCTGAGGGAGATGTGGAGGCTGTGGCTGATGAAGATGTGGATGCTGAGGAAGATGTGGAGGCTGAGGGAGGTGTGGAGGCTGAGGGAGGTGTGGAGGCTGAGGGAGGTGTGGAGGCTGTGGCTGACGGAGATTTGGAGGCTGTGGCTGAGGGAGGTGTGGAGATGTGGAGGCTGTGGCTGAGGGAGGTGTGGAGGCTGTGGCTGAGGGAGGTGTGGAGGCTGTGGCTGTGAGAGGTGTGGAGGCTGTGGCTGTGAGAGGTGTGGAGGCTGTGGCTGTGAGAGGTGTGGAGGCTGTGGCTGAGGGAGGTGTGGAGGCTGTGGCTGAGGGAGATGTGGAGGCTGTGGCTGAGGTAGGTGTGGAGGCTGTGGCTGAGGGAGATGTGGAGGCTGAGGGAGGTGTGGAGGCTGTGGCTGACAGAGATTTGGAGGCTGTGGCTGAGGGAGGTGTGGAGATGTGGAGGCTGTGGCTGAGGGAGGTGTGGAGGCTGTGGCTGAGGGAGGTGTGGAGGCTGTGGCTGTGAGAGGTGTGGAGGCTGTGGCTGTGAGAGGTGTGGAGGCTGTGGCTGTGAGAGGTGTGGAGGCTGAGGGAGGTGTGGAGGCTGAGGGAGGTGTGGAGGCTGAGGGAGGTGTGGAGGCTGTGGCTGACAGAGATTTGGAGGCTGTGGCTGAGGGAGGTGTGGAGGCTGTGGCTAAGGGAGATGTGGAGACTGTGGCTGAGGGAGGTGTGGAGGCTGTGGCTGTGGGAGGTGTGGAGGCTGTGGCTGAAGGAGGTGTGGAGGCTGTGGCTGAGGGAGGTGTGGAGGCTGAGGGAGGTGTGGAGGCTGAGGGAGGTGTGGAGGCTGTGGCTGACGGAGATTTGGAGGCTGTGGCTGAGGGAGGTGTGGAGATGTGGAGGCTGTGGCTGAGGGAGATGTGGAGGCTGTGGCTGAGGGAGATGTGGAGGCTATGGCTGAGGGAGGTGTGGAGGCTGTGGCTGAGGGAGATGTGGAGGCTGAGGGAGATGTGGAGGCTGAGGGAGGTGTGGAGGCTGAGGGAGGTGTGGAGGCTGTGGCTGACAGAGATTTGGAGGCTGTGGCTGAGGGAGGTGTGGAGGCTGTGGCTAAGGGAGATGTGGAGACTGGCTGAGGGAGGTGTGGAGGCTGTGGCTGTGGGAGGTGTGGAGGCTGTGGCTGAAGGAGGTGTGGAGGCTGTGGCTGAGGGAGGTGTGGAGGCTGTGGCTGAGGGAGGTGTGGAGACTGTGGCTGTGGGAGGTGTGGAGGCTGTGGCTGTGGGAGGTGTGGAGGCTGTGGCTGTGGGAGGTGTGGAGGCTGTGGCTGTGGGAGGTGTGGAGGCTGTGGCTGAGGGAGATGTGGAGGCTGTGGCTGTGGGAGGTGTGGAGGTTGTGGCTGAGGGAGATGTGGAGGCTGTGGCTGTGAGAGGTGTGGAGGCTGTGGCTGTGGGAGGTGTGGAGGCTGTGGCTGTGGGAGGTGTGGAGGCTGTGGCTGTGGGAGGTGTGGAGGCTGTGGCTGAGGGAGATGTGGAGGCTGTGGCTGTGGGAGGTGTGGAGGTTGTGGCTGAGGGAGATGTGGAGGCTGTGGCTGTGGGAGGTGTGGAGGCTGTGGCTGTGGGAGGTGTGGAAGCTGTGGCTGTGGGAGGTGTGGAGGCTGTGGCTGTGGGAGGTGTGCTTTTCTTAGAAGACCACTCCCGAGAACAATCATTATGGGTCATTATAGGCTCCTGTCCAGAGAATGGAGAACTATGTGTTTGACCTTTTCACTATGCGTTTAACCTCAAGTTGACTCTGTATCGGTTTTCCTGTTCCCCTAGAAAATAGTTGTTTGTTAAAGCTCACGTATAAGATATTCTGATGAGATCACAGCAAAGCCCTGAGTGACTGACTTATATTGTTCTCTTCAGTCTCTTCATAGAGTGGGACCTAAGTAGGGTTGCAAAATTTCAGTAACTTTCCCAGAATTCCCTGGTTTTCTATGAATCCCGTTTGGAAGATTCCCAGAATCAGGAGTGAATAATCAGGGATCCAGATAACCTGGACATTTTGGGAAAGTTACCAGAATTTTGCAACCCTAGACTATGATCCTAGTTACTATGATCTGGTAAACAGTTGTCAATGGGGGTCACAACTCCAGACACTATGGCCTGTGCTGATGAATTCAGTCATCAAGAGTGTCTCTGTTGTGGAAGTCAAGATGACAGAGGAAGCAATTCCCCAGTCAGCTGACTGCTACAAAGACTTCAAAGATAACACAGAAATTACGAAACTACTACTACAAAAAAAAAATGAACACATAACCAACACCTCATGGCTGTTCCTAGGCTGTCTTTGAAAATAAGAATTTGTTCTTAACTGACTTGCCTAGTTAAATACAGATAAAATAAAATAACAAACAGGTTGATCGGCATAATTTAGTCAGTTTTCTCATACACACGATTCAAGACAACCGCTAGCTATCCGGATCTCTGTACAGAACAATGAGTATGGTTACATGCACACAGTAATGTGATTATTGTTGTGGACTGTCAGATTAATTTAATAGTTTGATTAAAACATTTACATGCTTTGCAAGAAGAATGAATTCCTTAATAATCCTGTTTACATGGACACATCTGAGATCAGGTTACCTGATGGCACTCTGATAAATGCAGAAAATCACCAATCAAAATAAACGCTCTACCACACCGACCATGTTATTTTTGGGAAGCATATTTGATTCTGAGTTGGGACATATATAAAGTTTGTATATGAAAACTACTTCTAGGATGCATACATTCAGTTCTTCTGAACTCACTTCAATCGAGCTAAAGAGGGAGGCTCACTCGGCTGGTGCTAGCAAATGCGCAGATCAAATACACTGGTAGAACGAAAGGTTATGGTGTTTACGTGTCCTAATAATTTAAATGATATTTCAGGAAACCAGGTGTTTAAACGTTGTATTCTTACTTCGATTTTGACCTCACGGCGATTAAGATAAGCAGAGTAAGGTGTTTACATGACTATTGCATAATCTGCCTACTGCCATAATCAGTTTAATATTGAATTATTACTGTGCATGTAAACGTACTCAATTATGTAATGTTGCTGTAAAATACCAGCAGATCAGGAAAGATCACAAAATCTGTAAGTCCCCTAGGCCTAGAGCATAATAAAAAAATCCCCATAAAAATCTGTCCATTTAAACTAGAGATCTCAATCCACTGCATCCGCTGATGTCGGCCTTCCGCATCTGTGGTGGAAGGTGGCAGTGCTACAGCGGTGTTTGTCAGACCAGGAGACATCCTGAAAATCAGTCTTCTCACAAAAACGTCTGTAGCGTCCAAACTGTTTGGGCTACACACTATCGGAAGGTGAGACTCCCACGAACACGTGTATATTGGTTGTTTTGCTCTAGGATGCCCACAGGCCTCACAAGACTCGTCTGAAGGTAGTCCGGGACCAAGTTTAAAAAAAATTGAAGTATACGCTGAGTATACCAAACATTGGGAAGACTTTCCTAATATTGACTTACACCTATGGCTGTTACGGTGACCGTATTACCGCCACAATGGCGGTCACAAGTCATTAGGGCAGTCAAATTCCAAGTGACTGTTTAGTCACGGTAATTAGGCTTCTCCAAGCACCGATGCTGCTCATGGTCATTTGTAGCCTACCAAACTTGCTAACTGCCTGGCACTCTATTGTTCCTCTAATCACTCTGACATCAATGCAAATGTAATCGAAAATCTAATCAAACACTTCATGAGAGCCCATGAGCTCATGTTGCGCAACAGGCTACGCAATTGCTCGATTAAACAGAGTGATGGCCTCTATTAAAAAGAGGAGGATCCCATCAGCTTTCTATAGGCTAGGACTACTATAATTATTTTTCCTAATATTAAGCACATTGCTTCTCTTTACAGCAGGAGTATAGCCTACCTGGCTGGCATGAAAATTAGCCACGGGAAAAGTGTCCTCCATTCGATATTTAAGTGTATAGATGAACTGTATTTTATTCCGCTGCCCCTGTTTCAAGACTGCTGCAAGACAATGGTCCATTCTAAATCAAAACAAATTTCCCATATATTATTTAGTATATGTAAAGACAAGATGAAATCAAGAGTAGTCTGATGGGTGACAATATTAGCCTATCACTTGTGAATGCTGCTTCCATTTGTTGAGGCTGTATTCTGTAAAGTAGACGCTGGGAGTCAGGAAGCAAGTTCAAGTGGTGAGTTTAATAATACGATAAACATGGAACAATACAAGAAACAATAGTAGTGTACAGACCTGAAATAACATCAATACTGTCTGGGGAATAAACCTAAGTGAGTGCTAGATATAGGGAGGTAATGAGTAAGGAAATGGAGTCCAGGTGTGTGTCATCATGAGGAGCAGGTGCACGTAATTATGGTTTCCAGGACCGGTGATTTAGTAAACCGGCGATGTCGAATGCCAGAGAGGGGGAGCAGGAATAGACGTGACAAATATAAAATATATTTTGATTTGTTTAACACTTTTCTGGTTACTACATGGTTCCATATATGTTATTACATAGTTTTGATGTCTTCACTATTATTCTACAATGTAGAAAATAGTAACAATAAAGAAAAACCCTTGAATGAGTAGGTGTGTCCAAACTTTTGACTGGTACTGTATATGGAAGTAGTTTTTTTGCCAAACAAAATGGGTATTTTGTTTTTTGACTGTTTTTCCATGTGTGAATGTGTCATTCAATGTGTTTTCTATGGGCTAATGGGATCCCCTAAAGGGGTCTAAAATTCTAATTAAAATAGCACGTTAGTTTGCAATTTTGTCATGTAAAAACTGCTGCACTGTCATTTTCCAGGCCTAACGTCTGATTCTGCAATTTACCGGTCTGATATCAACTTGCTTGCGCTCAGATGGGTGGGGTGGAAATATCTGAGGTGTGTCCTTTTAAAACATGATCCAAAGTGCTAATTTCAGGCAGCGCTAATAGGGATATTTAAGACCAACAAAAATCTGGATTTAGCGGTAAAGGTTATGGCATGAATTTTGACAGTGGAAACGCAGCCTATCCACCCATGATGCACACTGCCCATATGTAGATGAAACAAGAGTAGACTAACGTGCTTTTGGTGCCTGTATACTTCGTATTTAGAAACCTAAAAAAAAGATGCTTTTTACCATTTTTTTTTATTTGATTAAAAACCAAGCATAGCCTCCTCTCAATGAAGGCTTTTTGTCGTGCCCAATGCAATTGCAAAGTAGTCAAGACTGTCGATAAAGGGTTTGGCTCTTGAGACCGCTTGGATATAAATCTTAATCACCAAAGCTTTATTAAAATATTAAGTTTAAGATGAGTAAAACAGTGAGCTGACATTCCCTTTTTATCTGTGCATTGTAGGCAGGCCCACATTATTTTAGCCATTAAGGTCCCATTTTGGGCATGCACAATAAAGAAAACACTTGTTTTACGTAGAATTTTATTACAACCAAACGTATTAGAATGTTTTATGGTGACAATGTCCGTGGCGCGCTTGCAATGCAACTTCTGGAGATGTGTGAATGCGATCTGATCTGTAAAATGGTTCCGATTATGTTCATAAAACATAGGCCTATTTGGGAGCAGCATAACTGTGAGTGGACATTCTCCCTTTCGTTTTAGAATTTGTTTGTTTCGTTTTAGAATTTGATTTGAATTATTCGCTCTCTTTTTAGTGAATTTAATCTTGCTTATTGACAACATTTGGCATGTCCATGCTCAGCCATTATGCAGTTTACAGTCGGCCTGGTCCTATATCAGTGTGAATTCTATGTACAGTGCATTCGGAAAGTATTCAGACCCCTTGACCTTTTCCACATTTTGTTACGTTACAGCCTTATTCTAAAATGGATGGAATTGTTCTACAATCTACACACAATACCCCATAATGACAAAGCAAAAACAGGTTTTTAGAAATTTTAGCAAATGTATTAAAAAAAACTACTGAAATACCCAGTGGCGACCCGTCATTCCCCACCTGTTTTGAGCTTACCTGTTTTGCATGTTATTTTGGCATTAATAAGTGTCACATATCAGTTTGCAAACAATGTAAAAATAAATCAAATCACTAAGTTAATAAAGCTGCATACAAACATGGTCTCTTTTTTTCTTTCTTGAGTAAGGCAGCTCCAAAATGCAGGTGTTTCAGCCTAGGTCAGTGCTTTCTATGGTGGTGAGGCAGCTAGCGGAAAATACTGAGTGTAGGTGTTGGTAATGTTCTCTAGTTGCGCCATGATTAGCTTAGTGTTCTGTCACTCGTCAGGACAGTACATCACCGCCAAGTCTAAGGGTAGACCTTGAAAATTCAAGCCCATTGGGTGCTGCCATAGAGTTACATTAGAAGTTTCCCATACAGGGCTCAAGGTCATTGGCCACAGATAAAATTACGTCAAATCACGTTATATCTACAGTAGCTTTGATTGGACTGTCAACATCATACTTTCAAAATCTTAGCTAGCAGTCATCATCATGAATCAAGTCGACAATCTACTGGCAAATACTTTTTAATCCTTGTCATATGAAGATAAATAATAAAGAGAAAATGTAGATAAAACGTATCGGTGCTCATTGGCCATTGGACATGAACATTACACAACAAGCTGGAAATCGCAAATTCAACAATGAGTGGTTTGGAAGGAATCAGTGACAGTGGCTAACTGCAAACACTGCAAAGCAATCACTAGCCTGCTATTCAGTGGAGTGGCTGTATGGTCCCAAATCTGGGATTGTCTCTTTTCCAAGTTTAAAATGATAAACATTCAACATTGGCCATGCTGTCAATGAAGCAAGATTTGTGCCATGCTCAAAACAACTGTTAACTTGACTTTAGTGAGTTCAATACAACTAGGAATTCCAGAACGGTCATCTAAATAGGAATTGTAAGTCGGGAACTCGGGCCTCTTTCTAGAGCTACGACTTGAAGATCAATGACATCATCATGATTCGATCTTGTTTTTTTCCCCTGAGTTCCCAGTTGTCTTGAAGCACCATAAAGCCAGAGAATGCCAGACTGCTGGCAAAATTTGCCCACGAAGGACCACTGTGCCACCTTCCTGTTCAAGTGAGCAGAGCACATCAAGGTGAGTCCAAAAATGTATTGTATGTTGCTGCATAAATTATGTAATATGCCAGGAAGATATGTATACTGTAGCTAAGAAAGTAATACTAAGTGTATGTTGTGTAGTAAGCTGTTAGTAGCCCATGTGCCTCACCCTAATAATTTGGTCTATTTAGCCCTCTTAATTTCACCTACTGTTCTGACCTAGTGGTGCACATGTAGCCTATAACCTATTTTAGAGAAATGTAATCATCAACTTTTGTAAGAGCTTTCATTGCTTGCTGTTTATTTATCCTACGGTTCTGACTTGGTGTACAGGGAGAACACTGTAAGGACAGCCCATGTTCTGAATTCTATCGCTGTACATAAAAAAGTTCTAAACAAATAGTTATACTGACTACGTCCATCCTAGGTCGCTCATTAATGTCTTAATCGAAATTACAGATTGCCTCTTAACAGCTTGTTGCCCTTATGCCATAGTTTGCACATATCAATTGTCATTAGAAACCACATTTGTTTAAGCAAGTCAGGCATATCAGCTATGTTTTTTAAAAAGGCAGGAAATTAGGCTGAATTAACTGTTTCGCTGCTAGACGCCAGACAAGGCTCCGCTGATAGCCAGGTGTAGCAGTGATAAGATATTGGGACTGCTGTTGGGACAGCTTTATGTGGGCCCTAACAGTTTGTGTGCACCGTTTGTCACCGTTATAGCGCAATTCATGTATTGTTTAATGTTGTGTTGTGTAGTGGCTTTGCTGGCGTGCATCCAACTTTAAAAAAAAAAAAATTCCCCCACCAAGATTTACATGCTAAAATCGACACTGGAAATATCACATTTACGTAAGCATTCAGACCCTTCATGCAATACTTTCTTGAAGCACCTTTGGCAGCGATTACAGTTTCATGTCTTCTTGGGTATGACGCTACAAGCTTGGCACACGTTTATTTGGGGAGTTTCTCCAATTCTTCTCTGCAGATCCTCTCGAGCTGTCAGGTTGGATGGGGAGCGTCGCTGCACAGCTATTTTCAGGTCTCTCCAGAGGTGTTTGATCGGGTTTAAGTCCGGGCTCTGGCTGGGCCACTGAAGGACATTCAGATGTATACACCATTCTATATACATCTGGCCCTTCTTTGGACACTGTGCTAACAAACCTCCAAACAAGCTTCAACACCATACAACACTCCTTCCGTGGCCTCCAACTGCTTTTAAATGCTAGTAAAACTAAGTGCATGCTCTTCAACCGATTGCTGCCCGCACCCTCCCTCCCGACTAGCAACACTACTCTGGACGGTTCTGACCTAGAATATGTGGACAACTACTAATACCTAGGGGTCTGGTTAGACTGTAAACTATCCTTCCAGACTCAAATTAAGCATCTCCAATCCAAAATTGAATCTAGAATCGGCTTCCTATTTTGCAACAATGCCTCCTTCACTCATGCTGCCAAACATACCCTCGCAGCCTCCCGGGTGGCGCAGCGGTCTAAGGCACTGCAGTGTGCCACCAGAGACTCTGAGTTCAAGCCCAGGCTCTGTCGCAGCTGGCCACAACCGGGAGACCCATGGGGCGGCGCACAATTGGCCCAGCATCGTCCGGGTTAGGAAGGGTTTGGCCGGAAGGGATATCCTTGTCTCATCGCGCACTAGCAAATCCTGTGGCGGGCCGAGCGCAGTGCACGCTGACCAGGTCGCTAGGTGTACGGTGTTTCCTCCGACACATTGGTGCGGCTGGCTTCCGGGTTGGATGCGCGCTGTGTTAAAATGCAGGGCGGCTTGTTTGGGTTGTGTTTTGGAGGACACATGGCTCTCGACCTTTACCTCTCCCGAGTCCGTACGGGAGTTGTAGTGAGACAGTAACTACTAACAATTGGATACCACGAAATTGGGGATAAAAAGGGGTACCATTTTTTGTTAAAAAACATACCCTCGTAAAACTGACGATCCTACCAGTCCTTGACTTCGGCGATGTCATTTACAAAATAGCCCCAAACACTCTACTTAGCAAACTGGATGTAGTCTATCACAGTGCCATCCATTTTGTCACCAAAGCTCCATATACTACACACCACTGCGACCTGTATGCTCTCGTTGGCTAGCCCTCTACTACATATCCGTCGCCAAACCCACTGGCTCCAGGCCATATATAAGTCTTTGCTAGGTAAATTCCCGCCTTATCTCAGCTCACTGGTCACCATAGCAACACACACCCATAGCACGCGCTCCAGAAAGTATATTGCACTGGTCATCCCCAAAGCCAACACTTCCTTTGGCCGCCTTTCCTTCCAGTTCTCTGCTGCCAATGACTGGAACGAATTGCAAAAATCACTGAAGCTGGAGTCTTATATCTCTCTCTATAACTTTAAGCATAAGCTGTCAGAGCAGCTTACCGAACACTGTACCTGTACACAGCCAATCTGTAAATAGCACACCCAACTACCTCATCCCCATATTATTACTTACCCTCTTGCTCTTTTGCACCCCAGTATCTCTACTTGCACATCATCATCTGCACATCTATCACTCCAATATTAAATCAAATCAAAGTTTACTTGTCACGTGCTCCGAATACAACCTTACAGTGAAATGCTTACTTACAGGCTCTAACCAATAGTGCAAGGGTGAATCCATCCCTGAGGAGAATAGACTAGAAGCAGCCGCGTTGGGAAGGCCCATACCAGGTTCTGTTAAACCACCGCCTTTGCCGTTGAGAGAGTCACTTGGGTCCACGTTACCCACTGCCAGAAGGTAGGTACCCATATGAGCACTGCTGATCACACACAGAGTTAGGAGAAGAACCGAGTACCAACAGGGTCCGGGGGTTACCTCCTTAAATGAAGATTCCCTATCCCGACCGTTCATCACTGTGGGTGATTCTAGAAGTGTGAGTATGGGGTGGTACCAAGCAGACCGACTAAGGGCAGCAAAGGGTTGGCGGTTTTTGGGAAGAGTAGGGGCTCTGAGCTGCATCATAGTCTTGGTAACTGGTCTGATACATCCAGATCCACCACCTGCCGGTACTAATTATATTACGCAATTGTCCTGGATAAGAAGTAAAAGATCAACTATATAATACACTGATGAGTGACTTACAGAATAAGGAGTCAAAGAAGATCAAGATGTAGGATTTAAGGTAAACATTAAACAATTCCCTAGGAAAGCAAATAACTTTACAGGGATTGGGTTGGCCAGATTGAAGTACTAGGCCAACCCACCTCGGTTCACTTTAACTCCTGATGAGTACCAGGGTTATAGACACAAGAATGGCACCGAGAACTTAGATGATTTTAATGGCTGAAAGGTAATCGTTAATGTGACTGACTTAGGTTTGGAAGTACAGGAGACAATTCTTAACCTCACAGAACCTATAACTGATGTAGGATGGGCTCGTACCAGCAAAGGACGCATACGACAGAAACTACCAGAAGGGGTGGTTAGGCACTTGCGCCCCGGGGTTATTGGTCCAACCAGTTCGAGTTAGTCATCAGAGGCAAGTTATAGGAGGCCAAAGTAGCACAGGAGGAGTTTTGACCAGCTTTGAGTAGCTTTGTCTAGATGGATGCTATTGGCATCCTCAGGGAAGTTACAGATTAATACAAAGCTATGAATCAAATAGGTGAAGACTTTACCACTACGTTCTTTTGGTGGTTGATAATAAATAAAAATGTGGATTGGATTAATGACATCTATTATAATCAACAGGGATTCGTGAATGATACTGGCGATGCAGTAAAGGGGTTCTCAGACCAATTATCCGCCACCTCCCTCATGACCTGGTAAAATAGACTGACTCTCGATATGTTAATTGGCAGAAAAGGGCGAGGTATGTAGAATGATTGGGGTTAATTGCTGTACGTTTATTTTTTAATAACACAGCTCCAGAAGGATCAGTGACCAAGGCCCTGGCTGGTTTAACCACATTAGCTCACAAATTAGCAGAGAACTCTGGGGTGGATAATGCTCTAACAAATTGGTTTGATAGTGTGTTTGGGAAATGGAAAAATGTCATCATCACTGTGTTGTGGGCAACTTGTATGAGTGTTTTGGTTCTGTGTGGATGTTGTTTGATTCCGCGTATGAGAGGTCTGATTACCAGGACTCTGGAGAGGTCAATAACGCAACAGATGGTGAGGTATGGACCGATTCCGAGCTCCGGCCAGTGGGATGGCGAATACAGGCCTCCAGGTATGGAGATGGCTCCATTTCTTTTAACTACTAGGAGCCAATGTTGGATGATACTATTTTTGATCTTTAAGACTGTTTTTTTATGAAGATTGTAATAAAAATCCTAACAGGAAGTGTTAAGATACCTAATGTAGGCCTATAACAGTCATTGATGGATAGGAATGAAAATACATATATTGGTTTTGTGAGGTTGATTTTGAGTGACATTGATAATATTAATAAAAATAGATGTGTATGTTTTTGTAATTAATGTTTAGGCAATAATTAACAGTATTCCACCCTGTCACTGTATAACATATGGAAATGTGTTTGAATCATAGCAGACAAGGAACTGTGGCAGACAACTTATGACCACTGTGAATCTGATAACAGGGAAGGAGGTCTCCCCACCCAGAGAGGGGAGAAACCGTGGGGCTTGCAATAGGTTGTGTAACATATGGCAGGATATGATAAGCAATGTATTGGTCTGGATTATTCTTGTATACAATTGATGTATCAGTGTGTATTATTTAGTCATTAAGGGTGGATTGTTAATGGGATTTATCTGTTAATTGAATGATAAGAATATTCCACCCTGAAACCATATAATTGTATGGAATTGATTAGAATGTATACAATTATAATCAATAAATGTGTAGTTCAAGTCAGAATTAGGCTAAAACAATATAGCTAATGTTTATGTCTTTATAGTATCTTAAAAACAGACTGTCTGAGCAGAATTCGGTGCCGACCTTGGCTAGGGGCCACTGAGAGATTTGGGATAGGACAGGGAGTGATTTTCACGGTCCCTAATCTTTGTCGGCTGGGTAGCAGGACAGTGTGTGCATACCTACTGTTTGTGTGAAGATGTATGTGCGTATGAATTCTGTTTGTGTGCAAGAGTATGTGCGTAAGGAGCTAGTATAAAATGACTGGTTTTGTACAACTAACTAGCGCTCTCGTAAATAAACTTTCTGACTATCGTAGCTGGGCCTCCGTCTGATACATTTCAACCAGTTTCTTACAAATTCTGGGTTTCAGGCTGAGTAGTCAATTGAATTGGGTTTATGAACATTGAGAACATAATTCTCATAACAGTTACTGACTGTACGTTTGTTTATGTGTAACTCTGTGTTGTTGTTTTTGTCGCACGGCTTTGCATTATCTTGGGCAGGTCGCAGCTGTAAATGAGAACTTGCCGTGCGACAAAAACAACAACACAGAGTTACACATAAACAAACATAATAAAGGTGAGAAAAAAAATGAGACTTTTCCCAAAGCCACTCCTATGTTGTCTTGACTGTGTGCTTAGGGTCATTGTCCTGTTGGAAGGTGAACCTTCGCCCCCAGTCTGAGGTCCCGAACGCTCTGGAGCAGGCTTTCATTAAGGATTTCTCTGTACTTTGCTCTGTTAATCTTTTCCTCAATCCTGACTAGTCTCATAGTCCCTGCCGCTGAAAGAAATCCCCAAAGCATGATTCTGACACCACCATGCTTCACCGTAGGGATGGGCCACGTTTCCTCCAGACGTGACGCTTGGCATTCAGGCCAAAGAGTTCAATCTTGGTTTTATCTGACCATAGAATTGTGTTTCTCATGGTCTGAGTCCTTTAGGTGCCTTTTGGCAAACTCCAAGCAGGCTGTCATGTGCATTTTACTGAACTCTGGAGCTCTGTCAGAGTGATCATCGGGTTCTTGGTCACCTCCTGACCAAGGCCTTTCTCCCCTGATTGCTCAGCCAGCTCTAGAAAGAGTCTTGGTGGTTCCAAACTTCTTCCATTTAAGAATGATGGAGGCCACTGTGTTCTTGGGGACCTTCAATGCTGCAGAAATGTTTTGGTACCCTTCCCCAGATCTGCGCCTCGACACAATCCCGTCTCGGAGCTCTACGGACAATAACTCTACCTACATGTACATATTGCCTCAATACCGGTGCCCCCTCACATTGACTCTGTACTGGTAACCCCTGTATATAGCCCCGCTATTGTTATTTACTGCTGCTGTTTAATTATTTGTTATTCTTATGTCTTACTTTTTGTTGTATTTTCTTAAAACTGCGTTGTTGGTTAAGGGTTTGTAAGTAAGCATTTCACCTGTTGTATTCGGCGCATGTGACAAATACAATTTGATTTGAATTCCTTCGACCTCATGGCTTGGTTTTTGCTCTGACATGCACTGCCAACTGTGGGACCTAATATAGACAGGTGTGTGCCTTTCCAAATCATGTCAATTTAATTTACCACAGGTGGACTCCAAGTTGTAGAAACATGTCAAGGATGATCAAAGGAAACAGGATACACCTGAGCTCAATTTAGAGTCTCATAGCAAAGGGTCTGAATACTTAAGTAAATAAGGTATCTGTTTTTTATTTGTAATACATTTGCAAAAAATAAAAATAAACTATTTGCGCTTTGTCATTATGGGGTATTGTGTGTAGATTGTTTTGCAATCTATATATTTAATACATTTTTATATAAAGCTCTAACTTAACAAAATGTGGAAAAAGTCAAGGTGTCTGAATACTTTCCGAAGGCACTGTATTTCAAGCTACAAGTATCACAAATCAGATCACAGGAGGTTGATGGCACCTTATTTGGGGAGAGCGTCCTTGTGGTAAGGACTGGAGCGGAATTTGTGGAATGGTATCAAATGCATTATACATGGCTTCCAGGTGTTTGATGCCATTCCATTTTCTCAGTTCCAGATATTATTACGAGCTGTTCTCCCCTCAGCAGCCTCCACTGGATTAGATGTCTGATTTAAATAGATATAAAATTCAAGTGTTGCATGTGGCGGTCATATAATGTCTAGAAGAGACATATACAGTGTGCTGAATGAAAAATGGCCCATATCTATTTCACCTAATAACACTGGAGTGCTCCCCTTTGCATGGATTAGCAACTCTAAATATACTATTGGTTATCACTGGCCAGATCACTAACCTAAGCCCATGCATTAGACACTGCTGCTCACTCCTGAAAGAAATCTGATTGATGGGATGGCTTTGGCGGATGTTCTTCGAAATCATAGGAATGAAATGCAAAAACCATAATGCAAATTTGATTAATCTGTGTAATGCAAATGTGATTAAGCCATGAAAGGTCTATATACTTCTCAGGTGGGTTTTATACCCGGTGGAAGATTATTATTATTATTTTTTTTAAATACTTCCGTTTATAGGTGAAAACAGCAAAGTGGAACTTGATGTATTGTATGACAAATATGAGATTCACTACAACAGAAAAATCTTTGTCTCACTATCCTAACATTGTTTAGATGGTGGATTCTAAACCAGGAACCAACCAGAAACTTCAAACGATCTGCAAAATTGAATATTCCTGGTGATTTTATGCAGACAACTTGCATGGATATAAAAGTTAATCTTCTTTTGTCTGCTATTTATAAAAGTTGAAATGATTATTGAGCAGCAGGGTGCTTCCCTACAGTCTTAACCTGAAACACATGGGAACGGCTCTAACCTTTATGCTGGGGATATTTGAAGGCTTATCCCCATAAAGGCCTTCCCACCTGCAGAGCACTGTATGCATAATGTAAAATCTCACACACTCATTGTCTCTGAAAAAACATCCACAGAAACTACATTTGCACAGTCCTAATTCTAACCAAACAATTAACTTTTCTCTCTGTGAAAATGCCTGTTCTTTGTGATAACAATGTCACACAAAGCTGTTTATTATGAGCAATGGGACAATGCAGTTGCTCCTTCACAGTGGGATTTCTCCACCCCAGTGTGGAGAGAAACCCCCTGCTGGCATGTCACAGCGTCACACAGTCAGATAACATTCCTCCAGCGAGTGGGAAGCAGTAGTGTAAGAGGCTTTCATTAGCAACACTGTACGGCCGCTTCCTTTTGAAGCTAGGGAAGAAAACACAGCTACCACTACACATCACCCACCCAAATGAATAGCGTTTTTACAGATGCTTACACGAGTCAGCTTTTCAAAATGTTTGTATGAGACATACTTTTAGAATCTCACAAAGCGCTCTCTTCCAGGACACAAGGCTGTGTGTCCCACTCACAGATAGATTTTTTTTTTATTATGTAGGACCCGTTAATATTTGAATTTGAAGCACGCCATATTGCTGAATGGGGCTGAATGGCACCAAAAAAAATCGATAAAGATCATGGTGAAAGCAATACATTTTTTTTAACTAACCTACTGTTCTATCTGTGGTGAAAATGGCTGTAACTAGCATCGGATCATATTCGATGTAGCCATTTTCATCCTGCCTGAAAGAGTCAACCAGAGTCTCCTCGTAGCCTGCCGGCCCGTGATTGGTCTGTGTCAGCACGTGGTCCGGTGTGAGGATAAATGTAGTAGTCAGAATGGGTCACTATTTAATTAAATATCTCGATTCATAGAAAACTTGAAAAATAATTCACAGTGGGGATCGAACTTGATCATAATGAACCAATTTTCAAGCCCAAAACAGGCGACTACATTCTTTTGGTTTGGCCGTTCTGGCTATTGCAATTTAAATAGGTTTTCTAGGGCAGACCAGGGCTTTTGGCACAGCTAGGTTGCTACGCAGTAGTCACCCAGCAGAGCTTGTGACTGACTTCACGCTCCAGACCAGACACTGGGGTCCTGTTATTGATATGAAAAGACTACTAATGAACATTGATGTCATTTTCTTTGTTTGACATCCTTCAGAACTAAACTGGTGCATGGTAAACTGAAACTTCTGTACTTTTTCGATACTAGAACATGAAAAATGGTTCAGTACTAGAATTTTTGTTACTTTCGGTACTTCTGTCAATTGTGTCTCACGGATCAATCCTGTGCCTGCTCCATGCTCCACTTATTCATTGCTAGCCTGCACTTGGAGTCCGAGCTTCTCCTCACTCCTGCTGAACAGAAGTTAACACACTTGAATAATGCATGCAGAAATGTTAAAACTGTTAATTACTGTTCGCAAAACAATGTCCATACTGGTAGCTTCCAGCTTTCAGTTCAAAGTCTAGTTTTGATTTACATTTGTTTTGAGATGTCAACTAACGTGACTTCAATGTGAAATCAACAAAAAAAATTACCTTGTCTTTGGATTTATATTAAAAGTTGAAAAAGTGAAGAAAAAAAGACAATGTCCTGTTGATGACTTTCTGCTCATCCAATCACTTTCCCACGTTTATTCAACATCATTACGTAGATGTTTGTGGTTGAAATGATGTGGAAACAATGTTGATTCAACCAGTTTTTATCCAGTAGGAACATTCCTTGCTAGCTGATCCTGGCAGTTAATTGGTTCATTAATGCCACTAATTGATTGTTCAGAGAGACTAGAAACATCTGATTGCCCAAGGAGAACAAACATGGAAACACTGCTGTGGCCCTGGAGGAACAGTTTTGCACCCCTGATTTGAACAGTGATATCAGTGCTCCTTCTCCAGGCCTAATACCTCTAGAGCTGGGATAGGCAACTTTGTTGGGGGTGGGGGCCAATCTGAACTCATCATGAGGGGCCGGAGTGGCTCGCGGGTCTGCGTACCCACATCTCTAAACACACATGCAGTCAGAGCCTGCCCTAGCCTTTTGGAGGCCTTAAGCGAAATTGTATTGTCCCCCCCCAGTCCCACCTTGCGAGGTTGATCCTACAAAAGAGGAAGCACAGAGGAGGCCAGTTGCCCAAACCTGCTCTAGAGGGCACTGAAGTCTACTTTAGTAACATCAGCCAATTAGTTTAGACCTATGTCCTTACCTGCAAAGGCTGGTCTCATGGTAAAATCATGGTCATCAACTCGCAGCAGGTGGTCTGTCTTCACCTTGTGAGATTTGGTGTTATCAACTATCTTTTTTCCAGTCAGTGGACTACAAAAGAAAACAGCAATCAATACTTCTGAAAATATTGGCAGATAACAGTGTAAAGTTTCCATTTATTCCTTACAGAGAACCATACAACCACCTTTAAAATGACCCTCAAACCACAACAGTGAGATTATGAAAGGCACAGAACGATTAGGAGTAAGAACACAAACTTTACAACATAAGTGTTTGTGTGTGTGTGTAGTGCATGCCCTCAAATAATCAAGAGAAACCTACTATGCTTTGCTGTCAAGGTGGTTTTATCTAACCCATCTGTGGTATGTTTGTTAGTTGAGGATAACATGGGTTGAAGTTTGTTCCCATACTCTGCATTTATTATGTTCCTTGGATATAAAGCTCAGTGAAGACAGGGCAAACTCTGTTCCAAATAGACCCCCAACCGACTTAATTTACGCGTTTACGCGCGCCTATGCCAGTTTCGACGACAATTATTGAACGCGTGGGGGCTGGCTAATTATACCACCACACAATTATTTGACCAATAATAGTGAAACGCACGGTTCATGTTAGGGGTCGATTCGGAATTGTAATCCTATACTTTGTAATGGACAAAAATGTATCATGTTTTAACTCAATATGCAAGAATAACAGACATTGGTGAGCTACTTGTAATACAGCGAGGGAGCCTGAGAGCCGGCTGGAGAACCCAGTTCATTCGTTGTCACCATGGGACTGTTAAATCTTGCAGATTACATTAACATGTTCTGCCCTTACTGTATTTCAAGTGAACTTGACAGCGTTGTGTCATTAAACAGCCTCACATGTGGATCGCCTCTCATTTCACAGATAAGATTATTAATAATGACGGAACACATCATGGGTCATCTGAAGCAGAGCACAGCCCAACCGACCGTGGAGTATGATGCAGAATAATGATGCAAGGTTCAAATTATTTGTATGGATGATGAAACTTGCAGATAGGGATGATTCATGACATCTCTGCGTAGACAGGGTCCACCCATTACATCCTTCCCATCAATGCGCACTGCGCTCTGGATCATCTTTACGCACCGGCATGGTTTACCCGTTGCGCAATCCCCATCGAGTCCAGTCCACCCCTAGGCTAATATTTACATAGTCTCAGTGTCAACGACTATAACTGGTTTTGCATTACTGACACGAGCCATCAATGATTGGAACGTGACAAATTGAATCGAATAAATATTTAAATCAAACGGAACGCAAGGGTCCGTCTACAAGTGCAGAATTTAACCAAAGAAAGAGGGTCATGTCATGATGACCCCCAGTTGCTTTAAATTGCAAAATAAAGAGTGAACGTGCAAATGAAACAAGAACATAATGGGGAGATGGGAAGAAAGTAACATGTGGCGAATGTAACACGCCCATTTTCTCCTATTTGGATGAACTGTCAAAAAGGGTAAGGATCCAGGTACTTACGCGCCATGCTTGTGAGATTCTACCGCCCCGGACCACCGCCTTTTCCGACTTTTGTGCTTTCGGCATTCCCCGATAAGTATCAAGCAAAAAATTAAAAACAGGTACTTAATATAATAAGGCATTATGTGTGAAACTCAAAAGTCGTCGAGTGAGTGAAGAAATCCCTTTAATCGACGAACGCAATGGTTTGAGCATTGTAGCGTATTCTGATCTAAAGCAGAACATGTGTGGTAACATGCATTGTAGTGAGGCAGTGTGTCGGTTGATTAAGTAACAACGACAGATATGTTTACGACTCCAAGCGGCTTGTCCCGCTTATTGCTCCCTGATTGGTCCACAGCGGTTGGTTTCAACGCACTCCAAACCAAGGCACCGCGCGCGCAGCTTCAGCAGCAGCCCTGTTTTAGCTACAGTATAATGACATGACCACATTCCAGGGCATCCTCGATCAAGTGACGTAACATACTCCGAATTCGCACAGCTTTCTGGGCACTTTCGAAAACCAAAAAGTATATATATATATATATATAGATATAGATATAGATATAGATCCTGTGCTTAATTAATGTCTCTGCAACAACTGGAGAAGCTCTTTGCATATACTGATAATGTAAAAGGCCTTGTAATCAAGTCTCATATCAACAGTAAGTGCATATCCTAAGAATACAGATTTGAGAGAACACATACTGGATGGTGTAACCTGACCCTTTTGCATGCACATATCAAATGTGTTCTACAATCTTCAGATCACTTAATGGTGATCTGTGTGGCGATGGATAACTAAGTGTTACTTTGTCATCCACCAGGACCTAGAAAATAAATAAATAACATTACAGAATCTGTTAACTGTGACACAGGAACATTTTATTTTTTTATTCAAGGCATTTATTTTCTGATACAATGTTCATATGTAGCATTCAAACACAGTCAAACGATGGATGAATGCCATCTTAAGACATTAAGTTGTCTGCAATGGATTCAGTATTCACATGAGCAAAGCTGTTATACATGGCTCAAATATCATGAGAACACAACTTAGAGAGAGGACTTACTCTGGACATTTTATTTTCCTTGAAGTACAATATTTAAATAGCTTTGCATTAGTCCCCAATCCATTTCTTGTGAGAACCTCAAAAAGGTGGGCCTAAAGTCATACAGCCTCTTTCTTGTATAATCTCCCTTTCTGAAGCGCTTGTGTTGACAATGGTTTATTGCCTCATCCCTGTCTCACTATCTTTGGACCCAATCAGTGATAACGCCAGGTATGAACAGCATGGAATTGGCAAGAGAGCAGAAACAAACTGACACTCAGGCTAAGATTGACAGAAGTATATGTATAGTTGGCTGCACTGTATCTGCTGCCGATAAAGTAGAAACCACCGGAGAATTGGCTAACCAATGAAAATGTCAATGGCGTAACATTTGAGCAGAAATAATTAGCATCTTATCTGTATACAATTTATTATGCATATTGATTCCCTGTGCACAATTAATTATTTGAGACAAACAAATCAATGTAATAGTCTTCATTGTTTACAAGTCATATGATACAGCATTAACTTGTTTAAATGAGAGCAAGCAGCAGTCCATGATAAACAGTTGCCTGACACAATTAAAAGTGGAGATTCAGGCCGTATTCATAAAGCACCTCAGGAGTGCGGATCTATTTTTATTTTAGATCATAATGAATTATATTATATGGACATGGGGCACCTGATCCTAGATCAGCACTCCTACTCAGACATTTTGTGAATACAGCCCAAAGTGTGTGTTCTATAAAGGTTTGGACCTATCTTTAAAATGTGATACAGTTTAGAGTCAATTCAAAGTAATAAAAGACACCTTGGAGTTGGACCACATCCTACACAGGAATGCAGGCTACCCTCATTGTAAAGCAAGCCCTCTTTACTTAGTGGGAGAAACAGTCACCAAGGCTATGCCTAACCCTCTATGAACAGAAGGTTTTCCAGGGCTCTAGGCTGGCAATGTAAAGAGATAAAGTCAGTTTGTTGCCAGCTAGGGTGTCTGGTGGTCTGGGGAAGTTCAGGTCAGTTTCATCACAGCTCGTAGTCAAACTTGTACTCGTTGGTCAGGTAGATCCTGCGGAAGATGAGGGCAGCCAGGAGCAGGGCGAGCACCATGATGAGCACCACAGAGCCTGTGTGGCTGGCGTCCTGAGGGGGTTGGGGGGTGGCGGTGTGGGGGAAGGCAGGGAAGGTGGGCCTGCTGGGGGACTCTCTCTGGTGCTGCTGGGCCCGGCGCTGGTGGGGGCTGAGAGAACGGCTGCTTGGGGCTGTGGGACATGGCTCGTCCTCACTGGCAGCTGGAGCCGCATCGGCCTGCTGGGAGCACAGCATAGAATACACAGGATCAGACTGTGGTCCAACATACACAGTACGAATAAACACACACATTCCGTTCAACATGGTGCACACGTGCATGCAAACACACACCCACAATACAAGAACCCAAACACGTGCATACAACAGTTACACACACACACACACACTTTACGAATACACAGACACTACACACACAACCATGCCTAGGGCTTTAGTGCATTCAGAAAGTATTCGGAACTTTCCACTTTTCGTTACGTTACAGCCTTATTCAAAAATTTCGTACATTATTTTTTCCCCTAATCAATCTATGCTTTTCAGCGGCAGGGACTGGGGGACTAGTCAGGATCGAGGCAAAGATGAACAGAGAAAAGTACAGAGAGATCCTTGATGAAAAACTGCTCCAGAGTGCACTGGACTTCAGACTGAGGCGAAGGTTCACCTTCCAACAGCACAACGACCCTAAGCAAACAGCCAAGACAACGCAGGGGTGGTTTCGGGACAAGTCTCTAAATGTCCTTGAGTGGCCCAGCCAGAGCCCAGACTTAAACCTGATCGAGCATCTCTGGAGGCCTGAAAAATGCTGTGCGACGACGCTTCCCATCCAACCCGACAGAGCTTGAGAGGATCTGCAGAGAAGAATAGGAGAAACTCCCCAAATACAGGTGTGCCAAGCTTGTAGCGTCATACCCAAGAAGACTCGAGGCTGTAATCACTGCCAAAGGTGCTTCAACAAAGTACTGAGTAAAGGGTATTAATACTTACGCAAATGTGATATTTCCACTTAAAACATTTTTTAATACATTTGTTAATGACAAAGGAAAAACAAGTTTAGATTTTTTTATGTGGTAATGTGTGTGGACTGAGGAGGGAACACAATGGAATCCATTTTAGAATAAGGCTGGAACGTAACAAAATGTGGAAAAAGTCAAGGGGTCTGAATAGTTTCCGAAGCACTGTATACACTATGAATCTGCTTGGGACTAACTGTCCTTGTAGTGCAGTCAAACCAACACAGTTGAATTTAACAAAAATGCTACAGTCGGTCATTTTAAGGGGGAACTCTTTAAAGCAGCAATAGGGTACAGCTCAGGTTTTACACCGAGAGAGAAAGCTGAATCTTACTCATAATTAGGGGATGGCTGCAGGACAGGGAGGGCTGTCTGCAGAGAGAGACATTGGGACAGAGCAGGGAGCTGTAATCCTGTCTACATCACTCTGTTCAGTTTGATAAAGGAAGAGGAAGACAGGCAGTGACGACACAGTTAATGGGTGGGATAATCCCAGAACCAGAATGATCTATTCTATTTCTATAGGGGTGAAGTTGGTCGGTCCCTCTCCCGGCCAGAGGTTATATCGCTCGTTTATTACTGCATCCAGCAGCAGATGGCAAGTACATTTTTTCCCTGTCCCTCTCTCAGGTCAATTCAGACAGATTTAATCCCAATCTACATAGCCCCTTTATAGTATGAAGAGACATACCCACACTCATTTTACCAGGATTGGAAATGGCCATGTTTTCCTGTCATATTTTTTATTTATAATACATTATAAAAATGAAGTTGCACACTAATTAGGCTCCCAAACATTTAATGGGGCTAGCAACCAACGTTTTGGCACGCAGAAGAAGGCACTGCATGCTGAAATGTTGGTTGCTAGACACATTCAATGTCTTGGAGCATAATTAGCTACTTTTCATTTTTTTTTTTTTTACAGTTTACTATCCGTTAGTCAGCACCTAAATCTAATTTTTATTATCTCATGCGCCGAATACAACAGGTGTAGGTAGACCTTACATTGAAAGTAAAAAAAAAAAAATATATATATATATATATATATATATATATATATATATATATATATATATATTTATATATATATATATATATATATATATAACAAATAATTAAGGAGCAACAATAAAATAACAATAACGAGGCTATATACAGGGGGTTACGGTACAGAGTCAATGTGCGCGGGCACCGGTTAGTCAAGGTAATTAAGATAATATGTACATGTAGGTAGAGGTAAAATGACTATGCATAGACAATAAACAGAGAGTAGCAGCAGTGTAAAAATGGGGGGAACAATGCAAATAGTCCGGGTAGCCATTTGATTAATTGTTCAAGAGTCTTATGGCTTGGGGGTAGAAGCTGTTAAGAAGCTTTTTTGACCTAGACTTGGCGCTCCGGTATCGCTTGCCGTGCGGTAGCAGAGAGAACATTATATGACTAGTGTGGCTGGAGTCCTTGGCAATTTTTTGGGCCTTCCTCTGACACTGCCTGGTATAGAGGTCCTGGATGGCAGGAAGCTTGGCCCCAGTGATGTACTGGGCCATATGCACTACCGTCTGTAGTACCTTGCCGTCAGAGACCGTGCAGTTGCCATACCAGGCAGTGATGCAACTGTTGAACTTTTTGAGGATCTGAGGAACCATGCCACATCTTTTCAGTCTCCTGAGGGGGAATGGGCGTTGCCGTGCCCTCTTCATGATTGTCTTGGAACTTGAAGCTCTCAACCTGCTCCACTGCAGCCCTGTCGATGAGAATGGGGGTGCGCTCGGTCCTCCTTTTTCTGCAGTCCACAATCATCTCCTTTGTCAAGATCACGTTGAGGGAGAGGTTGTTATCCTGGCACCACACTGCCAGGTCTCTGACCTCCTCCCTATAGGCTGTCTCATCGTTGTCAATGATCAGGCCTACCTCTGTTGTGTTGCCGGCAAACGTAATGATGGTGTTGGAGTCGTGCTTGGCCATGAAGTCATGGGTGAACAGGGAGTACAGCTCTACACAACATTTTTGGGCACGAGTCAGCTTATGCCTTTTACTAAAATAATACATTATAACGATGATATCCAGCTATAATCGGTTTATAAGAAAACACCTATCACAGTTATCTTTAATGTTGTCATAGGTGACTGCTAGACAGTGGTATCATGCCTCATTGACACGGAGTTGGAGAACCCTGGAGAAGCTGTAAGGCCAGAGAGTCGCCTGCACCGTCATCATACAATATTACCCACCGAGCCATTAAACACAGCGATTTAAAAAGGGATGTTCACTGAGTGAGTGACAGTGGCTGATGTGGCTCCGCTGTGCTACAACATTACATAAAGCACTATGAGAGATGAAGGATGATTTACGGGATAACAACATTGCCATATTCTCCCTTTTATCCTCTGTTCTGGAGCCCAGGGACCCCCCGCCGCTCCTTTCTATACCTCTCATAATTAACTTTTTTCTATTTAATGGTTCGAGAATAATACAGATGACGTTACCGGAGAAAATAGACTTTAGGCTGTCTTCTGCGACAAGGCACAATAATCGTGTGCAACCATGCCAACCTCATCTATGGCAAATAAATAAATAATCCCCCAACATAGCAAATATCTTCAGTATATAGTTATTTCTCTACCCATGTACACTACCTTAAAGTTTGGGGTCACTTAGAAATGTCCTTGTTTTTGAAAGAAAAGCTCATTTTTTGTCGAATAAAATAACATAAAAATGATCAGAAATACAGTGTAGACATTATGACTATTGTAGCTGGAAACAGCAGATTTTTTATGGAATATCTACATAGGCCCATTATCAGCAACCATCACTCCTGTGTTCCAATGGCAAGTTGTGTTAGCTAATCCAAGTTTATAATTTTAAAAGGCTAATTGATCATTAGAAATCCCTTTTGCAATTATGTTAGCACAGCTGAAAACTGTTGTCCTGATTAAAGAAGCAATAAAACTGTCCTTCTTTAGACTCGTTGAGAATCTGGAGCGTCAGCATTTGTGGGTTCGATTACAGGCTCAAAATGGACAGAAACAAAGAAGTTTCATCTGAACCTCGTCAGTCTATTCTTGTTCTGAGAAATGAAGGCTATTCTATGCGAGAAATTGCCAAACTGAAGATATCGTACAACACTGTGTACTACTCCCTTCACAGAACAGCGCAAACTGTCTCTAACCAGAATAGAAAGAAGGAGTGGGAGGCCCCAGTGCACAACTGAGCAAGAGGACAAGTACATTAGAGTGTTTAGTTTGAGAAACAGATGCCTCACAAGTCCACAACTGGCAGCTTCATTAAATAGTATCCGCAAAACACCAGTCTCAACGTTAACAGTGAAGAGGCGACTCTGGGATGCTGGCCTTCTACTGCAGCTGGATCTCTCAGTCCATCACAATCTAGCTAGCATAACCCTGGTGGTGTTAGTCTCACCTGCTCAGCGTGGGTCTCTTCCTCCTCCTGTCCCCCCGAGGTGGACATCTCTCCCCGGGGGTCTGTGGGGGGCTCGCTCTCTGCCCCTGTGCTCTCACTGGCCTGCCTGGCTTCTGCCTGCAGGAAGCAACACACAGGAAATGGATGCTGTCACCCACAATGTTTTCAAATCAAATTGTAATGGTCACATAAGCATTTCACTACAACCGTAACATGTGTGCATTTCTAGCTCCAACAGTGCAGTAATATCTAACAAGTAATATTTAACAGTTTCACAACGATACACACATCTAAAGTGAAGGAATGGAATTAAGAATATGTAAATATTTGGATGAGCAATGTCGGAGAATACAGTAAGTACTCTAGCTCTGGCCACAGGCCAGAGACATTATTCCTCGGGTGAAAAGCCCATTGTCTTTTCTGTCTGTGACTGCTTGAAGTACGAATGGGTAAAGACATGGAAACACAATTCAACCAATTCTGACAACTGGTAACACTTCTGAAGTCACTGGAATAGAATGTAAATAAACAATAATACGTGGATGGGGTAGGACTGTGGCTGGCAGCGACAAGCACACCTTGAAGTTGATCTGCTGGGCGAGTTCTTGGTCCTCTTGGTCATCTGGACTGGGGTTAGTGGGGGAGGGACCTAGGAGGGCAGAGAGCAAGGAGCAGCCACAGGTCTCACAGCAGAAGTCCTGGGATCTGTCAGTGGGTCGGCAGGGAGGGAGCGTTAGGGAACTTAGGGGCAGAAAGGGTTTCCATTGACTTTTCCAGGAGCCCAATGGATTCATCTGACAAGAAGGGTAAAGAATAGATTAGATGACTCAATAAAACCAGTATACAAATCAGCGGAAATCATTCACCCCTAGCAGCCCCCTAAGGAAAAGAGGGCCTGGATTAGTGTACGTTTTGGAGGCATTAAGTGATAAAAGTCAAAGCCGTTTCCTAGTCCTATACAGCTGTATTAAAGTTGATCCAGGTAGGAGACCTGAGGAGTTTCCAGAGTCTGGGTGTCCGTCGCAAATGGCACACTATTTCCTATATAGTGCACTACTTTTGACCTGTAGTGCACTTTATAGAGCATAGGGTATAATTTGGGACACAGCCCTAGGCTTACTGAGCCAATCTGGGCCTATATCCTCTGACAGAAACCCTGTTGAGATATGTTGGCTGATGCTCTCTGATCACAAGGCTGTTTACTTTGAGTCAGACAGGAGCTCCCATCACAACACACAAAAAACGTAGAGAAACGTACAAACTTCTTAGAGATTTGGTTTGTCAAAGATGACTCGTGTGGGTGAGTTGAAGGCAATTTGACGGATGGATTGAAACTCATTATGTGAAGACAACATTCAACTGTGAATATTGACAGCTACACCAATATAAATATAAAATACAATTCCATCAATGAAGTCAAGCATCACCTCCCAAGAGTTTCTATTCTTCCAATGTGCTTTCCCACTCAACCAATATCATTATATTTATAGGCAGAAAAGACAACCATCTGAAAAATGTCCTCCTCTAACTTCTGCATTATTAACACTTGTCATTACAGCAGCCTGCCAGCCAGCAAAACTTCTCCAGCAGTTTACTTTTCTGTCAGGAAACAGAGCCAACTCTGAATTCTTATTTTGTGCTGCTGTTTATCTGCTTCCTGCTAGGGGCCCCTGGCCCTGATGTTGACTGACAGCTCTCACAATTACCATAGGGTATGGAGACAACCAAGAAGGAATTTTTAAATCAAAGCAAAGTTGCTGTCTCAATCGCAGCCACGACAGCCCTTTGTGAAACATGGGTCTTTCTTTCATCAGGAAGATAAATAGGCAGGCAGTGCACTGTATGTATTTATAGACAAGGATATGTTCCCGTGTCACATCTCATCTTCATGTGTTAATGAAACAGCCAGTCGCTAAAGACCCCTGTCTGTATGTGTTAATAGAACAGACAGTCATCTGGGATGCGTCATAAATGGTATCCTATTCCCTTTATTGTATATTTTCGAACCAGTGCCCTGGTCAAAAGGAACACACTATAAAGGCAATAGGTTGTCATTTGGGACACAGCTCTTGGACCCCCCCACACATTTTTTTACCTTCTCCAACAGAGCTTTTGCATGTTTCTTCAGAGGGAGAGACCCATAACAATAAGAGAAGAAGAATGAGAAACAACATGCCCAGACATGCCTTTGTTTCCCTGGCAATGGACATAGCTATTTGTAGAGGGCACATCCACTGTGGCCCAGGTGTTAATTACATGACATGCTTGCATAAGCATGACTTTATTCTCAACTTCGTTAAATAAACACCTGTCTATCACTATATGTTCTCACTTTACCCCTACATGTACAAATTACTTTGACTAACCTGTATCCCCACACATTGACTCGGTACCCCCTGTATATGGCCTCATTATTGTTATTTTATTGTATTACTTTTATTTAAATGTTTTTACTTTTGTTTATTTAGTAAATATTTTGTTAACTATTTTTCTTAACTGTATTGTTGGTTAAGGGCTTGTAAGTAAGCATTTAATGATAAGGTCTACCTGTTGTATTCGGCACGTGATAAATACAGTCCATCTAATTGTATGTAAAGCTAGTGCTTGATACAAGTATCCACCATACATGTAATGAACCGTTTAAGGATTACACATTGAAACAAACAGCAAACAGACATTTCACCCCAGACTGTTGTGTTGTTCCTCTCCCAGTCATTGTTATCACCACCATTCATCCATCCCTCCCTCAGTGCAGACACTCAACTGATTTAATGAGCCATTCGCAGTTTCACTGTACCTACCAGCCGTGTGTACTTAGACTTGCATGGCTTAATCTTTGCATTGGAAAGAGAGTAAAGTGGAAAGAGTGGAGGGTTTAATCTGTGTAATCTTACTTTTTGGCCAGGCCTCTCCTCTCCTCTGGATTATAATCAAGGGATCCGATTGCACCCTCCCCTTTGGTTGGCATGAATCCGATTATAGCTATTAGTGCCGTTCTGACTGAAAGGGAGAAACAGAAAAATTATGAAAGACAAAACCCCCCAAAAACTGTCTGTCGACTCGTAACAGCAGTGGATAAAGGGAGTCGCTAAATCACATGAAATACCACGGCACATTCTGTCAAGTTCGCCACCCATGTTATGTAATGCGTTGCGGGAGTAATGCTTTGTTTTATACTGCGTAAGCCTGGATTTAGAAAGCATTTCTGAGGACATTCGCCACAGCAACTCCTCAAATAGCATTCTCCAGCTGACATGATGGGACACTTTTCGCAAAATATTGGGATAGCTTCTGTCATGTCCATGGTTGCTTCAGGGCTTTCTAACAACTCAAAACCAATGGATGATTTGAATAAAGACATTTGTAAAAAGGCTAGAATGTACATTATAAACACCTATGAAATCAAGTAGCAGGCTGACTGGAGGCAAAGAATGGACAGCTGGTGAAAAAACAGCTACAGGGAAAAGAAAAGAGAGAGGTTAAGGAGGCCTGCTATACAGTGAAAGCCTGTTTCAACAGATGATTTGGTTGTCTGAATTCTCTCTCCAGAAATTATTACAACTGTGGGCACATGGTACTGGACATGGTACTGCAGAACAAACATAATCTAGGAACCAATGCAGCTGCCCCCCCGGAGTGAGCCTGTAGTGGAGAGCTGAGACACCAAAAACCCAGTGGTGGATGTTCAATCTCTGGGCCATGGACTCATTGGCTTTAAAAAATAAATAAAAATAATTCACCTTTATTTAACCAGGTAGGCTAGTTGAGAACAAGTTCTCATTTACAACTGCAACCTGGTCAAGATAAAGCAAAGCAGCGCGACACAAACAACAACACAGAGTTATACATAAACAAACGTACAGTCAATAACACAATAGGAAAAAAGTCTATATAAAGTGTGTGCAAATGAGGTAAGGCAATAAATAGGCCATAGTGGCGAAATAATTACAATTTAGCAATTGTCACTGGAGTGATAGATGTGCAGAAGATGAATGTGCAAGTAGAGATACTGGGGTGCAAAGGAGCAAACAAAAAAAAAAATACAGTATGGGGATGAGGTAGTTGGATTGGTTATGTACAGATGGGCTATGTACAGGCACAGTAAGCTGCTCTGACAGCTGGTGCTTAAAGTTAGCGAGGGAGATATGAGTCTCCAGCTTCAGGGAGTTTTGCAATTCGTTCCAGTCATTGGCAGCAGAAAACTGGAAGGAAGGGCAGCCAAAGGAGGAATTGGCTTCGGGGGTGACCAGTGAGATATACCTGCTGGAGCGTGTGCTATGGGTGGGTGCTACTATGGTGACCAGTGAGCTGCGATAAGGCGGGGCTTTACCTAGCAAAGACTTATAGATGACCTGGAGCCAGTGGGTTTGGCAACGAATTTGAAGCGAGGGCCAGCCAACAAGAGCATACAGGTCGCAGTGGTGGGTAATATATGAGGCTTTGGTGACTGTGATAGACTGCATCCAATTTGCTGAGTAGAGTGTTGGAGGCTATTTTGTAAATTACATTCGCCGAAGTCAAGGATCGGTAGGATGGTCAGTTTTACAAGGGTATGTTTGGCAGCATGAGTGAAGGACGCTTTGTTGCGAAATAGGAAGCTGATTCTAGATTTCATTTTGGATTGGAGAAGCTTAATGTGAGATTTGTAGATGCCCACATATTCTAAGTCAGAACCGTTCAGAGTAGTGATGCTGGACGGGCGGGCAGGTGCTGGTAGCGATAGGTTGAAGAACATGCATTTAGTTTTACTTGCATTTAAGAGCAGTTGGAGGCCACGGAAGGAGAGTTGTATGGTGTTGAAGCTCGTCTGCAGGTTAGTTAACACAGTGTCCAAAGAAGGGCCAGAAGTATACAGAATGGTATCGTCTGCGTAGAGGTGGATCAGAGAATCCCCAGCGGAAGAGCGACATCATTGATGTATACAAAGAAGAGAGTCAGCCCGAGAATTGAACCCTGTGGCACCCCCATAGAGACTGCCAAAGGTCCGGACAACAGGCCCTCCGATTTGACACACTGAACTCTATCTGAGAAGTAGTTGGTGAACCAGGCAAGGCAGTTATTTGAGAAACCAAAGCTGTTGAGTCTGCCAATAAGAATGTGGTGATTGACAGAGTCGAAAGCCTTGGCCAGGTCTATGAATACAGCTGCATAATATTGTCTCTTATCGATGGAGGTTATGATATCGTTTAGGACCTTGAGCATGGCTTGCCATGTGACCCCAGAGGACAAAAGCAGGAGTTATTTTAGATGAGCTTTTGTATGCTCATTAAAATACCCCGAAAGTGATATAAAGAAAAGCAGTGCGGGATTCTCCCATTGAATCTGATTACATTTCCATGCTTTTGGTACGGAGAATAACGTGAGAGGAATACTCAGGAATAGGATGGCTTAACGGTGGTAAATGAAATCATGCCAGAAAATAATGGAAATATCAGACTTAATGTAGGAAATAGTGTGCTGCCTGCTGCCAATACAGGGCTTTGTGATCGAATAAGATGTGCGTGCCAAATATGCATTTCCAGTGACACACTTTCTTCTTATTTACTTTGTTCTGAAATGAAGTCTTCTTTTCAGCCCCTTCCAGTTTCCACTCTTTAAATTGCGGGGAAAAAGCTCAACGATAGAACAAAAATGCCTGAGCAAAAAAACATTTGCATATCTGCCTTCATTTAAATTCAAATTAAAAGTCTTAATCCGTCGTTTGTTCGTGTTGGTCCCTGGCAGGCAGAGAACGAGTGAGTGGGGATGCTAGGCTAAGTTTAGTGCAGCAGCTGGATGAGTAGGACTGGAAGAGGGAACAAGGACTGTGTGGTGAGCTGGGTGTGTGTGTGTCTCTCCAGGCTGGAGGAGACAAGCCATTTACTTGATTTTGCTTACACAGAAAATTTATCAAGATAATTAGCCCTTTCTAACTTGTTTCAAGACCTTTTTTGGTTAAAGTAAGCCAAACTATCTGCCAGGCTGCCATCTTTTCAATAGTGGTGGTGGTCACGTGTTAGCGAGGCAGAGGATCTGAGATCGAGTACCAGTGCGGGCTCACGAAGAAGGTATCTGTACTGTTAAGCAAGCACAGTGACACCAGTTACAAAGGGATACCTACTGCTCCAAGATGGCTGCCATGTCTCCGGGTGATGGCCAGAGATGCTCAGACAGATCTTCTTTCCCACCTCGAATCTTCCATTGGGCTGAAAGAGAAGCATATCCATAGAATTACATATAGAATACATGTATAATAAAGATAAGTGATTTATAGGATTTCGATGATAGGATCTCTATTACCATATCACGGTCTATGACAACCAGGTTGAACAAGCAACAGGGAGACAGTGAGACAGGCTGAGGTGAGGTGGAGGCTGGGGGTGGTTGAAGGGAGGGATATTAAGAGAAAGAAAGAGAGTGAGCCTTCAAAGACCAAGTAAAACCTGCCAGCCTGAGCTAAGAGAGAGAGAGAAAAAAAGAGACTCTGGACATAAAAAAAGACTGTCACAACCTGTCTGATCCACTGGCTTTTATCAGCCTGTCATTGATTCTTCAGGTTATTATTGGTGCATGAAAAAAAACACATTACCGCTTCTTTCCCACAGAACCATTCAAGTTTTCTGTGACAGTGCAGTGACAGGCATGGCTTTGTTCTGACAATAGTGTCTCGGTGTGTCATGATATGGCTCCGGGTTTAGAAAAGACATCTATAGCTGTCTATCATCCAGCCTTTGATAATTTGATTGGTTGCTTTTTGTTACTTCAATTTACACATAATTGGCTGTGATTGATCAAAAGAGGGGAATATCTTCATAAGTGTGTGTGTATATGTGTGTGTGCTGGGGGTCTTACTGTGAGTAGGATGATGCTGGGGGGCTTCATGGGATACTCCGGGGGCAGCACGATCCTGCCGTGGTAAACCCCACCGTCAAAATCTGAGTCCGGGGGCCCGCGGACAGAGAAGTGCCACTCAAACAGATTATCCTGCAGGTAGACAACAGGCCAGTCACAAACACATATGTGACTCGTTTCAGGAAACTAGGCATATGTTGCACATCACTACTACACAGGAGAGGCATTTGAACGTAAACATTTATTTTTTTAATTAAAATGCCTTCTGGAACATGTGAACTTTCATGTGCCTTCATAACAAACTTGTATTCCATCCATAAATACGAATAAAATTGTTAAATTAAGCCTAATTGGTTTAGCCACGGAAAAAGTCAGGAACCTTCCCACCAACCATGATTGGCTGAGATAATGGAAGGGCTGGACATGCTGGGAGATGAGTTTGGATTGGTCTGCCATGTAGAATGCTTCAGTTTGTAATGTGAGCTTTTCAGTATGTGTTGACAGTCCTTGCTAACGCTCCGTTTTTTGAAAGATATAGCATTAGCCATCAAGAACAACAAAAGTTTTGCTACTTCTCTCAACAACATTGATGCCTTGAATTTAGCAGGCGCTATCGACAGATCATTTGGAAAAAGTGATGGGCTACTTTCTGCACATGCCACGGTCAATGTGAACCGGAGTGACTTGACACAACGCTGGCCAAACAAGATGTAGCTACAAACAATGGTTAAATGGTTCCAGCCTGCCATGAAGAATTCATCCATGTTATACGGGTAAGAGTCTAGCTACATTTTCTGATATAAGTTTTTTATTTAGTCAGAAAATCATTTTTATTGCAAGTTCAATCTCTCAGTTAGGGAACATTAACTTGCTGGCTCGCTAGCTAAAGTTACGTGTATGATCTGTGTAGTAATATTATTAGAATCAGAAAAACCATTTGCATTGCTAGTTATAGCCTAATGTTAGCTAGCTAACATTGAACCTAGTTTGTTAGCTTTAGCTACCTGCATATTTATACTACAGCTATGACAATGTTTGTATTGGTTAGTCTTATGAGTTGGGATTATGCCGTTTCATTGTTTAGCTAGCTAGCTACCTACTAGCTAGCTACATGTCTAAACAAAAGACTCCACTTCGGCCGAATTATTACATGACCCATCAAATTAGCCAGGTATGTCTGGGGGTGATTTCGGCCATCTATTGTATTTGATGAACGTGTACATGTCTAGACAATAGTGACCCATCCACTTAGCTAGATGTGACTGGGGGTAGTTATAGCATTTCCTTCACATGAACCATCAATTTAGACAAGTGTGTCAGGTAAGCGTCATCTGATGATGAGCCTGAGTGAGTTTGGGTGGCCCCAGGTATGACTGACCTCCAGTGGCTGGGCGTGGTAGTGCTCTGTGGGGTGCCTCAGTTCAGCTGCCTCCTTCATCAGCCTCTTCACAGCTAGCACCCAACCGGTGAAGAGAACAAACAAAACATCACGGTTAGCGCCAGGTAAAGCTGACATCCACTCATTCTTTATCCCAGCTGACACCAAGCTTGCAGTTTACTTCCACTAGCATGTGGTGTTCCAGGCATCCTCTCCACCGGTAGGTCTACATCCCCATATCCACAGACAAATATAGGGCCCTATAAAATCTGCGTTGTGGAAAACGCGGACAGAATCACAGGATTCAGACATTAAAACAGAATTCAACAATATTCAAAAATGTGTTGAACTTAGTAGGAAATCGACAAAATGTATTGAACTTACTAGAAAATGCATTAAATGATTTTTGGGAAAAACTAAATGAAATCAGGCAAAAAATAATAGATTTTATAGAGCCCTACTGACACAACAGTAGGCTAGACTCCTGAATTAAAGTACACAGCCCTCATAGCTGCGGGAAGTATGGGTGCTGAGGGTGCTGCAGCAGCCCCTGATAAATCGAAAACAAATTTTAAATTGAAAAAAATTGTCAGCGCGCAAGGTCATGGAGTTCTCTATGTTTGTTCAGTTATTGAGTTGTTACGCTTACCCACCGACCCGTTGAAAAGCAGGCGAGATGGAACCGAAATTGGAAAATAATTGGAAAAGGAAAGTGGAACTAAGGGGTATTCAGATGAACGGAATTGGTTTGGAATCCTTTAGAAGAAGTGAGCCTGTGAAATGAGCTCAGGAGTGGGAGTGGGGACCATCAGTTGGAAAGAAACCCTGGTTGGCCTGGCTATGTTTGAAAACATTACCAGCAATCAAATCCTTGCTTCCTGCATTCTAGTTTCCAAAATTTCTCTTAAAGCACATTGAAGGAGAGGATCCAAGGTCCCTCCCTTGAACCTGCTTTGAGAGGAATTGAGAAAAACAAGGACAGGAGAAACAAGGATTTGACAGCTAGTAAGGTTTTCAGACACATCCCCTGTATGACTATAGGGCGAAGGGCAGGGGAGGAAGGCAGTGGAACAGAGAGGCTGACACCACACGCCTCCCGGGGCACATGTTCCAGGTCTAATCTCGCCTCGGGCCAGACCCTCTAAAGATCTAACTATCTGTACTATTCTGTAATCCTACACTGAAAAGAGAAGGTGTGTGAAACTAGAATGTGCTGAGTAAACTCTTCCCCCTCCACCCCCCTGTTTACTCACAGATGGTAAGATCAAGTTTATCTTTCTGGGGGAATTTTTTTTTTGCATAAACTAAAGATGAGGTTATGACTAGGGCTGTTGCGGTGACTGTATTACCGCCAAACACTGGCGGTTATGAGTCATGAAGGCAGTCGAATTCCAAATGGCCGTTTAGTCAGTGTAATTAGGCTTCTCCAAGCTCTGATGCTGCTGATGGTCATTAGTAGCCTACCAAACGTATTAACTACCTGGTACTCAGCACTCCATGGTCCCTTTAAATCACTGACATGAATGCAAATCTATTCGAAAATCTAATCAGACACTTCATAAGAGGCCATGAGCTCATGTTGTGCAACATTTCTATAGGCTATACAATTCCGCGAGACAACAATGATGGCATCTATTAAAAAGAGGAGGATCCATCAGCTTTCTATAGGCTAGGCTTACAATATTTATTTCTCAACTTTCCTAATATTAAGCACATTGCTTAACTTTACAATAGGAGTATAGCCTACCTGGCTGGCATGAAAATGAACCCCAGGAAAGCGTCCTCCATTCGCTATGTATTTTTTCCGTTGCCCCTGTATCGAGACAGGTGCATGATAATGGTCCATTCTAAATCAAAACACATTTCACACATTATTTAGTATATGTAAAGACAATATTAAATCAAGAATAGTCTGATGGGTGACAATATTAGCCTATCACTTGTGAATGACACCCAGCATAAGGCAAGAAACGAAGCATTTTTTTGCAACTTCTTCAAATAATAGTATCACACCTCATGTAGCATAGCCCAAAGGCCTATATGTTTTTTTAAATGTAGTTTTTTGTACGTTTTAGCTCTTTTTCTCCCCAATTTTATGGTATCCAATTGGTAGTTAGTCTTGTCCCATCGCTGCAATTCCCGTACAGACTCGGGAGAGGCGAAGGTCGAGAACCATGCGTCCTCCAAAACAGGAAAGTGTCCAAATAACTTCTTAAAATTAAGCACATTGATCCACTTTACAAGAGGTGTAGAGCCTAGCAGTGTGCGAGTGTCCAGTTTGGGGAAGATCATTTACCATAAAAATGCACCTTTATAATAAAAGCATCACATGCATAATCGCATTTCCGGTCACTTTTGATAATGGTGGTATCCCGCTAATGGAACATTGGCCCTTATAGCCTACTGCTGTGTGTGCACTGCTGCGCTTATAATGTGAAGAAATAGCCTAATAGTTTATCAACATTTTAAGCTAAACGTTATGATCTGTTGTGTCAGCCACATAGTGTAAAAAAGTGGTTTTGATGCTAGTGGTTGTATTCATTTGAGATCTATAGCATCCCACAACTGTCCCAGACTATGTTTGGAATATTTGTTTCTCGCACAGAATATAATAGGTAAACTTTTGTACTTTGGGGGATAGTAGATTTACATAGGCTAGTGCTTTTGCTGTTCATTAGAATTACTCATCTTATTGGCTGACGAAAAGTAAATGTGGACAGTTCTTCCAATATTTTAAATATGCACCTCGGAATTGGATAAGGACGCAGTTGCGTCCCCGGTGTGTCGGTCTTCACTTGTAGCCTGTGAGAAAGACCCGATCACGTGATGGAGACCCATGTGAGTGAGAGGTGCTTCAGAGCCCGCAGCACTCAGTGAGAAGGGCACAACGCAACACTCCGGGCCAAGGACACCATGGCCACTGGCCACAAAAGGCATGGATTTTTTTAGGGTGCATTAAGGCCACACAAAGGGGATGCCACTGTGAAATTCGAGGCATTATCAAGTGCTTGTCAAATTGTGAATGAGAGTGATGAAGTGTGTACAGCCTGCGCAGAAAATAAAGCAGAGCTCATGCCTTTCAAGACACTTTTTTCAAATCATCATTAGAGTCGCATCATGCAGCCTTACAATGTATTAAAAATCTAAACATATAGCCCAATGTTTGTAGAACAACTAAAGATACATGAATAACTCTAAATTAAGCATATAGGAGTACCTAGTTATTTAACCACACTCCCTCAAATCATTTGGAGATAATATATTTTCTATTTTATTCAGCTCTGTTTAATTGTATTCATACTATGAAATAATATATAAATAATGCCACGGAATTCGAAGCAAATCTTGTCTGCTAAATGAACTAGTGTAGCCCACAGCAATATGGCATAGCCAGATCAGGTCCTAACATAATGACAATGCTATTCTGTTTTTCTGAAATAAAAACATTTTCTTCATGTTTCTTTAGACCTGTCTATAAAAAAAAAATGGATTTATTGTGAAGGTGTAGGCTATACTACATGGATTTATTAGACTTTTTAAAATGTAGATGTTCCAAAGGTATCAGTGACTTGTATGCTATATGTGGAAGCCAGGAGATGCTAAATGTGTTCGTTACTTAACGGTCAATTACAGTGAGATCAACAGTTATTTGCTTGACAATCGAAGTTTCGTGACCGCCACAGCCCTAGTTATGACATGCTAATAATTATCAATAAGCACCTTTCGAAGAGCGAATGACATGCAGGTCAAACAGTGTGACCAAAGAAATGGGGGAATAATATTTACCCCAAAAAAATACTGTCTGAGAAAGTTATTTTCACATCCTGACTTGTTAAATTAGTGAAGCGAATGGTTTCTACTGTGGCTTTAAAAGGTGCATCGTAATTTCAGGAAATTTCTAAAATATTTCTGGTGCTAATAGTGGAATGACAGTGTTACTAAACTGATCATTTCAGTTTATGTGAGAAAACAAGCACTGAATAGTGTAGGGAATCATTGTAACATCTAAATCGCTGGGAAATATATTTTCCATAACAAAAAATTAAGCTTCAAACAGTGGTTTTGGTCCACCAGCTTCAAACAGTGGTTTTGGTCCACCAGCTTCAAACAGTGGTTTTGGTCCACCAGCTTCAAACAGTGGTTTTGGTCCACCAGCTTCAAACAGTGGTTTCGGTCCACCAGCTTCAAACAGTGGTGTTGGTCCACCAACTTCAAATAGCTGTAAAAACGATATTTTGTGTATTTGAAAATATATTTCACAGCGATTTAGATGGTACTGAGACACCGAGGTATCGCTCCCCCTTATAACTTGGGATCAAATATGCTCTGAAAGCAAACATGAGTACCCTGATATCGGGGAATTTGTGCCATTCTGTAAAAATTGTTAGATAACTTACACTATTCAGTGCCTGTTTTCTCACATAAACTGAAATTGAGCGAAAAGTGTAGAATTGTAGCAACTAGGAAATTAGCAAATCCACTTGATAAACACAGCCAAAGTCAGAACAGCTTTCCCAGTATCATTTTTCCAACAGATTTTCCCCCGGAAGGAGAAATACAAATATCACAGCCAATCATAACACTGGCGGGTAAGTAATACTGTAAAACTGTATAATTTCACTATTAGCGACAGATATATTATGGACATTTGCTGATGCAAAAAAAAAAAAAAAAATCAAGCTTAGACATCATGTTGTAGGAGTCAGACACCGACAGATGCATTTATGTTTATACAGCTTGGAAATCTGTTACAAATAGATGCTAAGCTTCAACGGGAAGTGGCACAATACAACAAAGCTGAAATGTATGTAAGCACTCAAGCTAGTCACAACTTCAAGCACATAACAAAGAAAATATTAATCATTTTCTGTGGAATTGTGCAATAGGTTGTACCCTCTTTGTTACTGCTATGGGATCCCCCATGGCTCCTAACTATGCTAATTTGTATGTGGGTTACATGGAGAAACAGTCTATTTTCAATCCTCTCAAATGTTTTCTTGCCTCACATCATTATTTGGAAACGGTATATGGATTATATTTGTGTTCTATGGAGGGGTGATGCAAAACAGCTCCAGGCATTCCATGTTTTTCTATCATTTGAGATTTACTATGCGATCTGACACACGTCAAATCAGTTTTCTTGATCTTCTGATCTTGTGTGAAGATAATGTTCTATACACTGATCTTTACAGGAAGCCTACTGATCGTAACAGTTTGTTGAGGGCTGATAGTTGTCACCCACTTCCCTTGAAAAATAGTTTGCCCTACAGCCAATTCTGTTGAATCAAAAGAATCAAGGAGAGGGGCTACAAGAATGATCAGATTAATATTGCCATTGAGAAAATTCAAAACAAAACATGACCTTTTTCAAGGTCAGTCTCGCAAAAAGACGCATTCTTGTGTTCTAACTACCCGCTGTTCAAAGTGCTCTGAACAAATTAAGGGTATTGTTCACAAACATTGGCACATCCTAAAATCCGATGATAGTCTCGGTAATGTGTTTTTGTACCTTCCCTGGTCGTATTCTCGCGGGGCAGAAATCTCAGAGACCAATTGGTACACTCAAGATATTCCTGAACAACGTCTATTTGCGCCCCTACTGGATTGAAATTACAAATGTAATGGCTGAGCTCAATGCAATGGCACTTATAAATGTAGATCCTTCAAACACCCACAAACAAGGAAATCGATCCCAATCAAAGGTGTTATTATGTGCTCCACTAAGGCAGTTATTTATCTTATAACTTGTCCTTGTGGTAAAAATTATGTAGGGTAAAACAAAGCACAAATTAAAAGTACGTATCTCAGAGCATCGTAGCACAATTAGGTGTAAAAACTTTACTTACCCAGTTGCGGCCCACTTCTTGGAGGCAGGCCATTCTATTTCGTCTCTGCGTTATATTGGCATCGAACATGTCACCCTCCCTAGGAGAGGGGGTGACCTTGATAATTTATTGTTAAAACGAGAGGCTGCCATTAAATTTTTGCATCCAAGCTCCTAGAGTGAGCGGCTTTTCAAATGTACCCTCTTTGTTGACACCGACCAGGGTATCAATTCAAATGTGTTGCATTCTAATACAATTTGATTAATTGACAGAGTGCTTAATATTATATATATTAATTTGCAGTGCTTAACATTTGCACAGTGCTTAAAATAATATTCTTCCAGAAAACAATAAGGAATACAACTGCCTAGTTTAGTATGAAGAAAGAACAGTGGATAGAGCTTAAGGACCTTGTATAGTATGAATGAATAGTACAGTAAATATTGAACAAAGACTGTAGGGAGCCAAGAGGTCATGGCAGAAGATATACAGTGCATTCAGAAAGTTCAGACCCCTTGACTTTTTCCATATTTTGTTACATTACAGCTCTATTCTAAAATTGATTAAATAAAACATTATCAATCTACACACAATGCCCCACAATGACGAAGCGAAAACAGGTTTTTAGAAATGTTTGCAAATGTATAAAAAATGAACAACAAATTTACATACAGTGAGGGAAAAAAGTATTTGATCCCCTGCTGATTTTGTACATTTGCCCACTGACAAAGAAATGATCAGTCTATAATTTTAATGGTAGGTTTATTTGAACAGTGAGAGACAGAATAACAACAAAAAAATCCAGAAAAACACGTCAAAAATGTTATAAATTGATTTGCATTTTAATGAGGGAAATACGTATTTGACCCCTCTGCAAAACATGAGTTAGTACTTGGTGGCAAAACCCTTGTTGGCAATCACAGAGGTCAGATGTTTATTGTAGTTGGCCACCAGGTTTGCACACATCTCAGGAGGGATTTTGTCCCACTCCTCTTTGCAGATCTTCTCCAAGTCATTAAGGTTTTGAGGCTGACGTTTGGGAACTCGAACCTTCAGTTCCCTCCACAGATGTGCTATGGGATTAAGGTCTGGAGACTGGCTAGGCTACTCCAGGACCTTAATGTGCTTCTTCTTGAGCCACTCCTTTGTTGCTTTGGCCGTGTGTTTTGGGTCATTGTCATGCTGGAATACCCATCCACGGCCCATTTTTAATACCCTGGCTGAGGGAAGGAGATTCTCACCCAATATCTGACAGTACATAGCCCCGTCCATCGTCCCTTTGATGTGAAGTTGTCCTGTCCACTTAACAGAAAAACACCCCCAAAGCATAATGTTTCCACCTCCATGTTTGACGGTGGGGATGGTGTTCTTGGGGCAGCATTCCTCCTCCTCCAAACAAGGCGAGTTGAGTTGATGCAAAAGAGCTCCATTTTGGTCTCATCTGACCACAACACTTTCACCCAATTGTCCACTGAATCATTCAGATGTTCATTGGCAAACTTCAGATGGGCATGTATGTATATGTGCTTTCTTGAGCAGGAGGACTTTGCGGGCGCTGCAGGATTTCAGTCCTTCACGGCGTAATGTGTTACCAATTGTTTTCTTGATGACTATGGTCCCAGCTGTCTTGAGATCATTGACAAGATCCTCCCATGTAGTTCTGGGCTGATTCCTCACCGTTCTCATGATCATTGCAACTCCACGAGGTGAGATCTTGCATGGAGCCCCAGGCCGAGGGAGATTGACAGTTATTTTGTGTTTCTTCCATTTGCGAATAATCGCACCATCCTTCTCACCAAGCTGCTTGGCGATGGTCTTGTAGCCCATTCCAGCCTTGTGTAGGTCTACAATCTTGTCCCTGACATCCTTGGAGAGCTCTTTGATCTTGGCCATGGCGGAGAGTTTAGAATCTGATTGATTGCTTCTGTGGACAGGTGTCTTTTATACAGGTAACAAACTGAGATTAGGAGCCCTCCCTTTAAGAGTGTGCTCCTAATCTCATAAAAGACCTCGGAGCTAGAAATCTTTCTGATTGAGAGGGGGTCAAATACTTATTTCCCTCATTAAAATGCAAATCACTTTATAACATTTTTGACATGCGTATTTATGGATTTTTTTGTTGTTATTCTGTCTCTCACTGTTCAAATAAACGTAACATTAAAATTATATACTGATAATTTCTTTGTCAGTGGGCAAACGTACAAAACCAGCAGGGGATCACTTTTTTCCCCTCACTGTAAGTATTTAGACCCTTTGCTATAATACTTAAAATTGAGCTTAGGTACATCCTGTTTCCATTGATCATCCTTTCTATAACTTGGAGTCCACCTTTGGTAGATTCAATTGATTGGACATGATTTGGAAAGGCACACATCTGTCTATTTAAAGGTCCCACAGTTGACAGTGCATGTCAGAGCAAAACAGGAATTGTCCGCAGAGCTCCGAGGCAGGATTATGTCGAAGCACAGATCTGGGGAAGGGTACCAAAACATGTCTGCAGTATTGAAGGTCCCCAATAACACACTGGCCTCAATCATTCTTAAATGGAAGAAGTTTGGAACCACCAAGACTCTTCTAGAGCTGGCCGCCCAGCCAAACTGACCAATCGGGGGAGAAGGGCCTTGGTCAGGGAGGTGACCAAGAACCCGATGGTCACTCTGACAGAGCTCCAGAGTTCCACTGTGTAGATGGGAGAACCTTCCAGAAGGACAACCATCTCTGCAGCACTCCACCAATCAGACCTTTATGGTAGAGTGGCCAGACAGAAGCCACTCATCAGAAAAAGGCACATGACAGCCCGCTTGGAGTTTGCCAAATGGCACCTAAAAGACTCCCAGACCATGAGAAACAAGACTCTTTGGCCTGAATACCAAGCGTCACATCTGGAGGTAAATTGCCACCATCCCTAAGGTAACGCATGGTGATGGCAGCATCATGTTGTGGGGATGTTTTTCAGCAGCAGGGTCTGGGAGACTAGTCAGGATTGAGGAACAGATGAACGGAGCAAAGTACAGAGAGATCCTTGATGAAAACCTGCTCCAGAATGCTAAGACTGGGGTGAAGGTTCACCTTCCAACAGGGCAATGACCCTAAGCACACAGCCAAGACAATACAGGAGTGGCTTCGGGACAAGTCTCTAAATGTCCTTGAGTGGCCCAGCCAGAGCCCGGACTTGAACTCGATTGGATATCTCTGGAGAGACCTGAAAATAGCTGTGCAGCAACGCTCCCCATCCAACCTGACTGAGCTTGAGAGGATCTGCAGAGAAGAATGGGAAACTCCCCAAATACAAGTGTGCCAAGCTTGTAGCGTCATACCCAAGACTTGATTCTGTAATCACTGCCAAAGGTGCTTCAACAAAGTACTGAGTAAAGGGTCAGAATACTTATGTAAATGTATCATTTTTTTATTTTGTAGAAATTTGCAAAAAAATTCTAAAAACCTGTTTTTGCTTTGTTATTGTGTGTAGAATGATGGGGGGGAAACAATTTAACCCATTTTAGAATCAGTCTGGAAAAAGTCAAGGGAACTGAATACTTTCCGAATGCAGTGTATGGTTTGCATGTGTGTGCGCTACAACCTCTGCCTTAATGCATTGGGCCCACAGAAACCCTGGACCGGAGGAGACAGCAAGGGCAATAAATTACAGTGACAGCCACTGTGAGTTAGCACTGTCCAAACTAGGGCACAACTCTCCAGCAGGTCTTCACACAACAAGCCTGCAAAGCAGAGCGAGCAATCCTTTCTCTCGCACTCCCCAGCAGCAACAGATGATGCAATCATACAAAGGAGGAGCTATTGTGGAGGAGGACCATGTGTGATTATGAGCAGAAAACTCTGTTTTCTGGTCTAAAAAAAAAAGGTGAGGGAGTCTACAGTATATAGTGCCCTCTGTAATTATTGGGACAGTGAAGCATTTGTTCTTCTTTTGGCTCTGTACTCCAGCACTTTGGATCTGAAATGATACAATGACTACGAGGTTAAAGTGCAGAATGTCAGCTTTAATTTGAGGGTATCTTCATCCATATTAAATTACAGCACTTTTTGTACATAGTCCACCGCCTGCCCCCATTTAAGGGGACCAAAACTATTGGGACAAACTCACTTATGTGTATTCAAGTAGTCAAATGTTTAGTATTTGGTCCCGTATTCCTAGCACACAATGATTATATCAAGCTTTTGACTCTACAAACTTGTTGGATGCATTTGCTATTTGTTTTGGTTGTGTTCCATTTTATTTTGCACCCAATAGAAATTAATGGTAAATAATGTTTTGTAGCATTTTGGAGTTACTTTTATTGTAAATAAGAATAGAATATATTTCTAAACACTTCTACATTAATGTAGATGCTACCATGATTATGGATAGTACTGAATGAATCGTGAATAATGATGAGCGATTAAGTTAGACGCACAAATATCATACACCCACAAAAATGATAACCTCCCGTTATTGTAATGGTGTCTTGGGGGTATGATATTTGTGTGTCTGTAACTTTCTCACTGTCCCAATAATTACAGAGGGCACTGTATGTGGACGTGTGGATACAGATTTTCACAATTTTTAAGTTGATACCTGCCGTCTATCTCTACTGCTGTGGGGTGGCAGACAAAATATTCCACTTGGGACTTCTTTGCGGTTCAGCGATGGGGAAATTATTGTGACGGAGGTGAGATACGGTATCAGAGGTGGGCATGCCAGGCTTGTTATGTTGAGGGCCACTTGGAATGTCTCAGCTCCATGTCTCATTCAGCCTGATTACGGTGATGACTGGGTGTCCGTCAGCACCAGGCTTTGATGGCATGGCCAATGGCGACTCAGACACTGCCTGTGCCACTAAGCTCTCCAGTCATGGGTCTGATCCCCGGGCCATGGCAGCTGTCAGTTTGTCCGGTAATATGTGGGTCCCCCTCCAACTCCAACTTCGGCATGGTGGTTGTCTCTCTCAGCAGCTGGCTGACTAATATTCTGAGATTTCACAGAAAACACCCACTATTGGACTAACCAGGTTTAATACAGTGGGCTGGTGGGATGAAGAGCAAAATATTGTATACTGAGTGGTTTCATTTGGGAGTTGATTTGACAGGTCATTGGAGGGTTGATTTCCAGATAACACTAGCAGTGTGGTCGGCTTGTGCACACCACCCCCCTCTGTGATGATCATCTGGAAGAGACAGCTGCCATGAGAGGGAACATGCAGTATAGGGCTACATAGCTTACACTTCCTATTCCTATTGTGCATTTAGCCTACCTACCTTGTCCTAAAGTTGCAATTGCCCATTTGTTACTAGGCAAATAGGCTATATGTAAACTTCTAACTCTGAATCTGGGGAGTTTGATGCATAGCCTAATTGTTCAAGGGCTATATTATAATGAGTGTAAGGTCAAGTAAAAATGTGTGTTATGGCCATGTGAGCACTCCGTTCTTCTGAGCTGAATCTATCCTGGAGCGCCACTAAGCACTCTAAGAACCACCCAGCCTCAAGTCCAATTCGTTTGGTTTGGGGATTAAGCACTGGCTCCCACTACTGAAAGAGATGCAGCTGCCTTAAAAAAGCACTTGGCACTCTGGTTGTGGCGGGGAGAGAGAAAAAAAGCCTGAAGAGAATAAAAAGCCTAGTTATTTTTTTTCCCGCATGTGGGTGGTCAAATCGGCATGGTCTTGGAGTAGTCTGATATAGCTTAGTCTGCACTCGTGTTTCCCGGGGGATAGCAAGGTGAGATGCAGTTCTCAGACCCCTCATCCGACAGCGAACATGCCCCCTCGTATAGGCTAAACTACTCAGCCGTCCCTCATTAAAGCCACTGTGGGATCAGGGGCTTTTGAAAGTGAGAGTCAGGCTATCGGTTAAGCATGGTGAGTTATCGTAAAAATTCACAAGTTAGGATACAGAGCTAAAATAATAAGAAAGAAATCCTTGACAACAGTATTGCATAATTTTGTCAGTAAGAATCCAGCTGTTCAAAATCATAATAAACTAGATCAGGACAACAGTAATGTCAAGCTTTACATGACAGTGCTCTTACCATGGCTCACAGACTTTTCATCAATACTGATACTCATTGCTGATACACAGGGACCAGATGTTGCAGACAGACAGTGACGTTTTTTTCTTCACTGGATCAGTTAATTGCTCTGCTGAATACAATCAAAGTTCCTCACGCCACATTACTTGGAGACATGGTTAGCATCGGAGTGGAACTCTTGTTCTCAACTAGCCTACCTGGTTAAATAAAGGTGAAATAAAAAAACTCTACACATGTGAAGCACTTATCTCCCTATGGAAGTTGTCAATGCTGTGACTGTCCCTAAAAAGGAACAGACAGACTAGGGCTGGATCTCTGCCCGTTGGTCCTCCTCAAACACCTGGATGCACTTTGACAGGAGCCCAAAACCCTCATTGGTTTTCTATGGCTGCATCCCAAATGGCACTGTATTCCCTTTATAGTGCACTACAAAACATTAGGAACACCTTCCTAATATTGAGTTGCACCCCCTTTAACCCTAAGAGTAGACTCAATTCGTTGTGTGAAAAACCCAGCAGCGTTGCAGTTCTTGTCACTCAAACCAGTGCACCTGAGACCTACAATCATACCTCTTAAAAAGGCACTTAAAAGTGCGCAGAAGACGTGGATGTCGATAAAGGCAGCTCCCCGCACCTTAACCTGTCCATTCCCCTTCATCTACATCTGGATTTAATAGGTGACATCAATAAGGGATCATAGCTTCCACCTAGATTCACATGTTCAGTCTGTCATGGAAAGAGCAGGTGTTCCTAATGTTTTGTACACTCAGCGCACTACTTTTGACCAGAGCCCTGGGAATAGGGTGCCATTTGGGACACATTTTATGTGGAGTGCTTTTTTAGCCATGTCTCATAATAACAATGAGTGGGAGTGAAAGAAGAAAAGCCTCTGCTGCCACATGGGCCTCCTGACTCCAGTGGTGAGAAGGGTTTCGGTCAATGGCCCTGGGAGATAGGATTATAATCCTGTACACAAAATCGTTTTACGTAACGCATTTTAGTGTTTGCAGCTGGGGGCGATTCAGGCAGGGTTTGTCCTGTGAACAGGGAGACACCGTTATGTAACCACTTTTAACCAAACTCTTAAGAAGACACGATAGGGTTTAGAGACATAGGTGATGATGGAAAACTTGGCGCTCACTACTGACCACTCCCCTTTCCAAACGTAGAGAAGGGCTACGTCCCAAATGGCACTCATTTTTATTTCTCATGTATTTTTCTTCTACCATGTCATTTTTTTAGTACTACAATGATATTGATCACTGAATTGTTGAGTTTAGAACTTGCAAGAACGACATTTCACAGCACTTGTGCACAAGACATTAAAACCTGAAACTATTACCTATATAGTGAACTACTTTTGACCAGAGCACTATGAGTTGTGCACTATATAGGGAATAGGGTGCCATTTGGGACGGGAACAATGTTTTGGTTGTGGGTTTCTAATGCTGTTTGTTCACAGCTGTCTGCTCTCCAAACTGGGAGGTAATGCCAGGTCTCAGAGACAAAAGGTGGAAAGTGATACTCTAAACATAGGATCTTCATTTGCTTTTCCACACAGAGGGCAAACTGTAATTGCATTATTTTACAATGTGAATAATTCCTCTAGTTCCCCATAATATAATTGAACTACTACAAAGTGTTGCAGCCTTATCCTTCTTTTGACCCCATTTCAAAACTGGAACCAAGTTTTTTTATTTGATCATTTCTCTAACTCAACTATTGCCTCAGACTTATTTCTCAAAATCCAAACTCTAGCTAACCCAAGCCTTATTGTAAGCCCTTCCTTTAAGTCCTTACCTTAAATCCAGCTCACTTGCCAACCAACACCAAGTGTGCAAGGACAAGAATTCTACCTCTATACCTGATCTAGTGTGCCAGAAGCGACAGGCAAAAAAATGCTTCATGCTAAAACAAGGTCTCGGTACATTTCGATTATCTTGACAGAGCCCAAGGCAAATGCCACAGAAGGCAGAAAATGAAATCTAGAAACCATCTCTAATTTGATCGAGTGTGAAACCACAGAACCTGCGAACACATGGAGCTTAGTGCAACTGATTGGAACTGGTTGAAAGTGGCATGTTCTTCCCACCCACTCAGTAACAAGTTAACTACTGACTTTCAGCATGCATATAGAGAAGGGCACTCAACTTGTACTACACCGACTCTGATGACTGATGATTGTTAAAGGAAATTGATAATAAGATTAAGATTAAACATTTCTGGAGTCGACTGAAAGTCATCTGTTCTTTCGACCAATCAATTAGTCCAAATTTTTAAACATGTATTTTTCCAAGACACACCCTAGGTGTTTTAATAAAATCAACTAAACTCAACAAAAAAAGAAACATCCTCTCACTGTCAACTGCGTTTATTTTCAGCAAACTTAACGTGTAAATATTTGTATGAACATAACAAGGCTCAACAACTGAGACATAAACTGAACGAGTTCCACAGACATGTGACTAACAGAAATGGAATAATGTTGTCCTGAACAAAGGGGGGAGGGTCAAAATCAAAAGGAATAGTCAGTATCTGGTGTGGCCACCAGCTGCATTAAGTACTGCAGTGCATCTCCTCCTCATGGACTGCATCAGATTTGCCAGTTCTTGCTGTGAGATGTTACCCCACTCTTCCACCAAGGCACCTGCAAGTTCCCAGACATTTTTGGGGGGGAATGGCCCTAGCCCTCACACTCCGATCCAACAGGTCCCAGACGTGCTCAATGGGATTGAGATCCAGGCTCTTCGCTGGCCATGGCAGAACACTGACATTCCTGTCTTGCAGAAAATCCCGCACAGAATGAGCAGTATGGCTGGTGGCATTGTCATGCTGGAGGGTCATGTCAGGATGAGCCTGCAGGAAGGGTACCACATGAGGGAGGAGGATGTCTTCCCTGTAACGCACAGCGTTGAGATTGCCTGCAATGACAACAAGCTAAGTCTTATGACTGACCCTCCACCTCCAAATCGATCCCGCTCCAGAGTACAGGCCTCGGTGAAACGCTCATTCTTTCGACGATAAACGCGAATCTGACCATCACCCCTGGTGAGACAAAACTGCGACTCGTCAGTGAAGAGCACTTTTTGCCAGTCCTGTCTGGTCCAGCGACGGTGGGTTTGTGCCCATAGGCAACGTGGTTGCCGGCGATGTCTGGTAAGGACCTGCCTTACAACAGGCCTACAAGCCCTCAGTCCAGCCTCTCTCAGCCTATTGCGGACAGTCTGAGAACTGATGGAGGGATTGTGTGTTCCTGGTGTAACTCGGGCAGTTGTTGTTGCCATCCTGTACCTGTCCCGCAGGTGTGATGTTCGGATGTACCGATCCTGTGCAGGTGTTGTTACACGTGGTCTGCCACTGCGAGGACAGTCAGCTGTCCATCCTGTCTCCCTGTAGTGCTGTCTTAGGCGTCTCACAGTAAGGACATTGCAATTCATTGCCCTGGCCACATCTGCAGTCCTCATGTCTCCTTGCAAGGCACGTTCACGCAGATGAGCAGGAACTCTGGGAATCTTTCTTTTGGTGTTTTTCCAGAGTCAGTAGAAAGGCCTCTTTAGTGTCCTAAGTTTTCATAACTGTGACCTTAATTGCCTACCATCTGTAAGCTGTTAGTGTCTTAACGACCGTTCCACAGGTGCGTGTTCATTAATTGTTTATGGTTCATTGAACAAGCATGGGAAACAGTGTTTAAACCCTTTACAATGAAGATATGTGAAAGACAGGGTCTTGAAAAAGGGACGTTTCTTTTTTTGCTGAGTTTATGCATTGAGCTTTTCTGAAGCTTTCAGCTTATCATTTGATGAAATAAGACAAATGCCTCAAGAGGGCGCCATAGATCTATATCACCAGAAGAAAAAAACAACCTGATGTCAGATATGTACAGTGATCTCCACTTATATTGGCACCCTTGGTAAATATGAGCAAAATGGGCTGTAATAAAAATGTCTTTGCTGTTGATCCGCTTGGTCTTTGATTCAAAATATTCACAAAAAAACTAACCTTTAATTGAAGTAAAATGATTGAAAAAAATAAATGTTAAGTAAATTAAATAAATATTTTTCTTCAAAACATGTGTGCCACAATTATTGGCACCCCTAGAAATTCTTAAGTAAAATCTAACTGATGTATTTCCCATGCATATTTTACATTAAGTTCACCTGAGTGATTAGGAATACTTAAGTGGTAAGCCATGACTTCCTGTTTCACTGGGGTATACATGAGGTGACATACAGGCCAAGCTCCCATTGTCATCCATCACTCTGGGAAAGACCCGAGAATACAGTAATGATGTGCAACAAAAGGCTGTTGAGCTGCACAAATCAGGAAATGGCTGTGAGAAAATAGCTCAATGATTGAAAATGTAAATTTCCACTATCAGGGCAATAATAAAGAAGTTTAAAGCAACTGGAGATATTAACAATCGGCCTGGAAGAGGACGTGTGTCTATATTGACCCCATGCACAGTGAGGAGGGTGGTTAGAGGGGCCAAAAAATCTCCAAGAATCACAGCTGGAGAATTGCAGACGTTAGTTGGGTCTTGGGGTCAAAAAGTCTCCAAAACTACGATCAGATGCCACCTACATAACCACAAGATGTTTGGGAGAGTTGCCATAAAAAAGCCGTTGCTGTAATCAAACAACAATCTCAAGCACCTACAGTTTGCCAAACGTTACTGGAACTTTCAATGGGACCAGGTTCTATGGTCAGATGAGACTAAAATAGAGCTTTTTGGAAACAAACACCAGAGGTGGGTTTGGAATAGACAGAAAGATATCCATGCAGAAAAGTACCTCATCACCACTGTGAATTATGGTGGTGGATCTTTGATGTTGTGGGCCTGTTTTTCTTCCAAAGGCTCTGGCCAACTTGTTAGGATACATAGTATCATGGACTCCATCAAGTACCAGCAGATATTATATCAAAACCTGACTGCCTCTGCTCGGAAGCTTAAACTGGGCCTTGGTTGGATCTTCCAGCAGGACAATGAACCAAAGCACACCTCAAAATCAACACAAAAAATGGTTCACTGACCACAGAATCAAGGTTTTGCCATGGCCATCCCAGTCCCCTGGCCTAAACCTGTGGGATGAGCTGAAGAGGAGAGAATCAGAAGGATCAGAATCCTAAGGATCTGGAGAGATTCTGTATGGAGGAATGGTCTCCGATCCCTTGCCATGTGTTCTCCAACCTCATTACACATTATAGAAGAAGACTCAGAACTGTTATCTTGGAAAAAGGGAGGTTGCACACAGTATTGAATGAAGGTGTACCAATAATTGTGGCACGCGTAAAAAAAATATATATATGTTAGGAATGTATTTTTTCTTTCAATTATTTTACTTTAATTAAAAGTTGAATGACCAAGAGGATAAACAACAAATATATTTTTTTACAGACTGTTTTGCTCATATTTACCAAGCGTGCCAATATTAGTGGAGGGCACTGTACAGTGCGGTGTCCCTCAGGGCAGTTGCCTTGGGCCGTTATTCTTTCCTATTTTCACAAATCATTTGCCACTGGTCATAGACAAAGCTAGAATAACTATGCATGCGCATGATTCCACATTCACAGGTCAGCACCCAAAGCCACTGAGCTCACTAAAATTCTAAATAAGGAGCTGCAGTCAGTATTGGAATGGGTGATTCATAATAAGTTGGTCTTAAATACAGTGCCTTGCGAAAGTATTCGGCCCCCTTGAACTTTGCGACCTTTTGCCACATTTCAGGCTTCAAACAAAGATATAAAACTGTATTTTTTTGTGAAGAATCAACAACAAGTGGGACACAATCATGAAGTGGAACGACATTTATTGGATATTTCAAACTTTTTTAACAAATCAAAAACTGAAAAATTGGGCGTGCAAAATTATTCAGCCCCTTTACTTTCAGTGCAGCAAACTCTCTCCAGAAGTTCAGTGAGGATCTCTGAATGATCCAATGTTGACCTAAATGACTAATGATGATAAATACAATCCACCTGTGTGTAATCAAGTCTCCGTATAAATGCACCTGCACTGTGATAGTCTCAGAGGTCCGTTAAAAGCGCAGAGAGCATCATGAAGAACAAGGAACACACCAGGCAGGTCCGAGATACTGTTGTGAAGAAGTTTAAAGCCGGATTTGGATACAAAAAGATTTCCCAAGCTTTAAACATCCCAAGGAGCACTGTGCAAGCGATAATATTGAAATGGAAGGAGTATCAGACCACTGCAAATCTACCAAGACCTGGCCGTCCCTCTAAACTTTCAGCTCATACATCAGAGATGCAGCCAAGAGGCCCATGATCACTCTGGATGAACTGCAGAGATCTACAGCTGAGGTGGGAGACTCTGTCCATAGGACAACAATCAGTCGTATATTGCACAAATCTGGCCTTTATGGAAGAGTGGCAAGAAGAAAGCCATTTCTTAAAGATATCCATAAAAAGTGTCGGTTAAAGTTTGCCACAAGCCACCTGGGAGACACACCAAACATGTGGAAGAAGGTGCTCTGGTCAGATGAAACCAAAATTGAACATTTTGGCAACAATGCAAAACGTTATGTTTCGCGTAAAAGCAACACAGCTCATCACCCTGAACACACCATACCCACTGTCAAACATGGTGGTGGCAGCATCATGGTTTGGGCCTGCTTTTCTTCAGCAGGGACAGGGAAGATGGTTCAAATTGATGGGAAGATGGATGGAGCCAAATACAGGACCATTCTGGAAGAAAACCTGATGGAGTCTGCAAAAGACCTGAGACTGGGACGGAGATTTGTCTTCCAACAAGACAATGATCCAAAACATAAAGCAAAATCTACAATGGAATGGTTCAAAAATAAACATATCCAGGTGTTAGAATGGCCAAGTCAAAGTCCAGACCTGAATCCAATCGAGAATCTGTGGAAAGAACTGAAAACTGCTGTTCACAAATGCTCTCCATCCAACCTCACTGAGCTCGAGCTGTTTTGCAAGGAGGAATGGGAAAAAAATTCAGTCTCTCGATGTGCAAAACTGATAGACATACCCCAAGCGACTTACAGCTGTAATCGCAGCAAAAGGTGGCGCTACAAAGTATTAACTTAAGGGGGCTGAATAATTTTGCACGCCCAATTTTTCAGTTTTTGATTTGTTAAAAAAGTTTCAAATATCCAATAAATGTTGTTCCACTTCATGATTGTGTCCCACTTGTTGTTGATTCTTCACAAAACAATACAGTTTTATATCTTTATGTTTGAAGCCTGAAATGTGGCAAAAGGTCGCAAAGTTCAAGGGGGCCGAATACTTTCGCAAGGCACTGTATATTACTGTCATAAATTCCAGATTGTCTGCATAATAAAATAACATTCACCTCGAACACGGGTCCATAAGACATGCCACCAGGGTAGGGCTGGGCGATATGGCCAAAATATCAAATCACAATATTTACAAAAAAATACGCTATGACGGTATTTTATGTTTTTGAATAATTAAAAATAGGTACATTTGCTTTGAGTAGTCCGTGAACCTAGGGTGACAACACAGTGCATTCATAAAGTATTCAGACCCCTTCTTTTTCCACATTTTGTTACGTTACAGCCTTATTCTGAAATGGATTAAATGGTTTGTTTTATCCGCTTAATCTACACACAATACTCCTCGAGTCTTCTTGGGTATGACGCTACAAGCTTGGCACACCTGTATTTGGGGAGTTTCTCCCATTCTTTGTTCTTAAGATCCTTGAACTGTTGGAATGTAAACCTAAACCCCAATCTGAGGTCCTGGGGCAGGTTTTCATCAATGATCTCTCTGTACTTTGCTCTGTTCATCTTTCCCTCAAACCTGACTAATTTCCCAGTCCCTGCGCTGAAAACCATCCCCACAGCATGATGCTGCCACCACCATGCTTCACAGTAGGGATGGTATTGGCCAGATGATGAGCAGTGCCTGGTCTCCTCCAGACGTGACACTTGGCATTCAGGCCAAAAACTTCAATTTTGGTTTCATTATACCAGAGAATCTTGTTTCTCATGGTCTGAGAGTCCTTTAGGTGCCTTTGGCAAACTCCAAGCGGGTGCTCATGCGCCTTTTACTGAGGAGTGGCTTCTGTCTGGCCACTCTAACATAAAGGGCTGATTGGTGGAGTGATGCAGAGATGGTTGGCCCTCTGGAAGGTTCTCTCATCTCCACAGAGAAACTCCGGAGCTCTGTCAGAGTGACAATCGGGTTCTTGGCCACCTCCCTGACCAAGGCCCTTCGCCCCGTTGCTCAGTTTGGCAAGGCGGCCAGCTCTAGGAAGAGTCTTGGTGGTTCCAAACTTCTTCCATTTAAGAATGATTGAGGCCACTGTGTTCTTGGGGACCTTCAGTGCTACAGAATTATTTGTTGGTACCCTTCCCCAGATCTGTGCCTGGACACAATCCCATCTCCGAGCTCTAAAGACAATTCCTTCGACCTCATGGCTTGGTTTTTGCTCTGACATGCACTGTCAACTGTGGAACCTTATATAGACAGGTGTGTGCCTTTCCAAACCTTTTCCAATCAACTGAATTACCACAGGTGGACTCCAATCAAGTTTTAGAAACATCTCAAGGATGATCAATGGAAACAGAATGCACCAGAGCTCAATTTCGAGTCTCATAGCAAAGGGTCTGACTACTTATGTAAATAAGTATTCCGACTTGCCTAGTTAAATAAAGGTTAAATGAAATAAATGTTAAAAACAAGGTATTTTTTATTTTTATAAATTTGCAAACATTTCTAAAAACCTGTTGTCCCTTTGTCATTTTGGGGTATTGTGTGTAGATTGACGAGGGGAAAAAATGATTCAACTTAACGAAATGTGGAAAAAGTGAAAGGTTCTGAATACTTTCCCAAATGCACTAAGTGATTTCAATGGGCATTTTTCCATTCTGATTGTTTTATACTGTTCAATTCAACAAAAATACATTTTCTGCATTTATCAATTTCTGCATTTCCTGCACTCATTTGAGGTCATTGCCACACTGAAACGTAGGGCTGCATAATATGGGCTTTGACTTTTAGAGAGAATTTAGAGAGAAACACTTGGTTGAACTGTTGGAATCCCGGAAATAGAATAATTATTCTAACTCTATAGTTAGAATATAATAGCTGTGGGGCTCCCGAATTTGTTCTTAACTGACTTGTCTAGTTAAATAAAAGGTAAAATTTTTTTTTTACAAATTTAAAAAAGAAAAGAAATTGTGGGCACTTTGAATACAGTGATTGACATGACAACAAATGAAAATGCCAGGGAGGAGTTATTGTGAAAAAGTAGAAACCAAAAAGTTCCCTAGGCACCCTATAATTTTTGGCTACATTGAATGTTCTCTCTTAGCTACTTCATGCATGTATTGCTAGTTACGTTTTCTCTTACTAGCTTACTAAGAAAATACAAACTAGCAGTTTGCAGATGTAAGAAACACAAACTGATAGTGTAATTACAGAACACTATTGGATTTATATTAAGAAGCAGTGAAAACAGCATCGTTATCATCAACATAGTTGCATGTGCTGCATTGACCATGCAGAGACTGAACGCAAGAGACTCGTGGTCGAGAAGGAACAGCAAATGTACTCCTTGAGTGACAGGGAGCGGGGCTAGTTCTGTGTGGAAAGCGGCATGGAGAGAGAGAGTGGAGAGAGATTACTTAAGTAGCGAAGTAAACTATAAAAATGGAAGCTACACACGGCATATCACATTTAACAAACCAAACATTCAAATACCATTATAGAATGTAGAGTAAAAACCCACACCGGTGTGCATCAATACTGGTATATCGTAAAATACGGTATACCGCCCAGCCATACACCAGGGGTCTCTTCACAGTCCCCAAGTCCAAAACAAATTCACGGTAATGCAGCTTTATACAGACCCATGGAACTCCCATCTCCAATTATTCAATCAAACAGCAAAATTACCTTAAAAAACAGATGAAAAACAACTCAAGGAACAGCAGGGGGTGTAAGGGGACACACATATTATTTTTGTTGTTGTATTGTTTGTATTATTTTTGTTGCATTGTTTGTATATCGTATTTAAAAATGTCTGTGACTTTCCTTGTCTGTCAGTGTTTTGTTACTTGTCATGTTGCATATTTTTTGTGGGCCCCAGGATGAGGAGCTGCTTCTGCAAAAGCAAATGGGGATCCAAATAAACAAATGTTGCACCTGCCTGTAGTGTGCTCTTGTGCGTGTGTATCTCCTTGGACCAGACAAGCCAGAACAACAATGTCAACGTCAGATGTGCCTGAAACGCGTTCAATATTTTGAAGCGGGTAGTAACCAGGGCTCACTGCTTAGATTATAGTATTTTTTAGTAAGGTGTTAGTGAATGCAAATAGCTACAAGACTTAGACATCAACTTTGGATTTAAACAATGTTCAATGAATCCATGATGTCTGATCAAATGAGCAGCAATACAAAAATAGACAAAGCTATATCATGACTTCAGTTAATGAGTGCTATATGTCAGTGTCATGGAAGTCACTTGTTATTAACTGACAGTACGCCTGTAAAAAGCCATATTGCCGGTGTGATTAGTTCTTAATGTCATATCATTTGTGTTTTGTCTGATTATTAAATTATCACTGGGTACGAAGTTGGATAAACATCCAGGAACAAGCTAGCTAACATGGTGGTAAAGTGAAAGGGATGTCATGTCTTAGGTAGCTAGATAGATAAATGAATTAATAGAATGAGGGTGGCATCACTCCATCATTATGGGAAACCCAATGCGGAAGTAAATCAAACCTAATAATTTCTGCCAAGCTAGCTAGCATTAGTTTAGCGAGCCAGGATAGCACCTTCGCTGTTTTTTGCTCGTTCGAGATATTGAAAGGAGTAAAAACTGTTATATTTACAAACTTACCTGGGCTTTTCAGGTTGTATTTGTTCTCCATTTTAACAAGTCAACGGGACTGAAAATGTAGCTGGTGTATGTTTACGAGAGACAGCTGACTTTACTAGCTAGCTAGGAGCTAGCTAACACTGACTTTTGCTTCGTCTGAAAAGTCCTAAACATTCGAACAGTATATTCGGTAAAGCTCAGCAACAGCTAAAAGTCGTATGCAGTTAGTTTGCTAACTGTCATATCAATTAGTTAGCTACAACGTAAATCCTGACGTGGCACAAGTTTGGTGGGACGATGACCTGTTCGAAGAAAAATGTTAGTCGTGTGATGTCACTGGATAAACGTAAACAGGAAGTAGAAAAGTCAAGTTTTGAACAATAAAACTTTATTCAAATACACTTTATTTCATTCGTTCTCTCTTTCTGTGTGTGTGTGTGTGTGTGTGTGCGTGTGTGTGTGTGTGTGAGTAAGTGAGAGAGCATTCATACTTGCGCCAATGCAGAATATTTTCCCATTTATCCAGAAACATTTTTAATGGGATTGCAGTGGCCTTTCATAGCTCCATGGTGAAACAGGATTAAAGGGAGGGCTTTGCGGCTGTGGTTAATGTAATCTCTGCAGTACCCCAGGACCCTCCCCTTTTACATCTTTACCCTCCAGCCGACTCTGTCTCTGTACTGCCAGCCAGCTGTCCTCCACCTCAGCCTGCCAACTTGCATCAAGGGGAATACGAGTACAGGACACAGGATTATATGTAATTAATCTTCATTTGATTAAATCCACCTCAAATGATTCACAAAATATGATGTAATATTTTCAAACATTATAAAATTTTCAAATTATGTTATTTTGTGTGAGACTCACACTCAAAACCAATGACTGCCCAGCAGGCAATTGCCAGCTGTGTGTACATTATTAATGTAGCCCGACCACGCCATGACTGCCTTCCATGTATAACATCATTATAAAATACAGAATATAACAACTCTTGAGATATTTTTACCATAGATAGCTAACCCTGGCTCCACCAAAAAGTCATCCCTTATTTGGATGACACACAATGGCCATGCATGGCCCTTGTTGATCATGTTGATTATAATTCAATTTGAACCACCCAAGGATGTGATTTTTTTCACCATGAATAAAGGGACTTGGACTTCTCTAAACCTAGGAGGATGCATCACCAGGCTCATGGACAGTAGACTTATTAAAAATGAGCCCTTTCGTGTGTAAATCAACCCAACATTTACACATCCTGGGCAACTTAATTGAGGAGGACGGGCTTGTGGTAATGGCTGGAGCGGAATTGGTGGAATGGTATCAGTTACATCAAGCACATGGTTTCATCAAGCCAATCCATTATTATGAGTCATCCTCCCCTCGGCAGCCTCCACTGCACTTTCAACCACTTTTAAAAAAATGGTATTTTTTACTTAATGTGCTATCTCTCTGCTTCATCTAATAGCACAACCAAATTACCTGGATTGTAGTTGAGATTACATTAAAAGTACATATTTAAGTGATCAGTGCTGCGAAATTCTGAACATATATTTATATTGTGAAGATTTCCACAGACCTGCGACCTTTGCATGCTATCTCAAACATGTACGTTTCTATGATTACATAAGAATCATTTTGTAGTTACAGTAACCTCAATGTGGCCAGTGGTGATGAACTCATTTTAAGGTTGAATAAAAACTGTTACATTAGTTTGTAAGATAGCCTTAACTTTAGGCCATTTACTGTATTACAACAGTCATATTGAATTGTGTTAGGTTGACAAAGCAACCAAATATCAACATTTAAAGGAGATGTATCTAATGCTTGGATAGTTTCATCCGAGCCACTGGCTTAATCCTATTCTTTAACTTTTATATTTGGTTTAGTTGGAGACATGAAACAAACAGATCATTTGTTAACTAGTTGAAAAAAATATAAGTTAAAGAATAGGACTAAATCAAATCAAACTTTAAATGCACTTTAAATAAAGTTTGATATGATTTTACCATATTATTTAACTTATATTTTTGAAATGAAGACGTAAATCTAACATATTAATTATTAACTTAAGATCACATTTGACATCAACCAAAGCATGTGTTGTCTATTTTGGTAATTTCTGTTGAACCCTGGGTTGAATTGAAACAATAGCTGTTGATGACTTTACAAATGCTTTATAGGCCTAAATAATATCATTGATGATATGAGTGTTAAAGTATGGTTACATTTCATTTGCTCTGTTAAACCTACCCTTTTGGAATGACTTCGATAGCAACAGTGAAATCTATTTAGTTATTAAGAGATCTCTCAATAATAATTCTCACAATAGCACATTGGTAGTAGTCCGTCCGTGACAAATATCAAAGCTGAGCAGGGCTGGACTTCGAAAAACCAGTAGCTGTAGATTGATCAAATCTCCAGTAGGAGGTGCTGCCAGGCCTATTGTTTATTCTTTCTGATAGTGGATAGAACGTTGAAGATCTGACATTGTTTCGAAGGCACAAATTCAACACATTTTATACAATGTTTGTCGAAGTTGAAAATTGGTTACCATGATAATATAATTCTGTGGTTGAAATCTCATATGCTTATAACTAAATAAACCATATTGAAGTGTCTGGGCAGGATAAGCCAATATCTTTCAGGTGGAGGATTTAATCAAATTGTAGCAGCCCTTGTAGAAAAATCGAAGAGAACTTCAATACTTCTCTGAGAAACTGGGGCAGAAAATATGATGAGAAAAAACATATCCCTATAAGAACATTAGCCATGCCTAGTTGCAAAGTCTGCCTTTACTTTAATGGCGGATTAATGTCCCCAACATCTTGAAACAGAATATGTGCAGAATCAATCAATCAATCAATGAAATTAAATGACCACTCACTACTGAATGTACACTAGTTGGATCTCACTATTTGGTTTGTCTCTATTTTCGTATTTATAGTATCTTCACCCAGAGAAACTTTGAATCAGAATCGGAATCAGAATCACTTAATTTGCCAAGTACAGTAAAAGTACACATACCTGGAATTTTACTTAGTGAACAGGTGCTGCCAGCAATAGACAAATGTGCAGACAAAATACAGACAGAGGGATTTACACAAAGTCAACATACAGAATGTACACTATAAATACAGTAAACACAAAACAGTGTTTTAGAGAAACACTACAGTAGCATACAGTCCGTTGCCCTGTATTTACATACGAGGCAGTACTTTAGCAGTCATATTCTATTGCAAAGGAGACCACAGATTTTTTTTTGTAAATGTTTTTTTTATATATATTTAACTTGAGTGGTGTGTCAAGGTCAATTTCTTGACAAGAAAGCGAAAACCCGGGCAGTGTTTGGATAATGATATCTTTCCATATCAATTTGCATAGAGCTATAAAGGGGATGGCCCTTGACTGACTCTTGTTTTTCCATATGAATTCACATTGCAAGTGTTTGTTATTTTGCTTCCCATACATTCTCTCCTTTATGCCAATGTCATTAGTCATGTATGGGCGCAGAGGGCATTATGAAGTACGTTGCACCAAGTCATGCTTCAGTAGAGTGAATGCAGCACAGAGCCGTTGTACTCAAACAGCTAGTTTCATACCCTGCTGCTATGATGTTTCTTTGCATTCTGCTGACACCTACTGGTCAATGTATTATTAGTTTTGCCCTACATCTGCAAAATAATGCTGTGATTTTAATCGCATTTTACAGGTCAACTGCCCAGTGCAGTCAAAAACGTGATTTGCCTTTATTATGGCCTTGAGATAGAAGCTATTTTTCAGTCTCTCCGTCCCAGCTTTGATGCCCTTGTACTGACCTCGCCTTCTAGATGATAGCGGGGTGAACAGGCAGTGGCTCAGGTGGTTGTTGTCCTTCATGATCTTTTTGGCCTTCCTGTGATATCGGGTGTCCTGGAGGATGTATTCGCATAAACATCTGTCACTAATTGGATGGAAACCTAGCTATAAGAGTTATTTTTCAGTTTTCCCCTCCCCAGTCATACTATTACCAGACAGAAGCTATTTTTGTCTTTGTTTTCAATTAAAATGGTCAAAATCACAGTAAGATACTTAATTGTTACCCAGAAATACAGCTGTTTTCATACCCAGATAAAACTGTCTGCATTGGACCTTTACGCCAACGTCATAGAGAAACCTCAAAAACAGTCTGCACTCCGCAAATTCATTGTTTGGACATTCCAAATTGATGCATTGAAACTGGAGAATTGTCAATGGTGAGAAGAATAGGGGCATTCTCAAAAGTAAAAGGAGAAATTTAAGCATTCTGTGTGAAATTTGAATAAGAATCTATAATGGGAAACATTGGTCACCAAACATCAGACACCCCATCAGTCCTAGAACACTGTCAGTGAGGGATATTCCACTGTACAGAATCCATTTAAGGACATCCTCAGTCTTCAACCTATGCAGCTTCACTTCTCACCTCAACAGGTGTGCTTCTCCAACTTTCAAGTCAGGGCCTTATTTATCAATCACGAGTAGGCACACATCTGTGCTTAAACCATGCGTGGGATCATTTCCAAGCAAAGTGTGAGATTTATAAATATGAACGCTTGCTTGAGAATGTGCATAAATTTGAAAACAGCCATGACCATGTGCGCACACAGTGAACAGTTGTGGAATAAAGGCTTGATCACACCGACAGCGGTATTGCACAAAATGTGACCAGCTTCATCTGGATAGTGTGCAATAAATTCAACATTCAACTTCTGCTACCGTTTCTGTTATACCGTCTACGCATACTGTTTGACACATACTTTCGATAAATCAATCATCTACACCACACAAAACGCACTGCAACTGCCTCTGCAACACAATGCTGCAATGCAAACACAGCGTTCCATTGCAAATAAATGCACTTCTAGTATACCAAAATGCATTAACGCTGTCGGTGTGATAGAGGCCGCAAAACGGTGTTGCAGCATCATCTGGAAATGTGTGCAACAAAAGTTCAACATTCACCTTCTGCTACCATTTCTATTAAGCCCTCCCCAGCCGAACCACCACATTTAAACATGGACAGGTGACCGGGAATAGTACAAACAGTGAAGTTGTTCCCTCCGCAAGGCAATCAACCAAGCCAAATGTCAGTAGACAAAGTGGAGTCGCAATTCAACGGCTCAAACAGGAGACATATGTGGCAGGGTCTACAGACAATCACGGACTACAAAAAGAAAACCAGCAACGTCACCGACACCGACGTCTTGCTTCCAGACAAACTAAACACATTCTTTGCCCGCTTTGAGGATAGTACACTGCCCCCGACGCGGCCTGCTACCAAGGACTGTGGGTTCTCCGTGGCTGACGTGAGAAAGACATTTAAACGTGTTTACACTTGCAAGGCTGCCAGCCCAGACGGCATCCCTAGCCGCGTCATCAGAGCATGCGCAGACCGGCTGGTGTGTTTACGGACATATTCAATCTCTCCCTATCCCAGTCTGCTATCCCCACATGCTTCAAGACGGCCACCATTGTTTCTGTACCCAAGAAGGCAAAGATAACTGAACTAAATGACAATCGCCCCGTAGCACTCACTTATGTCATCATGAAGTGCTTTGAGAGACTAGTCAAGGATCATATCACCTCCACCTTACCTGTCAACCTAGACCTCAATTTGCTTATCGCCTAAATAGGTCCACAGATGATGCAATCGCCATCACACTGCACACTGCCCCAACCCATCTGGACAAGAGGAATACCTATGTAAGAATGATGTTTATCGACTATAGCTCAGCATTCAACACCCATCATTAAGCTTGAGGCCCTGGGTCTCAATCCCGCCTTGGGTCCTGGACTTCCTGACGGGCCGCCCCCAGGTGGTGAAGGTAGGAAACAACATTTCCACTTCGCTAATCCTCAACACTGGGGCCCCACAAGGGTGCGTGCTCAGCTCCCTCCTGCACTCCCTGTTCACCCATGAATGCGTGGCCATGCACGCCTCCAACTCAATCATCAAGTTTGCAGACGACACAACAGTAGTAGCCTTGATTACCAACAACGACGAGACGACCTACAGGGAGGAGGTGAGGGCACCCGGAGTGTGGTGTCAAGAAAACAACCCTCTCACTCAACGCTACCACCCAGAAGGAGAGGTCAGTACAGGTGCGTCAAAGCTGGGACTGAGAGACTGAAAAACAGCTTCTATATCAAGGCCATCAGACTGTTAAACAGCCATCACTAACACAGAGAGGCTGCTGCCTACATACAGACTTGAAATTGATCACTAGTCTATAATAATGCCACTTTAATAATGTTTACATATCTTACATTATTTATTTATTTTATTTTTTATTTCACCTTTATTTACCCAGGTAAGCTAGTTGAGAACAAGTTCTCATTTACAACTGCGACCTGGCCAAGATAAAGCAAAGCAGTGCGACACAAACAACAAAACAGTTACACATGGAATAAACAAGTGTATGTAACAGTATAGCTTTCTTCCGTCCGCTCACCCCGGGCTCGAACCAGGGACCCTCTGCACACATCAACAACAGCCACCCTCAAAGCATTGTTACCCATCGCGCCACAAAAGCCAAGGCCCTTGCAGAGCAAAGAGAACCACTACTTCAAGGTTTCAGAGCGAGTGATGTCACCAATTGAAACACTATTAGCGCGCACCACCCCTAACTAGCTAGTCATTTCACATCGGTTACACGTATAGTCAATAACAATAGAAAAAAAATGACATCTATTTACAGTGTGTGCAAATGGCGAGGAGGTAAGGCAATAAAAAGGCTATAGTAGCGAAGTAATTACAATTTAGCAAATGAACAATGGAGTGATAGATGTGCAGATGGTGATGTACAAGTAGAAGTACTGGTGTACAAAAGAGCAGAAAAGTACATTAAAAAAATATGGGGATGAGGTAGGTAGATTGGGTGGGCTATGTACAGCTGCGGAGATCGTTTAGCTGCTCAAATACATGTAGCTGATGTTTAAAGTTAGTGAGGGAAATATAAGTCTCTAGCTTCAGCAATTCTTGCAATTCGTTCCAGTCATTGGCAGCAGAGAACTGGAAGGAAAGGCGGCCAAACGAGGTGTTGGCTTTGGGGATGACCAGTGAGATATACCTGCTGGAGCGCGTGCTACGGGTGGGTGTTGTTATCGTGACCAGTGAGCTGAGATAAGGCGGAGCTTGACTTAGCATAGACTTATAGATTTTATTTTATTTTTTATTTCACCTTAATTTAACCAGGTAGGCTAGTTGAGAACAAGTTCTAATTTGCAACTGCGACCTGGCCAAGATAAAGCATAGCAATTCGACACATACAACAACACAGAGTTACACATGAAATAAACAAAACATAGTCAATAATACTGTAGAACAAAAGAAAACAAAAAGTCTATATACAGTGAGTGCAAAGTTAAGGCAATAAATAGGCCATGGTGGCGAAGTAATTACAATATAGCAATTAAACACTGGAATGGTAGATGTGCAGAAGATAAATGTGCAAGTAGAGATACTGGGGTGCAAAGGAGAAGATAAATAAATGAATACTGTATGGGGATGAGGTAGGTAGATAGATGGGCTATGTACAGGTGCAGTGATCTGTGAGCTGCTCTGAAAGCTGGTGCTTAATTCTAGATTTAATTTTGGATTGGAGATGCTTAATGTGAGTCTGGAAGGAGAGTTTACAGTCTAGCCAGACACCTAGGTATTTGTAGTTGTCCGCATATTCTAAGTCAGAACCTTCCAGAGTAGTGATGCTAGTCGGGCGGGTGGGTGCGGGCAGTGAACGGTTGAAAAGCATGCATTTGGTTTTACTAGCGTTTAAGTGCAGTTGGAGGCCATGGAAGGAGAGTTGTATGGCATTGAAGCTCTTTTGGAGGTTAGTTAACACAGTGTCCAAAGAAGGGCCAGATGTATACAGAATGGTGTCGTCTGCGTAGAGGTGGATCAGGGAATCACCCGCAACAAGAGCAACATCGAGAGAGAGAGACGTCATCAGAGCGCGCAACAGGACACTGTTCTGTCTACATTCAGTTTGTTGTTTACATTAAAACTTTTTCATTAAATGGATTTTAATCCGAACTAAAGTTTTGTTACTAAGGATTCCACAACGCGGTTAGCCTTTACGGCTGGGACTGCAAGTTTGTCTTCCTTTTTTTTGCGTGGATTCCGCGATTGCTGGCTGGCTGTACTGCAGACAACTGTCGTTGTTGTGGGAAAGACTCATTGTTATCTTTTCATAAAACAACTGGTTGCAGGATAGAGCCAATCTGGATACCAAGCATATCCCGAGGGAAATCGACGAGTACCAACAGCTTTACGTTATGGAGGAACAACATACTCCTTCGTGGAAAGATCCGACCACGTCACAAAAAACTTTAACCCAACAAAAAAAGGAAAAACAGATTCATCTACAGACACGGACGATTTACTTACCATTGAGGTAGAGGCTAGTGCTCTGGCTGGAATCCATGCAACAATGGTAAAGTTGTGTGAGGAGGTAGCAGGGCTGAGGGGGAGTTTGGAGTTCAGCCAGAGTGAAATTCTCAAGCTCCAAAGAGAAACAAGACACACACAGCCAAGGGAAAACAGGGTGATGAAGGAGACGCTACTAGTCTGTGAGAGCCGGAATTCTTACTGGTTGGTAGGTGATCAAATACTGTCATGCAATAAAATGCAAATTAATTACTTAAAAATCATACAATGTGATTTTCTGGATTTTTGTTTTAGATTCTGTCTCTCACAGTTGAAGTGTACCTATGATAAAAATTACAGACCTCTACATGCTTTGTAAGTGGGAAAACCTGCAAAATTGGCAGTGTATCCCCACTGTATAAATGCCTGGATTTTTTTCAATTTCGGTAATTCTCTTATAAAATGGGTAAAAATAATGTACAGCAACCCCAGGTGTAAAATAGTAAATTACGGCTACTTTTCAGAGAGTTTTGAATTGTCAAGAGGAGCTAAACAAAGGTGTCCGCTGTCACCATATCTATTCATTATGGCCATCGAAATGCTAGCTATTAAAATCAGATCTAATAACAACATTAGATTAGAAATCCAAGGCTTAAAATCAAAGGTGTCCATGTATGCCGATGACTCAAGTTTTATGTTAAGTCTGCAAGCTAGATCCCTGCAATGTCTCATTAAAGATCTAGATAACTTTTCTGTCATCTCTGGACTAAAACCTAATTATGATAAGTGTACAATATTACGTATAGGATCCTTAAAAAATAAAACTTTTACATTACCTAAAAAAATGGGCTGATGGTGAAGTAGACATACTCGGTATTCATATCACAAAATATATAAATAAGCTCTCCACAATGAATTTCAATAGAAAACTTGTAAAAATAGACAAGATCCTGCAACCATGGTGAGGTAAATACATGTCTATTTCTGGAAAAATTGCCCTGATTAACTCCTTAGTCATATCTCAGTTTACTCACTTACTTATGGCGCTGCCTACTCCTGATGATTCGTTTTGCAAATCATATGAGCAAAAAATATTTCGCTATATCTGGGATGCTAAACCAGACAAAATAAAACAAGCCTATCCATATAATGAATATGAATTGGGTGGGTTGAGATTATTAAATATAAAAGAACAAATATTTAAACAAATATCATGGCTGAACTCAAATGTACTGGTTGATAAAATACCTGTGTTTATGAGAAATATGTTTAAAAAGGGTATTTTGTACTTAAATTACATTGTAAATTGTAATGGTAGAGTTATGTCCTTAATGGAGTTATCAGAATTGTACGGGAAGGTCTGCTCAATCCAAGAGTACAACCAATTGATTACAGCATTGCCCCAAAAATGGAGGAGGCGGGTGGCAGCGGGAGGAGGTAGGGAACTGGTCTGTCTGCCCAATATAAAAGATTAAAAACTGTCGGAGGAATAAAATAGCATAAATAGGAAAGTATACCCGTTTAATTTGAGGACCAGGATGTTGACAACTGTGCCATACAGATTGCAAAATAGTTAGGAAGATGTTTTTGATGTACTGATTCCATGGTACAGGGTGGGTTCGGGATTCACAAGATTGTGGTCATGAAAAAGGAAACTATGACATATATTTTATATCACTATCATGCACACGCACCCTCACACATAAGGATGGCTCTGTTGCGGACAGACTGATACATGTTTGATAGTGTCTTGATGCTGTATTGTTTGTCCTTCATGTTCTAATACTTTAATGTTACCCCTTCCTTGTGTTTTTTGTAATAAATCATATTTTTTTATTTAAATAGCGACATCGTTGATATATACAGAGAAAAGAGTCGGCCTGAGAATTGAACCCTGTGGTTCCCCATAGAGACTGCCATAGGTCCGGACAACAGGCCCTCCGATTTAACACACTGAACTCTGTCTGAGAAGTAGTTGGTGAACCAGGCGAGGCAGTCATTTGAGAAACCAAGGCTTACTCATCTCATATGTATATACTGCATTTTATACCATCTATTGAATCTTGCCTATGCCAGTCTGTCATTGCTCATCCATAAATTTATATGAAAACTCAACAAAAAATAAATGTCCTCTCACTGTCAACTGTGTTGATTTTCAGCAAACTTAACATGTGTAAATATTTGTATGAACATAACAAGATTCAACAACTGAGACATGAACTGAATGAGTTCCACAGACGTGACTAACAGAAATTGAATAATGTATAATGTGTCCCTGAACAAAGGGAGGGGGGGGGGTCAAAAGTAACAGTCAGTATCTGGTGTGGCCACCAGCTGCATTAAGTACTGCAGTGCATCTCCTCCTCATGGACTGCACCAGATTTGTCAGTTCTTGCTGTGAGATGTTACCCCACTCTTCCACCAAGGCACCTGCAAGATTCCGGACATTTCCGGGGGGAATGGCCTTATCCCTCACCCTCCGATCCAACAGGTCCCAGACGTGCTCAATGGGATTGAGATCCGGGCTCTTCGCTGGCCATGGCAGAGCACTGACATTCCTGTCTTGCAGGAAATCACGCACAGAACAAGCAGTATGGCTAGTGGCATTGTCATGCTGGAGGGTCATGTCAGGATGAACCTGCAGGAAGGGTACCACATGAGGGAGGAGGATGTCTTCCCTGTAACGCACAGCGTTGAGATTGCCTGCAATGATAACAAGCTCAGACCGATGATGCTGGGACACACCGCCCTAGACCATGACAAACTCTCCACCTCCATATCGATCCCGCTCCAGAGTACAGGCCTCAGTGTAACGCTCATTCCTTTGATGATAAATGCTAATCCGAAACATCACCCCTGGTGAGACAAAACTGCGACTCGTCAGTGAAGAGCACTTTTTGCCAGTCATGTCTGGTCCAGCAACAGTGGGTTTGTGCCCATAGGCGAAGTTGTTGCCGGGGATGTCTGGTGAGGACCTGCCTTACAACAGACCTATAAGCCCTCAGTCCAACCTCTCTCAGCCTATTGCGGACAGTCTGAGCGCTGATGGAGCGATTGTGCGTTCCTGGTGTAACTCGGGCAGTTGTTGTTGCCATCCTGTACCTGTCCCGCAGGTGTGATGTTCAGATGTACTGATCCTGTGCAGGTGTTGTTACACGTGGTCTGCCACTGCGAGGACGATCAGCTGTCCGTCCTGTCTCCCTGTAGCGTTGTCTTACGTGTCTCACAGAACAGACATTGCAATTTATTGCCCTGGCCACATCTGCAGTCATCATGCCTCCTTGCAACATGCCTAAGATACGTTCACACAGATGAGCAGGGACCCTCGGCATCTTTCTTTTGGTGTTTTTCAGAGTCAGTAGAAAGGCCTCTTTAGTGTCCTAAGTTTTCATAACTGTGACCTTAATTGCCTACCGTCCATAAGCTGTTAGTGTCTTAACGATCGTTTCACAGCTGCATGTTCATTAATTGTTTATGGCTCATTGAACAAGCATGGGAAAGAGTGTTTAACCCCTTTACAAGGAAGATGTGTGAAGTTATTTGGATTTTTACAAAATATCTTTGAAAGACAGGGTCCTGAAAAAGGGACGTTTCTTTTTTTTGCTGAGTTTACTGTATGTATTATTTTTCCATTCCTTTACTAGATTTGTGTGTATTCGGTAGTTGTTGTGGAATTGTTAGATCACATGTTAGATATTGCTGCACTGTCAGAACTAGAAGCACAAGCATTTCACTACATTCACATTAACATCTGATAACCATGAGTATGTGACCAAGAACATTTGATTTGATTTTGTCTACGCATACAGTTTGACAAATACACCGTTACCGGCCTCACACCGTCCACGGGCTGAGCCTCGATCAGAAGGACTCAGGCCCCCGATCGACACCGGGCAAAGCGGTCTTCTATACACCACATTTCCCGTGCCCGCCAGACGGACAGGGATTCGGTGTTGGGCTCTTCCCTCTTCGCTCGCCGCTACTGAGGGAATCCTGGTTAGTTTCTGTAAATTTGATAAATCCAAGGTATGCACCATACTGCAACTGCCTCTGAAACGCAATACTGCGAGGCATACCCATCGTTCCATTGGAACTGAATGTACTTGTAGTGTATCAAAATGCATTGACGCTGTCGGTGGGATTGAGGGATAAGGGAACTGCTTATCAAGTGTATAGGGAAAGTATACAGTATGTTGAACATGTGTGAAATTGTGAGAGTAGTAATCAAATAATTTGTCCGTGTAGTGTATTTCCATTGTGAATTTATGCAACATACTGTATCTTGACGGGCTAAATATAGTTTCAGTGCATTTGTTAAGATAATAATCCATGTAAAGTACAGTAACTTGTTAAATTACAGGGCACATGTGAAAGTGAAACCATTGTTGAAATACTATAAAAGACTGAGATAATGGGAAATGAAATGAGAGATGGCTGATATTGCTCTGTTGGAAGATTTGGCACACGCTGCATTTAGCAGAAAGCGTGTTTTTAGAGACGGGTGGGACTTTTTCGCAGAGGGTACAGATTGGCTCATAAGATACCGTTTCCCAAAACCAATCATGTAGGATCTGTGTGAGGCTTTAAGACCTACTTTAAAAAGGCAAACACAAGTGCTATCCACCCTTGGGTTTTTGTCAAAGGGCACTTTTCAATTGGAGCATGCCGAACGGCATTTGGTATTTATTAGCATCCCTATTAGCCGCTGCAAAAACATCAGCTAATATTCCTGGGGTCCACATGAAACATGACATAATACATAGTACAGAACATTATTAGTCAAGGACTGAAATACATACATTTTAAACGTCACACATAGCCTACATATCAGTACAAACACACAATATCTAGGTCTAATACATAGTACAGTGCAAATTACAATACAAGATATATAAAATGTCTATGTCTCTTCACAGTCCCCTTTGTGCAGTAAGGTGTTCTTTTATCTGTTTTTTTAAACTGGTTTTATTGCTACCTTGAGTTAGCTGGGGTGGCAGAGAGTTCAATGTAGTCAGGGCTCTGTTTAATACGGTGTGTTCCCCAGCCTCTGTTCTGGACCTGGAGAATGTGAAGAGACCTCTGGTTGCATGTCTTGTGTTGTACCAATGAGTATCCGAACTGTGTGCCAACGGCTTGAACAGACATTTCGGTACCTTCAACACATCAATACCTTGCACAAAGACCAATAGTGATGCAGTCAACTTTAAGCCAGGAGAGACTGACATGCATGTTACTGACACTTTCCCTCCGTGCACATCTAAGTGCGAAAGATGCTGCTTTGTTCTGGACCAACTGCAATTAACCTATGTCCTTCTTTGCCGCACATGACCACACAGCTGGGCAGTAGTCCAGGTGCTACAAAACTAGGGCCTGTAGGACCTGTCTTGTCGACTGAGATGTCAAGAAGGCAGAGAAATGCCATTGAGCCATGCCATTAGCAACCATTGAGTCTATATGTTTTGAACATGAACACTTGCTATCTAGGGTTACACCCACCAGTTTAGTCTCCTCAACTTGCTTAATAGATCTGAAGAAGGTTTAGCGTTGAGCGAGTGATTTGTCAGAAAAATTATGTTTTTAGTTTTGGAGATATTTAGCACCAGCCTATTGCTAGTTACCCATTCTAAAACTGACTAGAACTCTATGTTAAGTGTCTCAGTTATTTATTTTACTGTTGCAGCCGACGTGTATACTGTTGAGTCATCAGCGTACATAGACTCACAGGCTTTATTCAAGGTCTGTGTAAGGTCATTTGTAAAAATAGAAAACAATAATGGCCCTAGCTGGCTGCCCTGCAGTACACCACACTGAACTGAACTTGCTTGAGAGAGGTTTCCACCTCACAGCCATCGATGAGCCAATGATTTGGATGCAATCATCAGCAAAATGAACAGTAACACATACAATTTCCATACACCATCGCACAACAGGTTGAATTCAAGAGGGGTTTCTTTGCCATGATGCCATCAATGAGTTCGCACATAGTTTACGAATGGAGCAATAAATGGCAGCCACATTGCCATAAAATAACCATACCAAAACGTTTTCAACTATGTGAACAGATAAGGTTTCCACTCTTAATGTGTGGAGGCGTATTGGTAAGTGTTGCCTACTCATTTGAAGTATATTTGTCATTTCTAAATCAACTTGAATTGTCCTAATGTCCTCTCTTTGTAGCTGTGTTTTTATTTTTACTGGCCAAGCCACAACTGAGCGAGACCGATTATTTTTTGTTGTTGCTGTTTTTGGTTGCACCATTGTATTACATGGTACCGCATTGTAAGAACAGCTCAAATAAGCATAGAGAAATGACAGTCCATCAATACTTTAAGACATGAAGGTCAGTCAATACAGAACATTTCAAGAACTTTCTCTTCAAGTGCAGTCTCAAAAACCATCAATCGCTATGATGAAACGCCACAGGAATGTAAGACCCAGAGTTACCTCTGCTGCAGAGGATAAGTTCATTACAGTTACCAGCCTCAGAAATTGCAGCCTAAATAAATGCTTCACAGAGTTCAAGTAACAGACATCTCAACATCAACTGTTCAGAGGAGACTGTGCCTTCATGGTCGATTTGCTGCAAAGAAGCCACTACTAAAGGACACCAATAATAAGAAGAGAATTTCTTAGGCCAAGAAACACGAGCAATGGACATTAGACCGGTGGACATTTGTCCTTTGGTCAGTCCAAATTGGAGATTTTTGGTTCCAACCACCGTGTCTTTGTGAGATGCAGAGTAAGTGAACGGATGATCTCCGCATGTGTATTTCCCACCGCAAAGCACGGAGGAGGAGGTGTTGTGGTGTGGGGGTGCTTTGCTGGTGATACTGTCTGTGATTTATTTAGAATTCAAGGCACACTTATCCAGCATGGCTACCACAGCATTCTGTAGCGATACGCCATCCCATCTGGTTTGGGATTAGTGGGACTATTGTTTGAATAGGTATAAAGCCAAGGTTGGCGATTTACTGCCACTTGCAATTCTAGAATGTTTGCTCATGATTATAATTCATTGGCTGATCCCTCCTGATGACCTAATAAAAAAATACATGGAACAGTGGGGACTGTGAAGAGACACAAGCACAGGCATAAACACATGCATACAAACACACAATAACATACGCACTATACACGTACACATGCATTTTATGGTATAGATGTATTTTGTGTTGGGTTTATGACTTTGCCGGTGTAGAAACAGAGCTGTAGAAAGGGAAGCTCACTTTCCTGGTGCTCGTAGAAAGAGAGGAAGATTTTGACTGTAGCACAGCAGCTAGTAAGCAGTGACGGCGAGGGGAGTGCTGATGAGAACAAGGCGGTAGATCAAAGTCCCGCGGAGCCTGAAGTAAAGAGATTGGAAAATAGATGTTTTTGATGACATGCAAGAAAACCAACCAACTTACATTGAACGCCTGGAACAGTACTCCATTGCAAAATGACATTACTGATAACAAGAGAGTACCAGGGGTTGTTGAGTTTGATTGGCCCAAAAAATGTACAGTTTGCTCAGAGATCTGACTGCCCCTCTAAAGCCCTCCATTAAAACATTCACGGAGATTGTGAATATATTGCAAAATCACATATCACCTAAACCACATTGCAGAACATTTTTGTTTCCACAAGAGAGACCAGAACAAGGGTGTTAGTACATGTGTAAAAGAGCTGAAGAAACGGTCTGAGAATTGGTATTTTGGAGTAAACTTAAATGCCACTTTAAGGGATAGATTAGTTTGTAGAATGAAACATGAACACATTCAGAAACGTTTGCTCACAGAATCAGATCTCACTTTTGCTAAGGCTGTTGAAATTGCTGTAGCTATGGAAATTTCGACCTAAAAGGCTCTCTATGGTCAATCTGACGTCTGCAGTGGCCGTACAGCATTTACTCAGCCTCCGCAGAAGTCAGTGTTCATACTTCTTAAGCTTCACAGAGCTGTTGTGAAGGAAGTTGTCAAGGAAGTGAGTTTGTGTTTATACAGGACCCCCCCATTTTAAAAAAATTAGGGAGGTGCATGCCGATGCGGTACGGAGTTCGATTTGGCATCCAGAATCTCCAGGAGCAAGCATAAATTGGCTGTTAATTGCAAAGCAAAATCAATACTGACCTCCTCTTACAACTTCCCTTCACAAGTTTTTACGCAGACGACAGCACCCCCATGTGGCCAAGAAATGCAACAGTTGTGACAGAGATGGTAACAAAGCAGAAGAATGCCATTTCGAAGACATCATTTGTCACAAATGCAATAGAAGGGAGACATTCAAAGAGCATCCAGAGCAAAGTAGTCACAACAGAAAAACTGAGAAAATGAAATTGTTTGTGAAGGCATTAGGAGAGAACAATGGCAGTGATTCAGAAGAACAATTCATTGGTACAATCAATTCTCCCAGCAGTAGCATAATATGGGTGACATCATAAATTAAAGGCATATACCTCAAAATGGAGCTGGATACAGGATCTGCAGTCTATAATTTCCACGGCTGTCTACAATGAGCACTTCAAGGCTATCAAACTGAAGAAAACAAATGTGTTGCTGAAGACTTTCACTGGAGAGTGTTTGAGCCCAATGGGGGCATAGCAGGTCGGAGTGAGTTATGGGGAGCAAACACAGCAGTTACAACTGTATGTGGTGCCTGGAACTGGTTCTGCATTATTTGGCAGGGGATGGCTTTCCAAAAATAAAGCTGAACTGGTGTGGAAAATTGGAAAACTGGAAAATTCTTCACACGTCTCAGCTTAAAGGGAAAGGCACAAACCAAACACTGGAACACTTGCTGAAGAAATACGACGCAGTTTTCAATGGTCAGATGGGAACAGTAAAAGGCTTCATAGCCAAACTCGTACTGAGAGATGATGCAACCCCAAAATTCAGCAAAACCAGATGGTCTGCCTACCCATGTGAGAGACACAGACTCGGTCTCAACCTTTAAGTCTTTACTGAAGGCTCATCTCTTCAGTGGGTCATATGATTGAGTGTAGTCTGGCCCAGGAGTGTGAAGGTGAACGGAAAGGCTCTGGAGCAACGAACCTCCCTTGCTGTCTCTGCCTGGCCGGTTCCCCTCTCTCCATTGGGATTCTCTGCCTCTAACCCTATTACAGGGGCTGAGTCACTGGCTTACTGGTGCTCTTTCATGCCATCCCTAGGAGGGGTGCGTCACATGACTGGGTTGAGTCACTGACGTGATCTTCCTGTCTGGGTTGGCGCCCCCCCTTGGGTTGTGCCGTGGCGGAGATCTTTGTGGGCAATACTCAGCCTTGTCTCAGGATGGTAAGTTGGTGGTTGAAGATATCCCTCTAGTGGTGTGGGGGCTGTGCTTTGGCAAAGTGGGTGGGGTTATATCCTTCCTGTTTGGCCCTGTCCGGGGGTATCATCGGATGGGGCCACAGTGTCTCCTGACCCCTCCTGTCTCAGCCTCCAGTAATTATGCTGCAGTAGTTTGTGTCGGGGGGGCTAGGGTCAGTCTGTTATATCTGGAGTATTTCTCCTGTCTTATCCGGTGTCCTGTGTGAATTTAAGTATGCTCTCTCTAATTCTCTCTTTCTCTCTTTCTCTCTTTCTCTTGGAGGACGTGAGCCCTAGGACCATGCCTCAGGACTACCTGGCATGATGACTCCTTGCTGGCCCCAGTCCACCTGGCCTTGCTGCTGCTCCAGTTTCAACTGTTCTGCCTGCGGCTATGGAATCCTGACCTGTTCACTGGACGTGCTACCTGTCCCAGACCTGCTGTTTTCAACTCTCTAGAGACAGCAGGAGTGGTAGAGATACTCTTAATGATAGGCTATGACAAGCCAACTGACATTTACTCCTGAGGTGCTGACTTGCTGCACCCTCGACAACTACTGTGATTATTATTATTTGACCATGCTGGTAATTTATGAACATTTGAACATCTTGGCCATGTTCTGTTATAATCTCCACCCAGCACAGCCAGAAGAGGCCACCCCTCATAGCCTGGTTCCTCTGTAGGTTTCTTCCTAGATTTTGGCCTTTCTAGGGAGTTTTTCCTAGCCACCGTGCTTCTACACCTGCATTGCTTGCTGTTTGGGGTTTTAGGCTGGGTGTCTGTACAGCACTTTGAGATATCAGCTGATGTACGAAGGGCTATATAAATACATTTGATTTGATTTGATCAACTAGCAAAGGATACTCTACAACCTGTCGACCCAGCGAGCCAGCACAACAGCCCATTCGCAACCCACTCAGGTCAGCAATGCCCATTTGTCCCTCCCTGATAAATATGATGGCACACCATCTAAATGCAGTGGCTTTCTACTTCAGTACTCCCTCTACTTTATGCACCCGTTATTTCTCTGCTGACTGGGAGGTGTTGGAATGGGCCACGGCTGTCTGGGAGAGAGAAGAGGAGGAGGTAGATTAATATGAGGGGTTCATGGCTCTGTTCAAATGCGTCTTCGATCATCCCCCAAAGGGTAGAGAGGGGGGTGAGCACATATTCCAATTACATCAAGGGGACCATATGGCTGCCGAGTACACGCTCACCTTCCGGACAGTAGCAGCATCCAGCGGATGTAATGAGCTGGAGTTTCGTACGCTATTCATAAGAGGTCTGTGCGAGGAGGTCCAGACGGAACTGGCCCTTCGAGACGACAACCTCTCCTTAGACTCACTCATTGCGATGGCCATACGTCTGGATATCCTAATTCAGGAGCGTTGGTACTCTCATCGCTTCTCTCCCTCCCTCAGTGAAACTCTGGATCAGAGCCTGAACCCATGGAAGTAGGGGTCACGCCTCCCTGTGGCAGAGCAACGCAGACAGAGACAGCTGGGGCTCTGTCTGTATTATGGTCAAGGAAGTCACCAGCTCCAGCGGTGTCCGGCACTTCCTTATTCCGGGATCCACAAGAGCAGAGGGACGGTCATGTGATCTTCCACACTAGTTGATAGTCCCTCGTACTGTGCCTACAGCATTAGTGGATTCCGGTGCCGCGGGGAACTTTATTGACCAGATTGTTGTCTCCTCTCTTAACACCATCTCATACCCATTCTCCTCTCCTTTCCCGGTTCAAGCCCTCTATAATCGGCCACTCAGAAACCATCAATCTCATCACCCAACCACTCACCCTCACCGTGGAGTCCATTTATACCCTTTATCAAAGTGCATCAGTTCACAAGATCATCCTCAGCCTCCCTTGGCTTCAACGCCATAACCCCACCATCTCATGGTCGAGGATGAGAATCACAGACTGGTCACCCGTATGCCAGAGGATCTGCTTCCCCTTCCCCTGTGGTTCCATGTCAGTTGAGAGTCCTGTGGTTGCCCTTCAACCCAACATCCCAGAGGTATACCAGGAACAGCAGGAGGTATTTTCCAAGACCTGCGCCACCTGTCTTCCTCCTCATCACCCCTGGGATTGTAGAGTGTAGATGCGCTCAGCCCCTCTGTCGGTGGCTGAGACCTAGGCCATGGAGGATTACATCCAAGAGGTGCTCCAACAAGGTTTCGTTCGCACATCCACTTCTCCTGCATCGGCTGGTTTCTTCTTTGTGGCCAAGAAGGATGTAAGGTTACGTCCATGTATTGATTACAGAGAATGAAATCACAATGAAGTACCGTTACCCTCTTCCGTTGATGCCGGCAGCCATCGAACAGATCCGAATGGCCCGGTTCTTTACCAAACTGGACATGCGGAGTGCGTACAATTTCATCCGCATCCAGGAGGGGGATGAACAGAAAACTGCATTTAGCATGATGTCTGGCAACTACGAGTACTTGGTGATGCCATTTGGATTAGCCAATGCTCCGTCAGTGTTCTAGGCATTTGTTAATGGGGTGTTCAGGGACATGCTCGGATGACGGGTGGTCGTGTAAATCGATGACATCCTGGTCTACTCTGCTACTCTGGAGGATCACATCACTCACGTTCGAGCAGTCCTGGAACGCCTCCTGGCTAACCACCTGTTCGGCAAGGCTGAGAAGTGTCAAAAAATATTTGGCTACCAAATCAGCATGCTGTTTCATCAGGAACTTTAGCTCCGTCGCTGCCTTTCTCACCTCTCCTCAAAGGTGGTCCCTGTAGGTTGGTGTGGAGCCCAGCAGCTGACGAGGCCTTCAGTCTACTCAAGGGTCGTTTCACCTCCAGTCCATTGCTCAAACACCCAGATCCAACGATGGAGGTGGATGCTTCAGAGGTGGGCGGTGGGGCAGTTCTGTCTCAACTACAGGGTAATCCACAGAAATTATATCTGTGTGCATATTACTCTAAGAAACTGACTCCTGCAGAGAGGAATTACGATGTTGGTGATCAAGAGCTCCTGGAGGTGAAGTTGGAGGGCGCCAAGGAACCATTCATCCTCCTCACCAGCCATCGGAACCTGAGGCACATACAGACAGAGAGAAGGCTGAATCCGCTCCAAGCAAAGTGGGCTCTTTTCTTCACAAGGTTCAACTTCATGCTGACCTATCGCCCAGGTTCAAAGAACACCAACGACTCGGGAGAGGGTCCTGTCCAGAATGCACCTATAATCCCATCCTCCCGAGTCGTAGCTCCTGTGGTCTGGGACGTAGATGTGGACATTCTCCAGGCTCTGGAGAGGGAGCCCGCACCCACTAACTGTCCTCCCGAGCTCATCTACGTTCCCACAGGGATAAGGGATTGGCTGCTAACCTGGGCACACACAGCTGTTGTCGCTGGACATTCACATATTTCTCGCACTACCCAATCCATCTCTGAGAAGTACTGGTGGCCCAGCTTGGCGCCGGATGTCACTCGCTACGTGAACTCCTGTTTCGTATGTGCCCAGAACGAATCCCCTCAGAACGTGCCAGCAGGGAAACTAGTCCCTGGTCCCATCTATCCATTGACTTTGTTACTGATCTCCCCTCTGACGGTTTCATTACCAATTTGGTGGTTGTGGATAGATTTTCAAAATCATGTCGTTTAGTCTCTCTTTCTGGTCTCCTTACTGCTCTCCAGGTCGCTGAGGAACTACTCCAGCAGGTCTTCCGGCATTATGGCCTTCCGGAGGGCATCGTCTAAAACCGTGGTCCCCAATTCACATCACATGTATGGAGAGCCTTTATGGAGAAGCTTATGGAGAAGCTTGGGGTCACGGTCAGCCTCACTTCCGGGTATAGGCCTCAATCCAAACGGCATGTGGAGAGGATGAACCAGGAGCTGGGGAAGTTCCTGAGGAGTAACTGTGAGGACCGGCAGAGAGATTGGGCTCGATTCCTGCCATGGACGGAGTATGCCCAGAACTCGCTTCGTCACTCCTCCACTGGGTTGACCCCCTTCCAGTGTGTTCTGGGTTTTCTGGCTCCGTGGACTCCGGGCCAGACCAAAGCTCCTGCAGTTGATGAGTGGTTCAGGCATGCAGAAGAAGTGTGGAGTGATGCTCACGTGAGACTCCAGCATGCCATCCACAGTCAAAAGGAGCAGGCAGACTGCCACCGCAATGTGACCCCCGTGTACCAATCTTGGGACCGTGTCTGGCTCTCTACCAGGAACCTCACACTCCACCTGCCCTGCAAAAAGCTGAGCCCCCTGTTTGTCGGGCCGTTCAAGTTTCAGATGATAGGTTTACACTTTACAAGTTTGGAGGGTCATCTGAAAATGTTCTACCTTGCTCGCTGCTTTGAAATGGTCACCCTCTGGTATTGTTAAGTGACGTGCATGTCTTAATGACCTGCATCAAATTCAAACCACTGTAAACTCTATGAGAGGTATTGACCGCTATATCATATGTCTCAAAAGAATGGGGGGATTTATACTTTGTAGTAACACACAAAAATCTGACACCGAAGGATAACCTAGGGTGATACTCCAACTCTACCCTCAAAGTACAGTTAGTAACAATGCTGTATTGCAGACAATCTTCGGCAATTCCACAGTTAGGGAATTACGCAGATTCTTCCATTTACAATGTATACCCTTATGTTACCTTGGTGATGAGATAATAGAAAAGCACTTCCCTGTATGATTACTTCTCAGGGTATGCTTTCTTTTTAATAACTGTACACATCACAGTTAATGCAGACATAACATGTTTAATACACCTAAGCTGTTACCCTGCCTGATGTGGGCAATCAAAACATCTGTGCCAGCGTAAGCCTCGGCTACAGGTCACCACCTTCACAACTATCTCTCACAGCGCCCATAAAACCCTGTGGATGACAGCAGCTGGTAGGTCCAGGTTACAACCATATCCACATCTCCAGGGCGTAGAAGATTCACAAAGGGCTCGCTCTCCCACAGGCAGAGATATCTGTGCATGTGCACACTCCTTAAAAGTGGCACTTGGGTAACCTTGGCTCCGAACCCTTAGCTCACATCGTGTAGTTGCAAGCCTATGACATAGGCTAGCACTTAGGGTGCCACTCTCCATGATGTAGTTTCTGTGTATGAAACTGTATCCCTTCAACTGTATGGCACCCAAACTTTTTATCTGGAATGTGAGGACACCCACCACCTCTCAAGGAAGGAGAATTTGTGGTTGTCACATTCTCTCACAGAAGCTGTTGGGCAGTTGATCAAGTTCCAGTAATATTATCCTATTTCCTCCCCTCCTATGACTCTCCAGAGAGCAGTGGTGTTGGATACTTCCTGGTGCCTCACTCCCTCACTCCCTTACTTTTTAGAATCATTTTGTTTTTGTTTAGTTTGTTAGTTTTCACACTAGATTTACTATATTTGATTTAGTTTCAGTTTGATAAAAACATTTCTATTTCATTTTTATATTTCGTTTTAGTGTTAAGGACATGCTTCGGTGGCTAGGAGCCATTTATGTGTTGTAGGCCTATAGTTTGTTTTATAGTTGTTTTATGATGCCACTTCTTGCCACTGGGGGGCAGTAATAGAGAAATTGATGGACCATAGACTTGGATAGACATAACATCTCTGTATCTGTGTCACGATGGCACCTGTGAGAGGCCATCTCCATCTTGAAATACGTAGTCCATTTTCTTCTTCACAAGTAAAATTCATTGTCTGATCCCTCCTGATGACCCGGCTGTCACGACTCCAACCGCGTCATCAGGAGGGATCAGCCAATGAAGTTGGTTGTCTCTCCCAGTTAACTAAATCAAAATGGCGAAGTCCTCAATGGTGGTGCCAATGCTAACACAGGATTTTGGCCACTATAAGACTCCATGGCCAGGACATAGGTTTGGTTCAATTTAAATGATAAATCAATCCTAATGTGACTTGGATTTAAAGGGTAAGCGCCTAGACTGTTTTTCAACACCATAGTCCCCTCCAAGCTCATCACCAAGCTAGAGACCCTTGGACTGAACCCCTTCCTGCAACTGGATCCTGTACAGCCCCAGGTGGTGAGGGTAGATAACAACACCCTCAACACGGGGGCCCCTTAGTCCCTCCCTTACACTTAGTCCCTTCCTGTACTCACTGTACAAATGCACCGCTACTCTATATATGCACACCATACACACACACTCACTCAAATCAAATTGTATTGGTCACATACACATGGTTAGCAGATGTTATTGCGAGTGTAGCGAAATGCTAGTGTTTCTAGTTCTGACAGTGCAGCAATACCTAACATGTAATCTAACAATTCCAAAACAACTACCTAATACACACAAATCTAAGTAAAGGAAGGGAATAAGAATATATACATATAAATATATGGATGAGCAATGACAGAACGGCATAGGCAAGATGCAATAGATGGTATAAAATACAGTATATACATGTGAGATGAGTAATGCAAGCTATGTAAACATTATTAATGTGGCATTATTAAAGTGACTAGTGATCCATTTATTAAAGTGGCCAATGATTTCACGTCTGTATGTAGGCAGTGATGGCTGTTTAACAGTCTGATGGCTTTGAGATAGAAGCTGTTTTTCAGTCTCTCGGTCCCAGCTTTGATGCACCTGCACTGACCTCGCCTTCTGGATAGTAGTGGGGTGAACAGGCAGTGGCTCGGGTCGCTTTCTTCACCACACTGTCTGTGTGAATGGACCATTTCTGTTTGTCCGTGATGTGTTTTCCGAGGATCTTAACCTTACACCTTCTCCACTGCTATCCCGTCGATGTGGGGTCTCCTTTGTTTTGTTGATGTTGAGTGAGAGGTTGTTTTCCTGACACCACACTCCGAAGTGACCTCACCTCCTCCCTGTAGGCTTTCTCGTCGTTGTTGGTAATCAAGCCTACTACTGTTGTGTCGTCTGCAAACTTGATGATTGAGTTGGAGGCGTGCATGGCCACACAATCATGGGTGAACAGGGAGTGCAGGAGGGGGCTGAGCATGCACCCTTGTGGGGTCCCAGTGTTGAGGATCAGCGAAGTGGAGATGTTGTTTCCTACCTTCACCACCTGGGGTCGGCCCATCAGGAAGACCAGGACCCAATTGCACAGGGCGGGGTTGAGACCCAGGGCCTCAAGCTTAATGATGAGCTTGGAGGGCACTATGGTTTTGAATGCTGAGCTATAGTCAATGAACAGCATTCTTACATAGGTATTCCTCTTGTCCAGATAAGATAGGACAGTGTGCAGTGTGATGGTGATTGCATCATCTGTGGACATTTTGGGGTGATAAGCAAATTGAAGTGGGTCTAGGTTGACAGACTGGGATACGGAGTGGTTGAATATGTCCGTGAACACACCATCCAGCTGGTCTGCGCATGCTCTGAGGACACGGCTAGGGATGCCGTCTGGGCCGGCAGCCTTGCAAGTGTAAACACGTTTAAATGTCTTTCTCACGTTGGCCACGGAGAAGGAGAGCCCGCCGCATTGGTGGCACTGTATTATCCTCCAAGAAGGTGTTCACACACACTACATTGACACTCCCACACACATTCACATACAGTACATAAGCACACACATAACACACTCACGCATACCGACACAACATGCATATACTGTATATACATATAACACGCACACACGCGCACACATACACTTTTACACTCATCATTTGCTGCTGCTACTCTGTTCTTTATTTTACTCTTATGTTTCCTGATGCCTAGTCACTTTACCCTGCCTTCATCTACCTCAAATACCTAGTACCTCTGCACATTGATCTGGTACTGGTACTCCCTGTATATAGCTCCATTCTTGTGTATTTTATTTGATCCTTCTGATGTTATCATTTTCTATTATTATTTTTTAACTCTGCATTGTTGGGAAGGGCTCCGAAGCTGTGACGCCCTGACCATAGTTTGCTTTGTATGTTTATATGTTTTGTTTGGTCAGGGTGTGAGCTGAGTGGGCATTCTATGTTGTATGTCTAGTTTGTCTGTTTCTGTGTTTGACCTGATATGGTTCTCAATCAGAGGCAGGTGTTAGTCATTGTCTCTGATTGGGAACCATATTTAGGTAGCCTGTTTTGTCATTGTGGGCTATTGTCTATGTTATGTTGCTTGTTAGCGGCACGGTGTTGGTGTGTAGTGGTCAGTTTTTCCATTAAAATGACGAACACTTACCACGCTGCATCTTGGTCTCCTCTTTACAATGATCGTGACAGAAGCAAGCATTTCATGGTAAAGTCTACACCAGTTGTGTTCGACTCATGTGACAAATACAATTTAGTTTGAAGAAATATGGTGGATGGAAACTATCTTGCCCATGTTTTAACCGATCACAAAGATTTTTTAACTTTAGTAAGAATAATCAAATACCTTTAACAGAAAGAGTAAGGAAAAAACAACATGAAGTCATGGCACATTTAACATGTTATGTTTATGTATCACTGACTAACCCCTTCAAATAGGGTTAATAAAAACATAAGCAATTCAACATTTTTCACAAATCTATCAGTTCACAGCCAGGCAGCTTGTGTGTGTGTTCTGTTCAACCGAACACAATTTATCTTCAAGAAGCCTGATGACAGTTGTCCACAGAGAATATTCTCTCCACGACATCTTGGGATGCAGGGTCAGGATCCAGTGCCATAGAGCACAGCTTTGGATGGACAAATACTTGCCTGCCAGAAGTGGAGAGGTGACTATGTAAGCATGCCCCACTTTACCTCTTCCAGGTATTTCTGCAGCTCACACAGATACTTAATGCCCTGCTAGGTTGACCCTACGTCTAGACAGTGACCTCAAAAAAAATATTTTTAGTTTGAGCTATAATTCTGAAGCACTGTGGTCAAGAGGGTACCGCTACACCTGGGGTACCGCTACACCACGACAGTACTCTCTGATTTGCTGAAGTACAAAAGTGCTTCCCTAATCAGTGGCTCCATCACTGTTGAGTGAAGTGCCAGAGACGCACTTGGGTCCATCAGGCAAGCTGCTGCAGGGGTTGGAACAAAGTTGGCAGCCAAAAGATTCCGTATGCATGCGAAGCGCTCACACAGTGTCTTCAACTGTTTTGCAACAGTACTTGACTGCAAGTGTGCCTCAAGGTTGAAAAGGCATGGCACCACATCAGAGAGCGACTGGCTTAAAAACTCTGACACGTTTTGGCTGCATGACCTTCGTCGGGAAGTACAAAGATATATTAATACAATGTCCTCTTTTGAACAGCTTTTTCCAATCAACCCTGATTTGAAGAGGGAGGGGTTACCGAATTCATTGGACAGCACCTAGTAAGCAATAATATACCCATTTAAAATGAGAAATACTGTAGATATTTTATCAAATGCTAAGCAAGGCTAGAAGTATTAGAACCCCTAGAAAGGTAGTTCTAATGTTGAATATGACTGTGCAAGATGGTAAGAATAGGAGAGTCATCCATTTTATAGTTCACTAGAACACAGCAAACATGGACCATAACAGTCTAAACATAGCAGAGTCCACTAGATGACAACAAAGTGACCTCTCACAAAGGGACCTCTCACGACCCTACAGGAAATGGTTTAAATTAAGATATGGATTTCTCACAAGGTACTTAGTGGCCTGTAGTTTGTAAATCCCAAACGTTCCCTTTGGTTTAGCTGTTTAAGATGGTCCCATTTTCTAATTGAGGCCGGAACATGATCCTCCTTGTATGGAGGTAGGGTCGCCATGGTATAAGGACTTGTAGTGCCTTGCCATGGGGTAGTCTTCATTGTCTACCCGTATGGCGTACTTGTGTTCTGCTAAGCGGTCTTGAAGGCGTCTCTTTGTCCTTCTAATGTAGAACACTTTGAACTGTGGATATTACAATCTGTAGATGACATGAGTGGTTTTGCAGTTAATTAAATGCTTGACTTGGTACTCCATTTTAGAAGCTGTGTCAAAAAAATACTTTTTCTGTGCAATATTTCTGTAATGGTTGCACTGGTTGCATTTAAAAGAGCCCCTGGGTTTGTGCTCTAGTCAAGTTTTTTGAGTGTCACCAGGAAGATAGCTGTGGACTAATTTGTAATTTAGGGTTGGACATCTCTTAAAGCTTTGGACTGGTGGTTCTGGGAAGACTTGGCGTAGTAGCATATCACTTTGGATGATTCCGAAATTATTTTAAATTATTATTTTAATGTTCTCTGCTTCAATGCCTCAGTGCTTTAAATTAAATTGTTTTTCCAATTTTTGTTTTTATTATAGTTTCAGTTTTCGTTTACTATAATAACCTTGGTCCCAAATGAGTCATGACACACTATACAGTGCACTACTTTTGACCAGGACCATTTGGGACACAGACCATTACTCATCCGACTCAAGGGGAATGCTGGGCTTGTGCTGTAGGAAGACACCTGACAGTATGTGGGGACCCATGTTCATACCATGTTGATGTATTTGCCACTGTTCAGAAGACAAATCACTGGCAACGTAAGCCTACATTGTATTGTGACTCTTGAGTGAAGAGGGTTTGGGTGGTTTTCCGGCCACTAAGCTGTTTGATTGAAATTAACTTTATTTTTAAATGTAAGGAAGGTCTATTTTGTCTGACAAAAAAAACAGAAATTAAATACCAGTGAATTGATGAATAGTATAATTATGATTTTTTTCTCCAGGTAAATTTGTTAATTGGTACAAAATGTCTCCAGGTGATTTTCAAGTTAAATTGTTTCCCTCACTGATACTTTCTCAACCTCTTATTGGTCTATTTTTACCTTGTGAAAATCTACACATATTTTACTTCTCTCTGGAAATAAAATAAGTAGTTTGACAGACCCATTTATCAGGTTTGGTTGTGGCTCATGTCTTTGTGGTTAGATCAGATGAAGCCCTTTGGGCCACACAGCAGCAGTACAAAGAGGTCCAGATTCTCACTCATGTGGTGAGGTCTAATGTAAATGTTTGGCTACTTTTGAGGACTTTGCAGTCATTTTTGATCAACCATTATTTAGAAGGCAAAATCATCATGTTATTGAACAATTTCATGGGATTATAATAGTTTTGTCTGTAGAAATGTGATTACAGTAAAGTGTGCTTTCTTTTCTTGATCAAAGTAAGTATTTCCTTCAATATCAAATTGCGTTCTCAAGGAAGCCATTGTCTTAATCTTCCAGTATGTAAAGACATAACACAAAGCATGGAGGAATGAGACATCCCGGTTTTCAGACACCGATATCCAGGGCCGCAGGAAATCATGTGGAGAGGCAGCATTTGCCACAGCACTTTTCAATCAGGTGTTGCAGCGCCACACCTCTTTTGATTTAGTTTAATAAAATATACTGACGCAAAGCGTTAGAGGGACAAAGTGCTGTTTTTTAGACAAATTCGCTTCATGATTTGTCAACTCGCTACTATTTCACTGTCCTTTACATCGGAGTGCTGCTGCAAGCTCTTTGCATGTCTTGATCAATCAGATTCACGGAATTGCAGGTCACGTGGGCCGGGCACAACGCACAAAGCTCAAGGCGAGCTTTCCACTTTCCTCTGGTATTTATTTAGCAAGCGTCATGTCACTCACATAAATCATCACATACAGTGCCTTGCGAAAGTATTCGGCCCCCTTGAACTTTGCGACCTTTTGCCACATTTCAGGCTTCAAACATAAAGATATAAAACTGTATTTTTTTGTGAAGAATCAACAACAAGTGGGACACAATCATGAAGTGGAAAGACATTTATTGGATATTTCAAACTTTTTTAACAAATCAAAACTGAAAAATTGGGCGTGCAAAATTATTCAGCCCCCTTAAATTAATACTTTGTAGCGCCACCTTTTGCTGCGATTACAGCTGTAAGTCGCTTGGGGTATGTCTCTATCAGTTTTGCACATCGAGAGACTGACATTTTTTCCCATTCCTCCTTGCAAAACAGCTCGAGCTCAGTGAGGTTGGATGGAGAGCATTTGTGAACAGCAGTTTTCAGTTCTTTCCACAGA